>NC_134594.1:10757500-11108500 GCF_037038515.1 Microtus pennsylvanicus
TCACAACCCTGGGACTTTGGTAGCTTTTGATCTCTGCTTCAAGAATGCTGTGAAGTAAGCACCCTCTTCTGCCCTCTGTTTCCTACACAAGAAGGGCTCAAAACAGCATGATCAAACAGCCATAGACCAAAACTTCAGAAACCATCAACCAAGGTAAACCTTTGAAGTTGTTTACCTTGGTTTAATTTTTAACATTTACATATCTATTAACATAGAAGGAGACTATGCATATGCCATGGATGGCTATGGAGGTCAGAGAACAACTCGGAGTGGAATCTTTGTACCTTGTGGTTCTCGGGGTCTGAATTCAAGTTGTGAGGCCTAGGGATAGGTGCCTTTACCTGCTGAGCCACCTTGCTGGCCCCTGATATGTGAAACTAGTCTTGGGGGAATGTTAACAAATGTCTACTCATCTCAAAGAGGGAACTGACGACATGCCAAAAGGCAGTTACCCCTAAAGCCCAACTTGGTGAGTCTATGAGCTTTATTGGGGTTCCTTACAAGAATGTGGGTGAGGGGTTACTTACAGGAGCAGAAATCAATCAAAGACAGCTGCATCACCAAAGCCCACCCCAGCATGGGTGACAACTCACAAAAGCTGGGAACCCAGAGCACACAGCACAGCCTACAGGAAGCAACTCAACAAGTTGGAGACTGTCCTTTCCAGGCAGCTCAGCTGGTCTTTGTTTTTTCTGGGCAGTCAGGCCGGTCTCTACTCATTCTACAAGGTATCTCTCAGAGTCATCCTTGTAGGTTGGCTTATCTGTAAGTCTTTACTGTTTATATACTCTCAGTAAAGGAGGGCCCTAGAAAATACAGTCAGTTTCAGGGACTTCCTGAGCTATTTTGAGTTGTTTACCTTCTGTCTTAATGGAACTTCCTTGCAGAATGCAGTGTCTTGCCTCCGCCAGAACATTCCATTGTTTCACTTTTTTTGTAAACATCCTATCCTAAAATAGCTTGTTGTTTCATTTTTCCCTGTATACCCTTCATATGTCTTAAGATTTCCTCTAAGGTGGAAGGTTTTAATCTGAAGGAAACTGCTGCACAACAGTTCCTACTTTGGTATTTTCTTTTTAAACACCGATGGAAAGCATCTAATCTCATGGGAATTTATTCAGAATGCATTACAACTATGAGCTAATTTTGGGAAACTTTGGCATCTTTGAAATATTGTCTTCATTTTACGAACTTTCCATTTATTCACATATTCTTCTATATCTTTGAGCATATTACTGAGGCTCTTCAAATAGATATGGAATATTTCCTGAAATCTTATTGCTAGATATTTTATTACTTTGATTATATTATTTTGATTGTGCAGAAATCAGATTCCTATTCTATCTCCATCAGTTACATTTTATCTAAATACAAAATAAAAGTTGTAAACAATGTTGAATTTTTTGTTTTGAGACAAGAGTCCCATCATGTAACACAGACTTGCCTTATACTAGAGAGTCTACTTATCCTGTACAGAGCTGTGTTAAAAGAATTTATTTCAAAGTCCAATCTGAATCTATTGATGATGTGTTTGCCATGTGTTATCACTTTAATGAGCTCCTGCAAGTACTGAAAAAAGTTAGTTGCCTTCCCACACATCCTCCATCTGGTTTGTTTGTTTATGAGAAAGGGTCTCTACATAGCCCTGAATGTTAACCTATGTAGACCAGGTGGGCTTTGAACTCATAGAGATCTTCTTGCCTATACCTCAGCTCAAATTAAAGACATGCACTGCCACACCCAGATTGAGACTCTTATTTTTAAAAAATAATTTCAAGTTATCATACAAAGCAGTGGATTTCATTATGGCTTTTTCTTTTCTGTTTTGGCAGGGCTGTACATAACTTCAGCTGCCCTTAAACTCACTATCTAAGAATGGCTTTGAATTTTCTGGATCTTCCAGCCTCCATATCTGGGATTACATGCTGGGATTACAGGTATGTGGTTCCACACTTGGAAAAGCTAGATGAATTTTGATAATAAACACGATACTTTATTGCCCATGTTGGATTTCTTCAGTGCCCTTCATCTTCTCTGAAGTAGATTTGTGCAGATGGGAGCAGACAGGTTTCAATTATCATAAAAAAAACCCCTATGTTATTTAAAGATCTTAAATGCCATATTCTTTAGATATCTGAAGTGTTTGAAGGTGAAATATAAAATATATCTCTGTTTGACCTTGAAATTTTACTTGGCCAGGCGGTGGTAGTGCATGCCTTTAATCTCAGCACTTGGGAGGCAGAGGCAGGCGGATCTGTGTGAGTTTGAGCCCAACCTGGTCTACAAGAGCTAGTTTCAGAACAGGATCCAAAGCTACAGAGACATTCTGTCTCAACCCCCTCCAAAAAAAAAAAAAAAAAAGAAGAAGAAAGAAAAAGAAAGAAAGAAAAGACAAGAAAAGAAAACATATCTAATATGACTACAAATTCAATTGTAATAGGTGACTAATACTAACCAGGACTAAAAATTTGCATTACATTGTTAAATGAGTTGTATAGGTATAATACCTTGAACAAGATTAGAAACACATGTACAGTACCTAACAAAAATAATCTTAAATTTGTATCAATGTATAAAAATCCATATTAATATAAAAAATTAAAAACTAGTAGTTGCTTTTGTGGTTTAAAAGTAGACTCAATAAGCTATTTTTATCCTATCTTATCTATATCACCCTTTTTCTTTTCAAAACAAGAACTCTGAAATTCCCCTGTCTGGATCTGAATATCTCTATGATCTGTTTTAATAAGGCCTGTATCTTGGCACTCATATCTTTTTTAGAGATAAACCAAGAATTATCAAACCCACAATAAATATTATCAAAATGATAATTAACATTATGCCAATCCTGGTTAAGTTGATTATCCCTTCATTTAATTTTTACATTTTTAAAACATGCATTGTGTGATCATATGGAGACCTAACTCTCTCCATCATAATAGTTTTTCCAATTTTTTAAAGTATTTATTTATTTATTTATTTATTTATTATGTATACAGTGTTCTGCTGGCATGCCTTCAGGCCAGAAGAGGGCACCAGATCTCATTATGGATGGTTGTAAACCACCATGTGGTTGCTGGGAATTGAACTCAGGACCTCTGGAAGAGCACCCAGTGCTCTTAACCTCTGAGCCATCTCTCCAGCCCCTTTCCCATTTTTTAATGTGGGGAAAAACTCTCTCTGTTAAACTAATTCCTTCCTTTAAGAATTCCCAGTTGTCTCACCATATCTGTGGACGATGACGATTCATTTGACGGAGAAGTGTGAGGCTGACGGCTGCTGCATAGAACAGTAGAACCCGAGCGGGTCTCAAGGCAGCAGCCTGAAAAGGGGGTCCAGGGAGAACCCACAACCCAATGGGAGAAGAGAAGCTAAAGAGCCAGTCGTCTGCATGGGGGAACACGTGAAAGTGGCTAACTCCTGTGGCGTTTGGAGCACAGAGGCTGCTACAGAGAAATCCCAAACTCGCTCAGAACCTTAGGGAGAAAAGAGAGGAGAACCTAGCCAGCAAGGTGGTGACTCGGCAGAAGCCCCTGCCTGTGTGCAGCTCCAGTGTGTGCCAGTGGCTACAAAGCCGCAGGCAACTGGCTTTTTCATGAATTCATTCTCCAAAGTTGAACACCAGACATAGTGCTAATTCTAATTGGTCTTAATAATAAAATCCTGGAGTCAGATATTAGCGAGTGAAAACTGAAAGACCGGGGAAGCAGAGCAGCCAGCCACTAGTTCCCACCTCTATGAAAACTTCAGACTGAAAAGGACCGAGCTCCTGTCTCTTTTCACCTTATATTCCTCTCTCTGCCCTGTCATATCATGTTATGTCTCCACCTCTCTAGTACAGAGATTAAAGGTGTGTGCCTCCCATGTGCTGGGACCAAAGATGTGCACCACCACTGCCTGGCTTCTATGGTTAACTAGCGGCTAGCTCTGCCCTCCAATCTTCAGGCAAGCTTTATTTGTTAAAACACAAACAACTAAATATCACCATATGTATGTATGTATGTATGCGCATGCCTGGTACCCAAGAAGATCATGTGTCAGATCCCCTGAAACTGCAGTTGAAGATGGTTTTGAGATGCCATGTAGGTGCTGGGAACCAAACCTGGTCCTTTTCATGAGGAGTAAGTGCTCTTAGCCACAACGCATCACTTCAGACCCTAAAACTTCCTATTGAGGATGATCTACTCATACACTTTCATATAAGAAATATTCTATGATATTTGAAAAATATCGTATTAGTTGCTTTACTCCTTATTAAGACAACATACATGATAGTGTTGTGTAATAGTTTCCTACAAGATTGAAACATTCCATCCATCAGGTAGGCTCCATTAAGACAGAAAGTAGACAACCCAAAGTAGCTCAGGAAGTCCCTGAAACTGACCATATTCTCTAGGACCCTTTGCAGGCAGAGTTTCTCTGTGTCTCACCAGTCTCTCCCAAATAACCACAAGAGACTTACTATTAATTATAAATGTTTGGCCAATAGCTTAGACTTGTTACTAACTAGCACTGCAAATTAACCATATATTTTTTAAATCAAGTTCTTCTGTATAATAGTAAAGGCTGTTGAGCACCACTGTCAGATAAGCCAATCTGCAAGGATGACTCTGAGAGACACCTCTTGGAATAAGCAGAGACCAGTCTGGCTGCCCAGAAGAGACAAAGACCAGCTGAGCTGCCTGGAAAGGACAGTCTCCAACTTGTTGAGTTGCTTCCTGTAGGCTGTGCTGTGTGCTCCAGGTTCCCAGCTCTTGTGAGTTGTCACCCATGCTGGGGTGGGCTTTGGTGATGCAGCTGTCTTTGATTGATTTCTGCTCCTGTAAGTAACCCCTCACCCACCTTCCTGTAAGGAACCCCAATAAAGCTCATAGGCTCACCAAGTTGGACTTTGTGGGTATCTGTGCTTTTGTCTGTTGTGGGATCTCTTATCTGGGGTGAATTGATGTGTCTCCCTGGGGAAAGTTTTGTCATACAACATAATTGGCACCTGAGCAGGCTGGCAAGAAAACCAAAGATGGAGAGAAATGAGTGCATAGTCTTGGCTATGGGTATCAAGACATACAACCTAGACTGAGATGTCTGGTAGTGAACCATCAACACAGGAAATAACTTTAGGGTTGTCCTTTCCTGTACCATAATCACACCATATGCTTTTCTGCTGTGACAACGGTTGCTTTGGGTAATGACACATACAACTAAGGCTGAACTATCAGTGTTAGGAGTGTCTGTGAGAAGAAGAAGAAGATGACAGTCTTTATCTATGTTGGATAAGTGGATTCTACCCCGTAAATATGAAGATGCCCTAAAAACAGTTAAAGTCTTAGAGGAAATTTTGCAGTCTTTAAGATTACCACACAGGGGTCAAGAGAAACAGTGACAGAGGTTGCTTGGACATTGTTGTCTGTAGTCAAAAATGCACCCGAAGCTGAGGTGGCAGCGCAACAAGAAATTGTTTAGGAACAAAGAAATACAACAACAAAAAAAGGGAGATGCAGTTAGCATCCTCCATGTTAACCCCTGACTGGACAAGTAAATTAGATAAACAAAAGGATAACAGAGTTAGGGTAAAAATGATAAAAGATCTTTCTGAAGCCCAACCTTTAGTTAAAAAAGGGGGGGAATCTGTAATCCAACATAGATATGGAGGCATTAATTATGGTCCAATGAGAGAAGCTAGAGAGATTAAGAAATACTCAGAACTTAAACTGAAGAAATTAGGGAAGATTTTTTTTTTTTTTGGTTTTTCGAGACAGGGTTTCTCTGCAGCTTTGGAGCCTGTCCTGGCACTAGCTCTTGTAGACCAGGCTGGCCTCGAACTCACAGAGATCCGCCTGCCTCTGCCTCCCGAGTGCTGGGATTAAAGGCGTGCGCCACCACCGCCGGGCTGAGGGAAGATTTTTAAACAAGCGGTGAAAGAACCTTTTGCAGCACGGCTTGTGAGGCTGTGGGACGTAGAAACAGGTAGGGTCAGTGTGACTGCTGTGGGGGTCGGAAAACTTTTGGTCCCTCTTTAAGACAAAGGATATATAACCTGAGACAGTCTGAGGGAAGTCAGTCCCTGATGGACTCTCAGCAAAGCCATTAGAAACACGTATCTCCTTCTAAACTCTCCATAATTGACCAGGAATAAACAACAATAGAGCAGGGCAGGGACTCATGAGAGAACTAGAAATAAGCTGTGTCTGAACCGCTGTTTACGTGGCCAGGTAGAACTGTGGTGACGCATCCCTTTAATCCAAGCCCTTGGGCAGAGGCAGGTAGGTCTTTAAGTTCAAGACCAGACTCGTCTACAGAGTGAGTTTCAGGAAGCCAGGGCTATATAGAGAAACCCTGTCTCAAAAATCAAAACACAAAAACAGAAAGAGAGAGAGAGAGAGAGAAAGAGAGAGAGAGAGCGCGCTCTGGATGGCCGTGATGTCTTGTGGCACAATCATGCTGTTGCATAGTGGCCTAATTCTTAGACATAGATGAAAAACTATAGCTACCTTCTCCAAGGCTTTACAAAAGAGGCAGCAAAACATGCAAGAAGGGTGTCTTAGTTAGAGACACTGTGACCACAGCAATATTTATTTATTATGTATACATACAATATTCTATCTGTGTGTATGCCTGCAGGCCAGAAGAGGGCACCAGACCCTATTACAGATGGTTGTGAGCCACCATGTGGTTGCTGGGAATTGAACTCAGGACCTTTGGAAGAGCAGGCAATGCTCTTAACCTCTGAGCCATCTCTCCAGCCCACACAGGAGCTCTTATAAAGGAAAATATTTGATTGGGTGACTCACTTAAAGTTCAGAGGTTTATCCATTATAAACATGTCGGGAAGCAAGGCAACAGACAGACATGGTGCTGGAGCTGAGAGTCCTTATATCTTGATCCAAAGGCAACAGGAAATGTACTGTCTCATTGGCTGTGGCTTGAGCATAGATGAGGCCTCAAAGCTGGCTTCCACAGTGACACACTGCCTCCAACAAGGTCACACCTACTCCAAAAGTCCACTCCTCCTAATGGTACTACTTCCTTTGGAAGCCAATTTCTTTCAAACCACCACAAAGGGGGTGGAATATTATGTAACAGTTTCCTCTAAGACCTAAACATTCCATCCTGTAAGGGAACTCTTTTTAAATAAAACGTAAACAGCTCAAAATAGCTTCAGGAAGTTCATGAAACTTACTAGATTCCCTGGACCCCTCCCTGTTAGAAACCTACCTGATACCATTTTGAAGGTAGGAGACATTATGCTGTATTTTTAAAAATAAATGTCTATTTACTGTGAGAGTTCAGCTGCCCTCTGTTTTCTAGAATCTGACCTTCCCCAACTCATCACTGTAAACAGAGATGGAGCTTTTCTTTTGTCCCTACCATTCCTGGGCCCAAATAGCTTATATTAATTACAGAATGCTCAGCCTATAGTCCAGGCTTCTTACTAACTAGCTCTTCCATGTAAACTAACCCATTCCTACTAACCTATGTATTGCCACTTGGCTGTGACTCTACTGGTCTGCTGGCGTCTTGCTTCTTGTGCAGCTGGCTTGCATCTACCTCTCACTTCACCCTTCTTTCTCCCTATGTTTCTGTGTAGCTTTCCTGCCAGGCTTTAGTTATAGACCAAAGCAACCTGTTTATTAACCAATGAGAGCAACACATATTCACAACATACAGAGGGATCCCCCTTTCTGTCTAATCAAAATGGAAGTTTTCAACTGTAACATAATAAAATTACATACAACAAAACAGTTATCAAGCAAGAGTTGCAGTTACAATATTTAGTCCATTTGTTTTTGGCTAAATTAGAGAAAACACTCTATCTTATCTTGGTGAGGCTAAAGTTTTATATTTAAGTTACCTTTTTATCATAACTAAGGAAAACTTTAATTATTACTATCTAGTCTTCAACTTCACCAAAGATCCAGACAGAAATAATATTACTTGAATAAGCAGGAAGTGCAGGCAATTGACTTCCAAAAATGTAAGAAATGACAGAAACAGCTGGCTGCCTGGACAGGCACCCAAGATTCCTCTGCAAGGTCTCCCTTCTGCAAAACTAATTGTGATTATTTTACTCCTTAAAGGGGACCCAAGTGATGGATTTGGGGATGCTCTTTTTAACCTGCTCTTCCGAAATCCAGCCCATTCCCTGGAACAGGAATGGAAAAGTTGTTGATCCAGGAAATTCCTACGGTTTGGCAGAGGACACTCCTCCTGGTGTGGCAAAACACATGCTACCCATCATCAAGCAACTAATATCCGGGGCAATTCCCATTTAAGGCAAGCAGTACCCCATCAGTTCAGAGGATAGGGAAAGGATTAAGAGTCACATCAGGCACCTCCTTGAAGCAGGCATATTTATTCCTTGCCAGTCAGCCTGGAATACCCCCCCTGTTGCTTGTCCAAGAGCCTGGAACTCAAGACTATAGACCAGTACAAAACTTAAGGGAAGTGAACAAGAGGGTAGAATCCATTTACCCCACTGTTCCAAATCCCTACACTTTGCTCAGTTTATTACTACCAGAACGTAATGTTTACACGATATCGAACTTAAAAGGTGCGTTCTTCTCCATCCCTCTGTGGAAATTAAGCCAGCCCATCTTTGCATTTGAGTGGGCTGACCCTAAACTGAGGAAACCATGATGACTAACCTGGACCAGTCTGCCTCAAGGGTCCAGAAACTCTCCCACCATCTTGGATGAAGCATTCCACCAGAGTTTAAGTCTCCTCCGTAATAAGTATTCTGAGGTAGCTTTGTTTCAGCATGTAGATGATAATTTTTGGCTACTAAAGATGAGGAGAGCACAAACATGAGCCAGCAGAGGCCTTTTGGAAACTCTAGCCCAGGTAGGCTATAGAGGTTCTCAAAAGAAAGTTCAGATTTGCTCATCCCTGGTTACTTACTTGAGATATGAGCTGAGAGAAGGAAAAAGACTGTTGCCCCAGGCCTGCATAGCTGCCATACTGCAAAACTCAATTTCAACCAAGAAAGAAGGTAGAGAATTTCTGGGAGCTGGTTGATACTGCCATCTTTGGATGCCTGGGTTAGCTGACATTGTCAAACCCTTGTACTCTGGTACAGCTGGGGGCAACACCCCTTTGGAATGGACTGAGGAGCATGAACAGATTTTAAGAACTTAAAAGAGACCCTGGTACAGGCTCCCATATGAACTTTCCCTGGTATCTCTAAGCTCTTCCATCATTTTGTCCATGAAAGAAAGGATATTGCCAAGGGAGTCCTGACTCAGACCTTGGGTAATGCTGGTAGCTTACAGCTCAAAGAGACTGGATCCTGTGGCCTCTGGGTAGCCCCCTTGTTTAAGAACCATCACAGTCACTGCAGTTCATGTAAAAGAAGCTGTCTAGCTCACATGGGGGCAAATTCTAACTATAACAGCTCCATAAGCTGTGGAAGCCCTGCTGAGAGGTGCTACCAACCGCTGGATGTCCAATGCCCATCTGACCCAGTACCAAGCCCTTCTTTTGGGTAAGGACACATTGACTTTTGATAAATCTTTGGCTATTAATCCTGCCACCTTGCAGCCAGATGATGACCCTGAGGAGATCATCCATGACTGCCTGGAGATGCCGCATGTCACCCAAGATATGCGACCTGACCTGACAGACTGTCCTCTCACTACTAGAGACACAGATCTCTATATGGATGGCAATAGCTTCATTCAAGAAGCAACCAAGTATGCAGGGGTGGCAGTGGTTACAGGCCAGAAGGAGGTCATTTGGGCACAAGCCTTGCCCATAGGGCATCTGCCCAGAGAGCAGAAACAATTGCTCTGACAAAGGCTTTAAGATGGGCTGAAAAAGACGAACATCTACACAGACAGCTGAAATGCTTTTGTCATAGTTCATATTCATATTAACAGAGGTGCTTACTCACCTCAGAGATAAAGACTATGAGAAAATAAACATAAAATTGTCCAGTTGCCAAAGGCAATCTGGCTACCAACTGAGCTGGCTTTTATTCATTGACCAGAACATCAAAAATACAAAAGCCCCCAACCTCAGGATAACAACCATGCATATCAAGTTGCCAAAGAGGCTACTCTTGGTGAACCCAAACCCCAGACTGAGGGTTACAGTGAAATTGACCATCCAGAATAGACAGTATTGTTCTTTTGAGGTCTTTGAAGAATTTTGCTGTGATTTTGATGGGCATTACATTGAATCTGTAGATTGTTTTTGCTCCCCTCCTTTCCTTCTCTTCAACCCTGTCCCATGGTCTCCATGCTCCTAATTTACTAAGGAGATCTTGTCTTTTTTTCTACTTTCCATGTAGATTAGATCTATGTATGTCTCTTTTAGGGTACTCATTGTTGTCTAGGTTCTCTGGGATTGTGAATTATAGGCTGGTTTTCTTTGCTTTATGTCTAAAAGCCACTTATGAGTGAGTACATATAATATTTGTCTTTCTGGGTCTGGGTTACCTCACTCAATATGATGTTTTCTAGCTCCATCCATTTGCTACAAATGTCAAGATGTCATTTTTTTCTGCTGTATAGTACTCCATTGTGTAAATATACCACATTTCCCTTTTTCATATGTTGAACCATTCCTGCATTTCTGGCATGAAGTCAACTTGATCATGGTGGATGATTTTTCTGATGTGTTCTTGGATTCAGTATGCCAGTATTTTATTGAGTATTTTTGCATCAATGTTCATGAGTGAGATTGGTCTGTAATTTTCTTTCTTAGTAATATCGTTTTGTGGTTCAGGTATCAGGGTAATTATAGCCTCATAAAAAGAGTTTGGCAATGTTCTTTCTGTTTCTACTGTGTGGAACAATTTGAGGAATATTGGTATTAATTCTTTGAAAATCTTGTAAAATTCTGAAACCATCTGGTCCTGGACTTTTTTTGATTGGGAGACTTTTGATGATGGCTTCTATTTCTTTAGCAGTTAGATTTCTATTTAATTTGCTTATCTGTTCTTGATTTAATTTTGATAAGTGATATTTATCCAGAAAATTGTGCATTTCCTTTAAGTTTTCCAATTTTGTGGAGTACAGGTTTTCGAAATATGACCTGACGATTCTCTGGATTTCCTCAGTGTCTGTTATATCCCCTTTCCATTTCTTTTTTTAAATTTTTTTTAATGATTTGTTTAACTTTATGTTCATTGGTGTGAAGGTGTCAGATCTCATGGAATTGCATTTTCAGACAGTTGTGAGCTGCCATGTGGTGCTGGGCATTGAACCCAGGTCCTCTGGAAGAGCAGTCAGTGCTCTTAACCCCTGAGCCACCTCTCCAGCCCCCCTTTCCGTTTCTTATCTTGTTAATTTGGATATTCTTTCTCTGCCTTTTGGTTAGTTTGGATAAAGGTTTGTCTATTTTGTTGATTTTTCTCAAAGAATTAACTCTTTGTCTCATTGATTCTTTGTATGTTTTCTTTGTTTCTATTTTGTTGATTTCAGCTGTCAATTTGCTTATTGCCTGGTGTCTACTCCTCCTGGATGAGTTTGCTTCTTTTTATTCTAGAGTGTTCAGGTGTTCTGTTAACTCACTAGTGTGCGATTTTTACAACTTCCTTATGTAGGCATTTAGTACTATGAACTTTTCTCTTAACACTGCTTTCATTGTGTTCCATAAGTTTCGGTATGTTGTGTGGTCATTTTCATTGAATTTTAGGAAATCTTCAATTTTTTCCTTGACCCGTTAATCATACGTGTGAACATTGTTTAATTTCTATGTGTTTGTGGGCTTCTGAAATTAGTGTTGCTGTTGTATTCTAATTTTAAGCCAAGGTGTTCTGATAAGATACAAAACATTATTCCAATTTTTTTTAATCTGTCGATGTTTGTTATGTTACCTAGTATGTGGTCAATTTTTTGAGACAGTTCCATGAGGTGCTGAGAAGAAGGTATGCTCTATTGATGTCTGTTAAGTACATTTGAGTCAGACCATCTGCTAATTCCCTTATTTCTCTGTTAATATTTTGTCTGGCAGACCTGTCCAATGGTCAGAGTGGGTGTTGAAGTCTCCCACTGTTAGTGTGTGGGGCTTAATATGTGGTTTAAGCTTTAGTAGTGTTTCTTTTACATATGAAGGTGTCCTTGTATTTGGGGCCTAGACATTCAGTATTGAGGTTTCCTCTTGATGGATTTTTCCTGTGACTAATATAAAATATCCTTCTTTGTCTCTTTTGATTGATTATAGTTTGAAGCCTATTTTGTTATATATTAGGATCAATCCACCAGCTTGTTTCTTAGGCTTTGGTGATGCATCTGACTTTGAGAAATGTGTTTGTCATTTCTGCTCTTGTAAGTAACCCCACGCTCATATTCCTTTAAGAGACCCCAATAAAACTCATTCATTCACCAAGTTGGGAGAGGCTCTACCTTCTGAGAAGAACATGGACTTAAAAGGACAGAGTCTGAGCTTAGAAGGCTGAGGAAGAGTCTCAGTTGTGCCTCAAAAGCAGATGCATGTACTGTGGTTGGTGTTATAGGACTCAGAGTTAAGAGGTGAATGTTTTGGGGAACCAACTATCCCTGGCCAACAACACACAGACAAAAAAAAAGGCTCCTCATTTATGGTATTGGGGTTTGTGTTAGGTGGTGTTTGGCTTTTGGAGGGAACACCATCAGTCCAGATGATAAATGTTCATAAAGCAATGTATATATATATATATATATATATATATATATATATATATATATATATATTTATATACTGAATTGTGTGCATTATAGGAATTTTGAAAAATAGATACTTAGTAGTATAATTCCTTATGGCCTTTTCTTTTGTTTTTTTCCTCCTGGTTTTTTGAGACAAGGTTTCTCTGTAGCTTTGGAGCCTGTCCTGGAACTCATTCTGTAGACAAGGCTGTCCTCGAACTCACAGAGATCCGCCTGCCTCTGCTTCCCGAGTGCTGGGATTAAAGGTGTGTGCCACCACTCTCTGGTTCCTTATGGCTTTTTCAACCACCCATATTTTGCCTCCATCCCTCCTCCTTGCCTCTGTTTACCCTCCCTCCAGGAGCCTCCCTTTTCCTCTATATCAGATCAATTGTATTATATATTCCCCTTTCCCCTCCTCCCACCTCCTTCTGCAGTAACCTCCCCTCAAGGAGCCCGCTTTTCCAATTTCCCTGGTCATATTGCTGTGCCCTGCTATTTCCCTCTATTGCTTCCCACCTCCTCTATCCTGGCAATGGTCCAGCTTTATTTACCTAGTTTCTGTAGTTACTACAGGCTATGAATCTGAAGATTTGGAGCTAGGTGCCTCCAGTAAGAGAGAACAATGACGTTTATCGTTCTGGGCCTGGGTTACCCGATTCAATACGGTCTTTTCCAGTTCCATCCATTTACCCGCAAAGTTTATGATTTCACTCTTTCTTTCCCACTGAATAGCATTCCACAGTGTGTATGTGCCACATGTTCATTATCCATTCACCTGTTGTAGGACATTTAGGTGATTTCTACTTCCTAGCTATCTTAGTTAGGGTTTTTATTGTTGTGATAAGAAGCCATGACCAAAGCAAATTGGGGAGGAAAGGGGTGTTGCTCATTCTGACTTGAGTTCCCTGCTTTTGTATAGAACCCGGGACCACCAGACCAGAGATGGCACCACCCTCGATGGGCTGAGCCCTTCCCCATCAATCACTAATTAAGAAAATGTGCTTGGGGCTGGAGAGATGGCTCAGTAGTTCATCTCCTCTTCCAGAGGACCTGGGTTCAATTTCCAGCACCCACATGGAAGCTCACAACTGTCTGTAATTCCAGTTCCAGGGGACCTGAGATCCATGGTACAACACCAATGCACACAAAATAAAAATAAATAAATTTTAAAAAAGAAAAGATGTGCTTGCCATCCAAGCTAGACAAGCTGATTCATTCCCTAGAATCCATGTAAGAAGCCAGATATCATGGTATATCATGGTATGAGCCTGTAATTGCAAGGCCCCCCCCCAATGAATGAGTCTTCTAATTGGTTATGCAATAGCAAGTGGTCAACCCTGTAATCACACACACACACACACACACACACACACACACACACACATATATGCAATATTAAATAGACTCAGCATGCTGTGTTTGCACATTAGTGTGTTTATTTTAATTTTCAATGTTCATTTAGATTCTATTTTATGTGTTTGAGTGCTTTGCCTCCAAACATGTATGGATACTACATGTGTGCCTGCTGCCTAAGGAAGAAAGAAGCAGACATTAGAACCCCTGGAACTGAAGTTACAATGGTTATGAGACACCATACTGGTGCTGGGAACTAAACCTGTATATTCTGCAAGAATCACAAGTGCTCTTAGCTGCTGAGCCATCTCTCCAGCTTGCGTGTGTGAGTATGTGTTCATGTAAAACAATAATAATTAAAAACAAAGAGGCCCTAGATTTGAGAGGAAGCAAGGAGAGGGAGTTGAGAGGGAGAAGAAGGAAGAGGCAAATGGTTTGATTTTTCTTTATTTTTAAATGATATTTTAAAAATGGATGATGAAATGTTTTCCGATTACACAAATGCGTTTTAAAAGTGCAGCTCTGCCAGGTGTATCTGATCAAATCCCATTAAACATAAATCTAAGTTCATGGTTTTATCTTTGTCCAGTTACTGGATTAAAAAAAATAATTCCTGCGGAATTGACCTCTTCCTTTTCAAAGTACACGAAGTCCTTTAGCCTGTTGGTTTTTTTTTCTCTTCGACTGTGCTAGATAGTTTTGCTCAGTAAAGTAGTCTGGGTTAGCATCTGTGGTCTTTAGGCCTTGACGTACATCCCCACCAACTCCCAGGCTCTTCTGGCTTTTAAAGCTTCTGTTGGAAAGTAGCTCTTATTCTAATTGGTTTATCTTTATGTGTGACTTGTGACCTCTCCTGACTCTCGTAATGCCATTTCTTTGTTCTATTTATTCATCGATTTGCCTATAACTATGTGGAGGATTTCTTTGCTGGTCCTGTCTATTTGGTGTTCTGTATGCCTCTTGCATCTGGAAGGGCATCGCCTGCCTTCATTTTGAGTAAATTCCTATGAGTCTGTTGATGATCTGTTCTGTCTTTGTCCTGGGATTCTTCTATGCCCATGATTTGAAGATTTGGATATCTCCAAGTTTAATTTCATTGAACGACCCAATGTTCTACTTGTCTTCGAGTCCTGATATTTGGCTTCTATATGATCCACACTGTTGGTAAGTCTTCCCACTGAAATTTTTTCTGTTGAATTACTTTTCATTTCCATCTTCATGTCAGCTTATGTTCTTTTCAATATTTCCATATTTTCATTGAATTCATTTTTCCTAGCCCTAATTTTCTCCATTGTTTCATTCAGTAATTTGCGCTTCCTTGAACTTAATCGGTTGATGCCTGTCCTCTTAAGGTTCATTCAGGTGTTTGCCTCTTCTTTAAACTCCCTGAACTTTTTGAACACGTTTATAACTGTTCTTTTAGACTGCCTTGAGAGTCATCTGGGCTCTTCCTATTGGAGAACGTTGCTGCAGGGAGGACGGTGTCTGTGTGGGGAAATTCTCTCTTGCTTTCGCATTGCTTGTGCTTTTCCACCCAGAGCTTGGTATCTGAAACCGGGCTCTTTGCTGTTTGCATGTTTGTTGTGGGTTTCTGGAGCGCCTGTATGTGGGGAGTTTGTGTTCTCTTTTCAATGTTGTGCTGTCTTGGCTGGTTTCCGATCAGGTGGGAAAGCACCTGAATTCAGTTGTTCAAGCCCTCAGTGTCTAGTGGGGAGGCGAGGATGGTTTCATTGCAGTGGCTACTGGAGCACTTCTGGGGTCGAGGCAGCTGGGGGATGCTTGGATGAGGTCTTGGAACAAGCTGAGGGTGGGGGACAAGTCTCTAAACACAGACTATGTGAGTAGTTTATTGGGCAAAGTACTGAGGCAGGCGGCGCAGGGCCAAGAGGACTTACCACCAGTGACTTTGGGTGTGGCTGGCTGCTGGGGCTGGATCCAGGAAAAACGGGGGAGGAGGGGCTAGGGGACTTATTAACAAAGCCAACAAATGCAAATATCAATCAGACCAGGACTGGTTGGGCAGAGCCTAAATTTTCTTTATAAAATTAAGTGTGTTTCTTGCCACCATCCCCAAGTGAAGTTAAATCGCTTCACCTCTAAAGGCAAGATTCTTCCTTTTGCAGGACAGCTTAATAATTTGTTCAATAAATTTAATATGGTATCTATGAGATGATAAGCTTGATGCTCCCATGACACTCTAACAGTGAGAAATACTTTACAAAAGAGTTCCACCGTTCACAGCGTGCAAAGATTCCAGCTATAAGCCTCTTGGCTGGGTCAGTAGGTTCTCTCTTTACTGTATGTGTTGGACATTGAGCTGTGCTCGGTGCTTTCCACTCCCTTATCTCACTGGAGCATCTCATTGCTCTGAGAAGATGAGTCACTCTGAACACAAGCCTTCTCCAATCTAGTCATCATGTCTCTTTGTGGAAGATGAAGATCGTGCAGATGGCCCTCCAGGAAGAATGGCGGCCGCCAGCTGCCCGGATAAACTCTCTAGCAGTGACGTCATCTCACTCTTCCCACCGCCTCTAGGATGTTTAGCAACCATAGGCTGTTTTCTCCTCACTCCAGAGTCTAGAGAAAACTAAGCAAGAAGAAAGAATTATATCCTGGGGACCTGGTGAGTGGTCCAGTAGGTACAATGCTTGCCAGTCAGGTATGGGGACCTAAGGTCAAGCCCCAGAATCCATGGTAAAACCATATGGGTGTGGAAGATGGAGCCATGCAGACTCCTGAGGCTCACTGGCCAGGCATCTTAACAGTGTATTTGGTGAGCTCCAGGCCAGTGACAACCCTGTCTCAAAAACTAAAGTGTTTGGCACCTGAGGAATACCACCTGAGGTTGTCCTGTAGTCTCCATATGCACCCAGACATACATATGCACCCAGACATACATATGCACCCAGACATACATATGCACCAGACATACATACGCACCCAGACATACATGTACCATATACATATAAGCACCCCATACATATGAATGCAGGAACACACATGCATGCCAATTTGCATGTGCATGATTACATACGCATGCACGCACACACGTACACACAAGCACACACACATGCACATGCATGCAACATAGTATGTTGCCAGGAGTGTGGCCAATGCCTGGAATTTCAGCACTTTGGAGGTGGAGGCAAAAGAATCAAGATGTCAAGAATAGTCACAGCTACATAGCAACTTTGAGGCTAGCCTGGTCTATATGAGACCCTGCCTGCGAGAGAGGAGAGAAAGGAGAGGAGAGGAGAGAGAGGAGAGAGAGAGAGAGGAAGAGAGAGATAGAGAAGTAATGAAGGGAGAGAGGAAGAAATGAAGGAAGTCTTAGATGAAAAAGGGAAAACAAAACCCAGCACACTTAAACCTTACACTTGAGAAAAGTGAAGCTCAGAGCAGCTTCTGTGTGAGTGTTGTCTCATCCACCTACAGCAGGGTCCACACCGCCTACCTAAAGGGCTTCTGAAATGGAAGAGTTCAGGATGTTTTTAAAACTCTCCTTTTTAATCTTTTTAAAAAATATTCTGTGTGTCTTTTACATTATGCATCTTGATCCCATTCATCCTTCCCGTCCCTTTGTATCTGCCCTTGCACCCTTCTCAGAAAAATAAAATGAAATAAAATTAAGAGAAAAGAAAAGAAAAATCTTTTCATCAGCTGCAGTGGGACACTGTGAGTAACACAGTATATCCTTTTGTTTGTATATCTGTACTTGGAAGTGGTCATTGCAAAGAATCATTGGTCTGACTCGAGGCCTCTGGTTTCTGATGTGGAATTCCCTTCTGTATGCTGTGAATATGTTTTATTACCATTAGTTAATAAAAAAAAAGCTGATTTGGCCAGTAGCCAGGTAGAATGTAGCCAGGCAGAAATCCAAGCAGAGATACAGGGTGGAATCAGGGAGACGCCAGCAGCCGCCAGCAAACACCGGCAGCTGCCAGGGAAGCAAGATGTGAGGTAACAAGACATGAGCCTTGTGGTAAAATATAAAATAATATAAATGGGTTAATTTAAGTTACAAGAGCTAGCCAATACAAGGCTAAGCTAAAAGGGCAAAAAGTTTGTAATTAATATTAAGCCTCTGAGTGGTTATTCAGCAACTGGTGGGTGAGAAAAATCTCCAGTTACAGGTTTCTGCTACACTCTTGATGCTGGACTCTCACATGGATTCTTCTTGTATATTCTGTTGTTGCCCTGTGTGATGGAGATCCTGCAGCTTCACATGCACCAGCAGATCACAGATGGGGTGGATGTTGGGGTGGGCTAACTCATAACCCTGGTTCTTGACCTGGGAAATTGTAGAGTTGGTCAGACCCCCACCACCCCAAGGGTGAGCTGTCCAGTACTGCCCTGGCTAGGTTACCCGACGGAGCAATGAGCAACACCACCCCAAGGGTGAGCTCTCCAGTACTGCCCTGGCTAGGTTACCCTATGGAGCAGTGAGCAACACCACCACCAGGGTGAGCTCTCCAGTACTGCTCTGGATAGGTTACCCTATGGAGCAATGAGCAAGCTGCTTTCATGCCCTCAGGGACGGCTCATCCACATCTACATTAGGGATTTTAAGGACAGAATTAAAGGTCGATAGTCATCCATGTTTTTTATACTTATAGTTAGACTAATCAGATTCTTTAGATACATAGAGATTGTATTCTGTATAGATAGGTAATCTTCCACCACCTCAAAGAACTGTAGAATATAATATTTAAATAACTTAGGGTTTTGTTGACATGAGGCACAATTGCTCCTGGCAGCACCAACTTATTCCCAAGAGAATGTTGAACACTGAAGACACTCCACTTGGAGCTTGTTTTCTTCTTGGCAAAACTGGCCTTTGGGCAAAGACCTGCTCATGCCTTGATCACTGACAAAATGCATGGTGTCCAGACAGTACAAATGGGATATAAGAAAAAGACTGCCAAACCTTGCCAAGACAGGGTAAGATGGTTTTGAAAATTTTCCTGCCTCTGAAAAAGGTCTGTCAGTCAGTTCTAGGCCTTAGCCAAAGTTGGTTGTGCCAACATTGCAAATCAGACTTTGGGTGATTGCCTAGGTAGCAAGTTGTCTCTTTCATTTATTGAAAATTTTGGAAGTTGCTTGATTGCACTTCTTGTTTACTCAAGTAATATTATTTCCCTTCTCAGCTCTTCAAAAGGATTGAAGATTAGATAGTCATAGTTACTTTGTCATAGTTACTAAGTCATGACTTAGCCAAGCCATTTTCAGTACAAGACTTAGACTCCTTAGGATAGGATACTTATTGAAACATTTAGCATATGTTTCTTGCTTGATATTGTTTGTGCTGGGTTTAGTTCTAATTTTTATACTTAATATTTCTTCTTATTGTATATAGTTTTGTATTGGGTTATAACTCTCTTATGAAGATAAAAAGGGAGGTGCTTTGGGAATTTTTTCAGTCTTTAAGATACCAGCCTTTAAGATACCAGCCTACTTGGGCATGGTCTCTTGTACCAAATATGCAGACATAAAGCTTGTGCAATCTCTTGCGCTCTTCTCTCTCTCTCTCTCTCTCTCTCTCTCTCTCTCTCTCTCTCTCTTTCTCTTGGCTGCTGGATTTGGTTCTTGTTCTTCACTCATGCATAGGACTATTGATATGTGAGTCTACCCCTAAAGAACCCTTTATTATACTCAGTTCTGAGTTAGTGAGGGACTACTTTATCACATTCATCTACAGTGAACAGAGTAGTAACAAAAACCAAAACAAAACAAAACACAAATCAAGCATGTATTAAATGTTGTGGTGTGTGGTGCTTATCTCCTGAGTTTATTACACATGGCTGCATCAAATCCTAAGAATATCTCATTTAATTTTTTGTCATTGTACTTAGATTGTTTAACAGTTGCATTTTCCCTGAAATTAGTAATATTCAATAAAAAATAACATTGGAGGTTTAAATGAAGAAAACTGATTCCAGCCTTGGGCTGCAGCTCAGGTGGTAGATAGCTCACCTGGCCTGCACGGGACCTTGGGTCCAATCCCTAGCATTGTGTAAAATGGCTGTAGTGGTACATCCCTGGAAATCACTCAGGAGGCAGAGGCAAGAGGATCAGAGGTTCAAGGTCATCCTCTGCTTCTCAAAGACTTCAAGTCTATCCTGAGATATACGAGACCCATCTCAAAACCAAAACCAAAAATAAGGAAAAAATTTGCAACTTACACGTGATTTAAAAAATGTTCACATAGCTGGGTGGTGGTGCCACACTCCTTTAATCCCAGCACTTGGTAAGCAGAGGCAGACAGATCTCGGTAAGTTTGAGGCCAGACTGGTCTATAGAGCAAGTTCCAGGACAGCCAGAGCTACACAGAGAAACCCTGTCCAGAAAAACGATACTAAACCAAACCAAAACAAAACAAAAGTAAAATAGCACTCGTTTCACTAAAAACACTTTTTGGTAAGTTATCCTGATGACCTGGGTTCAATCCCCAAACACAGTGAGCGAGAGAACTGACTCTCAAAAGCTGTTCTCTGACCTCCACATGGGCACGGTGGCACAACTGTGTTGTACCACACACTAAGACTACCACACGAAATAGAGTAATTAAAACTATACATACTGCCCTAAATTAGGGCGCCACCAGTCTCCTATATCTTGGTGACCTGATTTCACAGCATATTGTGGCAGTCTGAATTTTACGCTTGCATCTTATCCTTGTAGCTTTTCTACCAAAGACTTTCTCCTCGACTTTACTCCGTAACTTACTGTGTGCTGTAAAAACGAGCAGACCTAAACACACTGCACACTTCTGGGTGACTGTGACGCATGCTTGTGTGTGCTATAGTTGACTTCAGGGAGGAGAGGTCTCCTTGGAGCTCATCTTCAGTGTTCAGTTACTTATGGCGTGGGGGTCATGGAGAAAGCAGCCCATTTCACTATACGTCAGACCATCAACATCACTGCAGTCCAGGAGACAGAAAGGCAGGAAGCGGGGTCCTTCAAAGATCCAACCCCTCAGTGACCCACTTCTGCCAGCTCCTCTTCACATCCTGAAGTTTGTCGAACCTAGAAGATAGCATTGTCAACTAGGGATAGAACATTCAAAACACAAGTTTCGAGGACATTGCAGATTCAGATTCAGATTTTTCTTGGTCACCCTGGTCCACATGTTTACAAGAAGCTAAGATTTCTGAAGTACTGTTAGTCAAAAAGAGAAAATTGGTACAATTAAAACCAATTTGGAGAGCAGCAATGTGTGTACAGTTTGCCAAATTGACACTTTGTTGCAATGGCACCTTGTTCATTTACCCTTTCTCCTACTGGCAAATGATATAAAAGACTGTTTCTATATTGGAGCCATCATGTGTAGTAGAACGGGGTTCTCACTCTGGAGCTCTCAGTGGGCTTTGCTAAGGCAGTGGGAGTTCTCCTGATATCTGGTGGCTTTTCTTTGCAGGACTACTGCATCCTCCATTTTGACATACAGCTCCTGAGTAACTCCAATGTCACTTTGAGTGACTGCTTATGCAGGACCTGAAGCAGAAAACAGCAGCAAAGATTGATGGTGGACCTGCAGGGTAGCTCAGTAGGTAAAGATTTGCCACCAAGTCCGACAACCTGAGTTTGAACTGTAGGACCTGGGAGAGATCCAACTCCTGAAAGTGTTCTCCACACATGAATGCATGTCTACAAACACACACACACACAGACACATGCATGCGTACACACACACACACACACACACACACACACACACACACAAATGTAACTTCAACAGAATGTTTCCATGGTGTGACATGTGCAGGGCCTCTGGGTTTAATCCCCAGCAACACACATACACACGCATGCACATACATGAGTGTGTATGTGTATGTGCGCGCGCTCACACACCTCCCCCCCCCACAGCAATTGAATGGCTCCTGCTGCAAGTCCAACCCAAGGTGACGAATGATACACAGAGTTTTTTTTAACCAAGTTGACAAATGCTGGAATTTATTAAAGTTATGTGAGGATCAGTGTATATTTTCTACTTGAAAGAACTGAGAATTAGTGGGAGATGAACCTCTGGGCTAACCTGTGGCCATTATCTAGACTGAATTAATTGAAATTGATGTGCGAACACTTTTTTTTAAAAACAGATAGTATAGTAGTTTGAATGTAATTGGCCCCCACAATCTCATAGGAAGTGGCACTGTTAGGAATTATGGCTTTGATGGAGTGGGTATAGCCTTCTTGGAGGAAGTGTGTCACTGTAGAGGTGGGCTTTGAGGTCTCATGGGAATTGTGTGACAAGCTTCTTCAAACTCTTGCTGCGGCTTTGACTCTCATGGACTGTCTTGAGCTGTGAACCAAAACGAACTCTTTCTCCTCTTTTTTTTTTTTTAAATGTTTTTCAAGACAGGGTTTCTCTGTGTAGCCCTGGCTGTCCTGGAGCTCACTCTATAGACCAGGCTGGCCTTGAACTCACAATGATCTGCCTGCCTCTGCCTCCTGAGTGCTGGGATTAAAGGCATACGACACCACACCCAGTCCCCCTTTTTCCTTTAAATAAACTTTGTCATGGTGTTTTGTCACCTCACCCAGAAAAAACAAAACAAAACAACTCGAAGAGAGTGGTGATTTAGGCAAGCATTCTGGAAGGAGAGCCTTTTGACGAGTATAGTAATTTAGGCTTTCGAAAAGTGCCTGGTGGTAGAGGAAGACAGTACGTACAGGGATGTGAACTGACTGGCAGTTCAGTGCTTTGGAAACCATCTACTAAGTGAGTGCTTCAGGGAGATGCTTAAAAAGTGAGTACGATGACCACAGGGTCTTTTTGGTAACTGCAAAGCCTTTGTTGCCACAGTGGGAGAGCAGAAATAATTGAAAGCCACACTCAGGACTTATGAGTCACCAAATTTCAAAGACAATTACACGCTCATCTCAGGCAGGGATGGTAGAAAAGTGGGGTCCTGGCGTGTGGATAAGGAAATCTGTGGCAGCTGAAAGGAATTTGGATCCAGATTGCCGTAGGCTCTCGTAACCTGTCCCTACATGAAAAGACCCTGCAGAGGTCACTTCCATGTGACAACAGAAGACCCCTCAGGATCGGTCTTTTGTTTCTCTTCTGGCTGTCAGGCCAGCAATTGAGGTCAAATTACAGACTAACTCATCTCAAGCATGATTGAAAATGACGTGGGAAGGAAGAGTCACACACTGGAAGGAGCTAGGTCAAGGTCCTGACCCAGGTCACCGGAGTTAAGGACAGGATAAGCAAGAGCTTCTCAGCTTGGTACTGAGGTCAGGCTGAGTCCTGCCTGGACTCATTCCAGTCTGGGTGACACAGTAGCTTTCTGCTGAGTGAGGCACTGTATTTTAATTCCAGCACCCCAGAGGCAGGCTCAGACAGATCTTTCCAAATTTGAAAACAGCCTGGATTATATTGTGAATACCAGACCAGCTAAGATGACAGTGAGACCCTGCCTCCAAACACAAACAACGACAACAAACACAGCAGCTCTGGGGCTTTGCCTTGCCCTGCGAGATCGCGTCTTACAAGCAGCTTTTGACATCGCAAACCCAGAAGCAGGATGGCTCTGCACTCAGTGTGCATGCAAACACCACCCGTCCGTCTAGACCCATCCACAAGGTACAGACTGGATAGGTAACTTATGCTTGCCACCTGGCAAACTCATCAGGCTTGAGCAGGATCATATATGCACATGGGCGTCAAAATCACACCAGGGAAGCCAGACCCCAGAACTTGTCGAGCCCGTGAGCCTGAGAATGGGTGGACGACTCACACTGCAATGGTGTGGCCGGCCTGACCACAGGCAGAGGGCTCCGATGGACTAGAGGTTCCGCTCTATGTGGTTACCTCAGAGGACTTGGCTGACTCCTGTTGCCATCTGTCTGTCTGTTCACCTGTGTGGACCTTCTTCATCCTGCCCTTTGTCTCCATGGCCTCTGTGGCGTCACGCCTCACTTCTGCAACCTGACTGCACCCTGTAGCCTACATTTTACAGCAGAACTCCAGCAGGTTCATGATCTGATTTTTGCAGAGATTTGCTCCATTCCTTTTCAGCAGTCTGCCTCCGGGGACTCCTTGAATTCAGTCACAGCCTCTTAACCCTTGATAGTCATTCTGTAACATACATGTATACATACATTCATACAGACATATTTGCTCTGTGACACGTGATGCCTGGCCTGCACATTAATAATTAATATTAATACTTAAGATTGGAATTATACCCACGCCAGTCTCAATCATCACTTTGGTCCACACTTTGAATTTTTCTGTTTCTGTTTTTGAGACACTCATGTAGCCCAGAGTGGCTTGCAACTCACGGTGTATGTGATGATGACCTGAACTCCTGATTCTTCCGCCTCCACCTCTAGAGGGCGTGGTCCACAAGTTGTTTAGTAAAGCAAATCTTTAGGGTGAAGCTAAAGCATGAGGCTTTCAGGTCTTCAGCATATTTGGGAAGATTAACCATTGGCAGATTCCACTCCCCCCATCTCTCTCTCTCTCTCTCTCTCTCTCTCTCTCTCTCTCTCTCTCTCTCTCTCTCTCTCTTGCTCTCTCGCTCTCTTGCTTTCTCCCCTGTGTGTGTGTGTGTGTCTAAAAAGTTAAACCTCTGTTGGGGAATATTATTTTCTGGTGTGTGACTTTTGTTTATGCTGCATATGTTTAACTCTGTGAAGCTGTGATTCTTTGCCTGTCTAAAACACCTGATGGTGTAATAAAGAACGGAACAGCCAACAGTGAGGCAGGAACAAGACCAGTCACGGCTGGCAGGCAGGGAGAATAAATAGAAGGAGAAACAAGAAAAGCGGCAACAAAAGAGAACAAGGAAGCCGGGCGGTGGTGGCGCACGCCTTTAATCCCAGCGCTTGGGAGGCAGAGGCAGGCGGATCTCTGTGAGTTCGAGACCAGCCTGGTCTACAGAGCTAGTTCCAGGACAGGCTCCAAAGCCGCAGTGAAACCCTGTCTTGAAAAACCAAAAAAAAAAAAAAAAAAAAACCAAAAAAAAAAAAAAAAAGAGAACAAGGAGAGAAGGACATCAGGGGCCAGTTACCCAGTCACACAGTCACACAGTCGGCCACCTAGCCAGCCATGGAGTAAGAGCAAAAGTAAGACACACAGCAGTAAGAAAAGGTAAAAAACCCAGAGGCAAAAGGTACATGGGTTAATTTAAGCGGGCAAGGGACAAGTCAAGGCCTGACATTCATAACTAAAAATAAACTTCTGTGTCTGATTTATTTGGGAGCTGAGTAGTGAGCCCCCCCAAAAGCCAAAAGAACAAAAATATCAAACAACAAACCTGTGCTCTTTGCCTAATTCAAAAGACCAATTTATTTACATTTGCATTTTCTGCATTGAACATAAACTGTCTGCTTTCCTGCTTTTATAAGACTTTTTATGTGTAATATAAGACATGGTGTCTTATTCTGTTTTAGGTTCCTATAGAAGAGTGCCCAATAATTTAAAAAAGGAATGAAGTTTATTTAGTTCATGGGTTCTGGAGGCTGGCAGTCCAAGATCAGGGGGCTCTGCCTGGTGGGAGCCGTGTGCCACGTGCACCTGGTGGGAACCCTGTGCTACCTGTACCAGGTAGGAACCCTGGGCCACATGTACCTGAGGGGAGCCGTGTGCCACGGGTACCTGGTGGAAGCTGCGTGCCACATGTACTTTGTGGGAGCTGGGTGTTGCATCTCGATGTGGTGGAGTGGAAGGGAGAGTGAACAGGACAGAAGGAAAACACAGCAGGGTGCGGCTTGTTTCATGCCAACCTGCTCTGCTGCTACCTGACCCAGCCCTGGGAGAAGTGCATTTGTTGTCTCTCTTAACAGACTAGTCAGCCTTTCTAAGTTCTGCCTCCAGCAGTCACAGCGGCAACAGAGTTTCAACACCAGCTTGGGGTAGATGCTATGCTCTAAGGTCAAACTGGTGGGTAGCTTCATGAATGCAAACTGGATTTCTTGATTACAACCTGTGTCAAGAAAGAAAACTCTACTAGTGACTCCAGAAGTCCCCGTTAGTCCTTGTCCTGAGCATCCCTTTTCTGTACGCCTGAAAGTAACATCGTCCTGATTTCTGAGATAATGTATCTTTGCTTTTCATTATGACATATCAAATAGGTATGGGACTTTAAACTTTGTAATTAATTTAGTTTTGTCAGTCTTTAAACATCATTTTCAAGATAAAAAAAATCTCATTTCCCTCAGTCTTTTTCCCTCCTTTTCTGTGTAAATTAGTGAGAAAACTAATGTCCCACAATCTGGATTTTGCTGAGTAAATGCCTGTACATAGCATTTCTTTTAAAATTTTTAAGAATTACTATTTTGTGTGTTTGGGTGTTTTGTCTACACATATGCCTATGCACCGTGTGTGTGTGTGTGTGTGTGTGTGTGTGTGTGTGTGTGTGTGTGTGTGTGGAGCCCCACAGAGGCCAGAAGAAGGTGTTAGATCCCCTGAAAATGGAGTTACAGATAGCTCTGAACTGCCATGTGGGTGTTTGGAACCTGGATTCTCTGGAAGAGCAGCCATCTCTGTAGGCACCTTAAATAGCACTTCCACGCCCTCTGCATTTCTTGTATGTGATGCAAATAAACATGGAGACCAGGCACCAAGCCTTAATGTCATCCCCAGACGCTGTTCACCTTGTGTTTTGAGACAGGGTCTCTCGCTGTGACTGGGGTTCATTGATTCAGCTAGGTTGAAAGGCTAGAGAGCTCCACAGATCTGCCTGTCTCTGCCTCTCTAGTGCAGGGATGACAAGCATGCTCCATTAGGACTGATTTTTCTGTAGGTGCTGGAGTTTGAACTCTCTACTTTATGCTTGTGCAGCATGCAGCAGGTACTTTACTCCCTGAGCCATCTCCCTAGCCCTGACTCCTGACTTTTACATTTCTGGATCTATCTATCTATCTATCTATCTATCTATCTATCTATCTATCTATCTATCTATCTGAGACAGAATCTCTCTACATAGCCTTGGCTGTTTTGGAACTCATTTTGTTGATCAGACCAGCCTTAAACTCACAGAGAGCTACCTGACTCTGCCTCCTAAATGCTGGGATTAAAGGTGTGTGTCACCATACCTGGCTCCATTTTTTGTACTCTTAAATTGAATCTTCATGATTGACACTGCAGGATGTGTTGGTGGGAGTCTTTTTACTTCCCCCTCTTGTGTTTTTCTGTAACGTTCACAGTGGTGGTGACCACTGTCAGATGTCTCCTGATTCCTCCTCTCCTCCTGATCTGGATCTTTTTCTTCTTCTCACCTACACATTTGCATCCCAGCTCCAGCATTTTCCTCACGGTTAAGAGAGCAAATCTGTGCTAGTTAGTTTTTGGATAGGGCACACTAATCCACTTCATGTGTCCCCTCCACACAAATCTGCTCTGAGAGTCCTGTCAGCGATTTTGGTCTCAGTCTGACCATGCCACCCAGGTCTTTATGGTTAGTTTGTCTCCATCCTCAGTTTATATTTTGAGTCTGGAAGGATTTATCAGTGTGGTAGTTGGCTACAGGCTTTGGCTCCGCTGCCTACAGGATCCAGCTTTTCATTAAAGGGGTGAAAGGAAGTTATCCCCCCCCACACTTGACACCCTTCCACTATTGTCCCACATTCTTTTTCAGGGGGGGGGGAAATGCTATGAAGACACTGGAGGAACTGTTTGGCTTGAATTGAATTTTTGGTATATCACGTTGCTGTTGTTGTAAAGAAGCGTGCCTGAAAGCAGCAAAAGTAACTTTGGAGTCTTTCTCTGATGCAGACAGTGAAAAAGTAACATGGGAAGGCATCGTGCATTGTGCCCTGAGTACGAAAGTGAAGGCTCACGGTGTCTCAAACTCCATGCAAATTTCCACACAAGAGGGGAAATCGACCTGACAAACGCACCAGTCCTTGGAGATGATAAAATGTCTCTTCTCTCCTGATTATGGGTCCACATGGAGATTCCTGGTGTAGACACCCCAAAACCTCAAACCAAGTCACCAAAGTATTCTAGAATCAATTATATTATTGGTAAACAAGCCAGAACTGTAGATTTTTGCTGTGAATAACTTAGTATAATGAAAATAATTCTCTCTTTGTTATGTTTTGAGACAGATTCTCACGTAGCCCAGGTTGGCCTTGAACTGACCATGTACACGCTGATGACCTTGGTTGCCTGTGCCAACTTATCACTTATTAAAAATGATCTTATGCATATACATTCCTTACCTGTACATATACAGGTGTATCACACACATATTTGGTTCTTGAGGAGCCAGAACAGGGCACCTGGTCCTCTAGGACCGGAATTACGGATGGTTGGCTATCAATATGTGGGTTATGGGAACTGGACCCTGGTCCTCTGCAAAAGCAGCAGGTTGCTCTAAACTGCTGAGTCATCTCTCCAGATCCTTTATCTTTGGTTTTTGTTTGTGTGTGTGTGCGTTTGTTTTGTTTGTTTGCTTTTTAAGACCGGGTTTCTCTATAGCTTTGGAGCCTGTCCTGGAACTCACTCTGTAGACAAGGCTGGCCTGGAACTCACAGAGATCCACCTGCCTCTGCCTCCTGAGTGCTGGGATTAAAGGTGTGCGCATCATCACTGCCCGACTATCTTTGTTTTAAGATGGGAGTTTTCCACTGATGAATTAAGTGTTTCCCATATAATAGTTATATTAATAAAGATTTTTTTGTCAAGTACACTGTCAGACATTGTAATCCTGTTAACGACTAGAGGGACAGCAATTCCTCATTCGTGCATTTGTTACCCAGTTAACTGTGGCCCTGGAATAGGCTGGCTGTGCTGTACCAGCTAACAAAATTCAAGTAAGTGAAGTGGGTTTTCCTCCTCTCGTCCTCCTTGCTGATATCTAAATTGGACATAGTGGTGCATGTCTCTACCCTCAATACTCAGAAGGCTCAGGCCAGCTGAATCATAGCACAAGCCTCAAAGGAAAAAAAATTGAAATTTGTCTTAATGCCGAGAGACCCTTTTTCCCATGGAGAAAACCTTACTGTAGCCAATTCCCTACGTGCTTCTCTTCCTCACAGAACCCTTCTGCCCTCAAGACCATTGTGGGTCAGATAACCACTTGAAAATGCTGTATATTCTTTTGCTCCCCTGAGGAGAGTTTGTGAATCATTTGAGGGGGCCAGGCAGGGTGGAAAACAGACAGCTGATAGGTAAAATCTTGCACCCTATTGACTTTGGCCTCAAAAGTTCACATGTTGTCTATAGCTTTGGGGTAACCAATCTGTACCTTCAGCTCTCTCCTTTCACTTCTAGCTACTGTGAGTGGGTTTTAAGGCTGCAGGTATTAAAGAAATGACAAGTTTGGGGACTTTTGGTTCTTCATGACCAAACACTAAGCTTGAGCCATGCTGCTTTCTTCGTGGGCTTACTGAGGTAGAAACCTCAGGACCACATCGCCCTGATGCGCGAGCTCAGGAACCCCAGGGGCAGACCCCCAGATCTGTCTAGGAGTTCCACTATTTCTGTGTCCACAGTTTCTTTCCAGACAACCTCAGGAACTTCTTGTTTGGGGGAAGGGAGTACAAATGAGATCTTTCCTGTGCTTATAAGAACACCTCTAAGTGACAAGATTGGCTGCCCATATTCTCGTCAGATTATACTGTTTAAAACAATTATTATCATTACTATTACCCTATGCTTGTGTGAATGCAGGGCTGCCATGGAAGTCAGACGGTAGTTTTGGGGAATCATTTCTCACCTTCCACCTTGAAGCAGGGGCTCCCCCATTTCTACTGCCGTTCTGCATACTCCAGCCCAGCTGGCCTGAGACCTTCTCGTCTGCTTCTCACCTCACCATTGCAGAGCTGGGACTACAGATGCATACCACCACACTTGGCTTCTATGTGGGTACCAGGGATGGAACTCAGATCACCAGGCTTGGTAGCAAAGCACTTTGCCCGCTGAGCCATCTCACTGGCCCCAGATTGTATTCTCCTTTGGAATGGTTCATTTCCATTGCCATCTATCACCCTGCCGAATGCCTGTGAAGGCAGTGATGGCTGTACTGACTTGAGGTTGGTGACAGGAGTGGCTTCGGCCACTGGAATCTGTGTGGATGGGCCATAATACCTCAGTGCTACAATGTGACACGTAGCTTTAAGCAGCTCCACTAGCTTCCAGGAACACCTCCGATCCTCTCATTTGTTTCAAGAATGGTCCACGTCCTATAAACGTGTGCCTTCGGCCAGCTCACCTTCAGCACACGATCACACTTGTGGCTGCAGCCTCAAGTCATTGACATTTGTTTTTGTCCTGCAGTAAAAGTGATTGATGAATGGTTTGTGACCTATTTTTTCTTTTATTTATTCATTCATTCATTCATTTATTAAGATCCAGTGATTCTCAACAAAAGTTCTGACTTATGCAGGCATTGTCTCTGCCATGAGACTTACCGGCCTATGAAACAAGCATCTTCGGATTGCCTACTTTTTTCCTGGGCCAGGGAAGGAAAAGATTTAGCTGTCTGAGGTGAGTGTACGGTCATGAATAGTAAATATGGAATACTGAATGTCTGTGTAGGTACGAGCTAGAGAGTGAGGTCCCTACATTCGGTTTCTAAATTTTTATCCTGACATCTATGTATGCATAAAACCATAAACTGAAAACTGACGTGGGATTCCCCTCTGTATGCTTTGATTGCCATTGGTTAATAAAGGAACTGCTTTGGGCCTATAGCAGAGCTATAAGGAAACAGAGCTAAGCGGGGAAAACTAAACTGACTGCTGGGAAAAAGGAGGCAGAGAGGAGAAGCCATGGAGCTGCTGCTGGAAACAGATGTGCTGAAACTTTGCTGGTAGGCCATGACCTCATGGTGATGCACAGATTAATGGAGATAGGTTAAATTAAGGTGTAAGAGTTAGCAAACAAGAAGCTAGAGCTAATGGGCCAAGCAGTGTTTTAAATAATATGGCTTCTGTGTGGTTATTTTGGGGCTGAGCAGCTGGGAACCAATAAGCTGCCTCCGTCCTTATGGAGGCAGAAAACTCCAAAACCTGTTTCTTCCCGCACTCAAGGAGTTTAAGGCAGATGGAGAATATAGGAAATTAAAAACGTGGGGAATGGACACAGTGGCTTCTCAGTGCAGTGCCTTGAGAGCACCATGGACGCTTGAGAGAGGTGGCAGAGGACAGCAGGGGTGGACGGGACAGTTGTGGGCAGGGAGAAAGGCATTTCACTCAGGACAGGCTGAGTTAAATCACAGAGGTAATTTGAGATCCTAGGCCTGGGGTGCAAAGGACACTGACTGTCAACCTGATTTAAAACCATTTCTGGACTTGTGGGTGGGAGTGTTCCTAGATTAAACTAACAGAATGTAGGTGGCGGCATTCCATGGCTCCTCCAGGCTTCCTTACTACGGGCTGGTACGACCAGCTGCCCCTCTCGTGCCCTCATGCCTTACCTGATGTGATGAACTGTGTCCTCAAACTATGGACCAAAACTAACCTTTCTTTTCTTCAGTTGCCTTTGTTACGATTTTGTCATAAGACATGATATCTACCTACTACAGGCCTGGGAGTGGAAGTGAGGATGAGGGCTGTCTGATGAGAAAGGTCAGCCAGGGCCCCCGGCACGATCCCTGGTGACGGCCAAGTGCTCAGACTGGCTGAGGCCTTACAGGAAATGCATTTCCACTCTGTCATTTTAAAGACAAGCTACGCGATATTTTCACATATACTGCCCATGCACTAACCACATTTGCATGGTGGAGTACTTTCCTCTATGGCTGGTGCACAACTAGCTAGCTTCGTGTGTCTGCTGAACAGTCCTCGAATATTCAAAGGCAGGGCACATCTTACCAGATCTCCTTGGCATTTTAGTTTATGATTACACAATAACCGCACACAATATGAAAGTACTTGATGCTGAGAAACCATACTCTGCCGATGGTAAACGGAAAATTTGTGTCATGTTGTCCAAGGAGAAAAACCCGGCACCACACAAGTAATCACATGCAGAATTAGAAGGTACGATGCCAGCAGAACCATGGCTGCCATCCATTTTAGCATCTCTCTTGAAGATGTTCTGTGGGCCGTCTGGTCCTGCAGGTGAGGCTGCGAGGGTCAGGAGGAAGTGTCCCTCATCTCTCACCGCCTTGTGCAGGTAGGTGAGCGGAGGTCCTCAGTGCTGAGTGCAGCTCTGTGAGGCCTGAGCAGCGCCGCTTCCCTACATCTCGGGGCGGGGGCGCAGGGAGTGTAGTTTCGAGGTACCAGACGAGAATCTCCGCCCTCCTACCAGGCTGTGCCAGGCTTCTGCCCGCATCGCTGTCAGGGTAGGTGGGGCAGCCCCGAGAGCCATCCGTGCCCGGGTAATGTACCCTCTCGCGTCACCGTCCCGCACCTGCCCCGCGCCCCCCGGGTCTGCGGGAGCGCTGGGGCCCATGCACATGCGCAGTGGCACCGCCGGGAGCCCTGCCTCCGCCTCCGCCGCCGCCTCCCGGTTCCGCAGTCACTTCCTGCAGCTGTTTCCCTGTGGCTCCTGTCCGACCGACTTTTGACAGTCAACCTCCAGCAGCGGAGCGGCCGGGCAGCAGCGGCGAGCGCACCAAGTGGTCGTGGAGCCGCGCTCCGGCGCGTGGGGGTGGCGGGGGCGGCGGCGGCCTGCCGGTTCCGGTGAGTGCGGAGGAGCGCGGGTCCGCGCGGCTGCGTCCGTGTGCGCGTGTCAGCCTCGGCCGCCCGCGGCGACCCCGGCGGGCTCCCGAGCCCGATCCCGCAGCCGTTCGCGCAGCCGCCTCGGCGACTGGGTGCTCCCCGCCGGCATCCGCGCGGGACCGGAGTGCGTGTGTGTGCGCGCCCAGTCCAGGAATGGCTTGGGTGGGGGCGATGCTGCAGGGGCGCAGCTTTGAGTCCTAAGAGCAGAGCCTGGGTTTCCGGGGCCTCCTTCCCATCTCAGCCTGTGATGTGAAACAGCCTCCGGAACTCTTTTTTTCTCTGCTTGCCGCGTTCTGGTGACCTCTGAGTAAGGTTCTCTCTTCTCTTCTCCAGAATACCCAGGGACAGCCTTCCCTACTTTAAGCGGAAGCCAGGAACCTGTTCCTGGATTTTCTTCTTTTCCTTGGGTCCATTTCTGCCACGGGGAGGGCTGTTTGCGATACAGCCCTGGAGGAGTAGGCCCCAGCCCAGCCATGGAAACGTGTGCTGTGGTCATTCATTTCCCTTAAACCGGTACATGGTGGAGCTGTGATTTTTCTTAGTGTCTTCTCAGCTCCCTTCCAAATTAGGACATCAAGCCCTGTGCATCCTTCATGTATGCCATTGCACACGTCCAACCGGATGGATTTTAAGATCTGAGAAGTATTTTTATATCGGCTTCTAAATTAGTCTCTTAAATTAATGCAGCACTCTGAACGGTTTGCAGTTTGATCCGAGTGTTTTGGGTCTCTGTATTTTACAGTTTGTGCGTTCACTGACGTTTTGGTTTTATTTATTACTCAAATGCAATACCTGTTGTGATTGATGCCAATAGATTTTTTTGAGAGGGGATTAGCTTTATGTTGGTTATATATAACAGCAGTGTTTCTGAGGTCTCTACCCTTTCTTTGAACATTATGAAGATAAAATGTAGTGATAGGTAAGCCTGCACTGTAAATACCCCCACCCCACCCTCACCGGTGTTTTGCTCTGGAATTAGGCCTTTTGTGCCTCTGTCCTGAGGAGGCCCTTGCTTCTGCTGGAAAGCACTGTGTCACAGTGGGGGCAACGGCCTGCTGGGTTTCCTCAGGTGGGAGTAAGCTTGCAAGAGACAAGCCCAGGCATGCCTGGCTGTGGGTTGCTTCACTTTTCTGTGTCTGTTGCTGATTTTCTTTATCGGATGTTTTGGTACCCTGTTCTGTCCTTTCTCCATGACCCGGCAGCATCGATGACCTAACCGAATCTGTGGGACAAGTTAGTGAGTGACATGGTCAGTTATGACTGAGTAGTTAAACTATTTTAGAAGTTGGTTTTGCTTCTTTAGGTTCGTTGCCCACCTCCATAATCACCTTTGCTTTTTGGATGTCTTTTATTTAGTTGGGAGAAATAATATTGTTTCAGAGAAGCTTATTGTTTCAATGTTCCAAATCTGTATTCCTTTTCTTTGTGTTTCCAGAGATATGGGCGGTTGAATATTCTCCCTTTCTAGCTATTACAATTAAACAATAAGTACTGTGTATTTCTACGACTAACCATCTCTTCATCTTGAGGCTCCTCCTCACTGTGTGTTTACCAAATGTGCTAACTTTTACTTTTTAAAGAGCCCTTGAGTCGTTTTAGTAAACCTGCTACTGCCCTAGCCCACACGTCTTCATCACAGATGGCAACCTCAGCAACACCACATCCTATTGACCAAGAAAAGTTTTTAACAATCCTGGGAGTGGAGGAAAGTGTAGACTTTGAATGAGGATTCTAATTTAGATAATTAGAACCTGGACTACTTGAAGATGTTACCGTGGTACATTTTTTTTAGGTGGTTAGGACTAAAAGATGCAGAAGTAGAAGTAAAGAGGGAGTGGGACATATTGGGTCGTTTTAGTTTTTCGAGACAGGGTTTCTCTGTGTATCTTTGGCTGTCCTGGAACTCTGTAGACCAGGCTGGCCTTGAACTCAGAGATTTGCCTGCTTCTGCCTCCCGAGGGCTGGGATAAAAGGCACCACCACTGCCCGGCCATAGTGGGTCTTGTCTGAGGAAAATAGAATAGAGTGCCTTGGTTTTCTTTTTTCATTGCTATGATAAAGTACCCTGGCAGAAGCCACTTAAGGGAGAAAGGGTTCATCTATTTTGTCTGACAGTTTAAGGCACAGTTACCATAGTGGGGTAGTCTAGGCAGCAGGAGCCCGAGGCAGCTGCTCACGCTGTCATGGTAGGCCGTCTCATGGGTTCACAGTCAGGAGAACAATGCGAATGTAGCTCTGCCTCCTTTTGATGCCGTCCAGGATCATGCTGTGGTACTACCTACTCTTAGGATGGGTCTTCCCACCTCAACCTAATTAAGAAAATCCCTAATAGGCACGCCCACAGCCAACCTAGTCTGGACCAACCCTCAATGAGGCTCCTTTTCTAGGTAATTCCAGATCCTGTCAAATTGACAATTGGAATTATAACCATCACTGAGTGTATCCTTTAGAAAGCAAAAGGAATGATATAAATGGCCTATAAGTCACCACAGGGCTTAGGATAGTGTGGTCCATTACTTGGTTGGACACTATTCAATCTGGATGCTTTATCTTGAGTGTGTGATTTACCTCCTGATGGAGAGAAAGTATTTTTAAACTTACAAGGGTCTCAGGAGTGTAGTCAAAGGCTGTATGGAGTAGCGTCATCACCCCAAGGCCTTTAGGCAGCACCCCTAGTAGGGCTGAAGGGGCCCTGAGAAGGCTGGCCTGGGTATAGTATATTTGGCACCAAACAGGTGGTTGTGTGCAGTGGAGGGCGTGGGTGTAGTGTTGCCAGATTATCCTTCTATTGCTGGATTCTGTGAAGCTTTTAATTTTTAAATATTGACAATTTATTTAACTTACAAACAAAAGCAAAACAAAACTATCTTCCAAACAGCTCACTGTGCCATCCGGGGTCTACGGGCTGCCCCTGTCCATTGTACCTTGCAGAACTTTAATGCCATCCTCTTCTTAGATTTCACCCACCTTCCAACTAGTTGTAGAAATGCCTTAAAGATCTGATAGGTGGCTGGGTGTGGCCGTGCAGGACTGTAATCCTGGCACTTGGGAGGTGGAGTCAAGAAGTTAAAGTCATTCTCAGCAAATTGGAAGCCGTCCTGGACTGTGTGACATCCTGTCATAAAAAACGGTGGCTGGTGACATGGCTCAGTGGGTAAAGTGCTTGCTGTACCTCCTAGGTACACACGTGTGTGTACAGGTGGAAGAAGAGCTTCTGCCATGTTGCAATACACACTTACACGCAGTAAAAACAAATAAGACAAAATGCATAAAAGAAAAGGAGAGAGATGCTTAGAGGTGATGATCTTTTCACTCTTTAGCATCCTCTGGGTGGAAGAGCTTCTCACCAGATGGGTGGCTTTCCCTTGTTTGTTCTTTGCTTGCCTGTTTGTTTTGGTTGTGCATATCACCATCAAGAGTGGTTCAGCATTCCAGAGAGAAGGGTTTGGAGGATGACCTTTGATTTTCAGTTCTAGTCATGTGACTTTTCAACTTAATTGGACATGGATGCAGTGCTGCTAATGCCCATGGCCAGAGGGATGGCGTTTGGAACTGAGCCAAGCAAAATAAAAAGCAAATCTCAGAAGCTATTCTCAGTCAGCCAGGATAAGCAGGCAGGGAACGTCTGGTAGACTAAGGTTAAGGAGAGATGCTCCAAAGCTAGGTTTAGAGAAGAGAAAGATGTTGGTGTCACTTCTATGTCGTATTGCTGAGATCTCTTTTTCATTTTCTTTCCTGGTTGCTTTAGGTTTGAAGACGCCACCCCTGATCACCCACTGGATTATGCCCGTGGCTTTTCTACCTGATGATTCTCTTGCAGCAGGCTGGCCTTCCTCCACCTAAGCGGCCCTCGACCTCTCCTCCTATGTCAGTGGCTGCCAGGTCCACAAGGACCTTGCAGCTTCCACCACAGAAGGCTTTTGGGCAGGAGACATCCTTGCCCCTGGCAGGGGAAGAGGAGTTAGCTAAGGGAGGGGAGCCAGACTCTGCCCTGGAGGAGCTCTGTAAGCCCCTCTTCTGCAAACTCTGCAATGTCACCTTGAACTCTGCTCAACAAGCCCAGGCACACTATCAGGTAAGAAGAAGAAAGGGAAGTGACTGTCAGTGGGGTGAGTGTTCCCAGTGCTGTTTGGTTAGATGGTGTCAGTGGGGTGAGCTTTTTCGGGTGCTGTTTGGTTAGATGGTATCAGTGGGGTGAGCTTTCCAGGTGCTGTTTGGTTAGATGATGTTACTGGGGTGAGCTTTCTGGGTGCTGTTTGGTTAGATGGTGCTAGTTGGGTGGGCATTTTGGGTGCTGTTTGGTTAGATGATGTCTTAGGGTTTCTTTTGCTCTGAAGAGAAACCATGACCGTGGCAACTCTTACAGCAGAACACATTTAACTGGAGGTGTCTTACAGTTCAGAGATTCGGTCCATTATTGTCATGGTGGGAACCATGATGACATTGTAGGTAGACATGGTACTGGAGAAGTAGCTGAAAGTTCTACATCTAGATCAGCTGGAAGCAGGAAGAGCTGCACTGGGCCTGGCTTGAGCATCTGAGACCTCAGAGCCCACCCCCAGTGATGCACATGTTCCAACAAAGCCACACCTACTCCAACAAGTCCACATCTCCCATAGAGCTACCTCCTTTGAGCCTGTAGGGTCATTTTCATTCAAACCACCACAGATGGTGTTTGGGGGCTGGTTGGTTAGAGGGTGTCAATGGGGTGACCATTTTGGGTGTTGGGTGGAGAAGGGGTCAGTGGGGTGAACATTTTGGGCACTGTTTAGCTACAAGTTACCCTCCAGGTATGGCCAGTTGAGACTGGAAAACTCAGAAGTTGGGAAGAGAGTGCCATGTTTCACACAGTGGGTTCTGCCTAGGAATCCGAGGAGAAGTGTACTACATGAACTCAGTGAAGTTTGTACAGCTTGCATCAGTTCAAGGCCGCCTGCCACATGACTCTTGTGCTTTCTCTTACTTCATTCAGACTTTTCCTATGCATCCTATCATAGCGGAGCAAATATGGTGTCTTTTTATAGAGAGAATAATATGATATTCAATTATCGAGTCTTACCTTCCTCATAAACATACCTTAGTTTCTTTTAGTCTTCTGAATGAACTGATACTGAATATTAAGATGTAAAGCATTTTATCTCTACGTAGAATAGCTTGTGGAAAGGGCCATTATAAAGGGTATTATTGCCTGAGAATAAATGGGGAACTGAGACAATATAGGGTTTTATTTTGAAATTTTTATCTTATTTTTAGTTACGTGTTTTTTTTTGTGGCATGCACATGGATGCTTGTGTGTATGCATATGTGCACATAGGTGTCTGCAGAAGCCAGAAGAGGATGGTGTGTCCCTTGCAGATGGTTATGAGCCCCCTGATATAGGTGCTGGGAAGCAAAATCCAGTCCTCTGCAAGAGCTGCAACCACTCCTAACTGCTGAGCCATCTCGCCCCAGTATTTCTTTATGCTTTATACTGTTGTCTGTATACAGTTTGATGTTTTTCCGTTTTGGAGAAAAGAGACCTGAAGATAGAAACCCTTTTTGAATGGAGGGTTATCTTCTAGACCACTGTTGATTTAGTTTTTGATCGCTGCTAAGACCACACGGCAGAAAGCTGTTGGTTATAACATATTGCTACTTGCCTGAAACTATACTTTTCTGTCGTGAACTTCCCTGCGTTCAGGTTGACCTGAAGGAAGTGACAGAGATTGAAGAAAAGACAGACACCATTTAGAAAAGCTGGGATCCAGTGGGCAGTGATCTGATGGGAATGCATCAGAATGCAGTGGCCAGGAGACTCAGCTTTAAAGCAGAGAGGAGGTGGCAGCTTAGCTACTCTTGGGAGGGGGCTCCATAGGGGAGCAGCCTCAGGCTGCAGTCATCTTTGTGTTGATTCTTTCTGCACACCCTGCAAGCATTAATGCTCATATTCAGAGGAATCATAAAGCCCTACCCTGATCCGAGGCAGGCCTTGCCATTCCCATGAGTCTAAGGCCCTGCTATGCTCGTGTCAATAAGACGTATTCATTCAGGAGTTCATCAGCTCCCCATACTTTTCTCCACTTGAAAGTTTTTGTTTACCTAATTTTGGTTTAATCCTAAAGATGGGTAATTGAACAATGTATCTTGCTTTGAAAATATTTCCTTGGGAGGAAAAGGTCTGTTGCTCTGCCTTGTTCATGTCTGTTTGCTGCCAGCAGTTGAGAAGAATTCATTGCAGCAGACCTTAGTACAACCCTGGCTACTCAAGGCTTCTGTGTTTCTTTCTCATTTCTTCTGCAGTCTCTTCTCTCATCCCTGTGTGCTACTCCCCATGCTGATGACCAGGCACTGGTGGCTGCTCTTCCTGTCTTCCGTTCAGGTGGTGGCTTCTATGATGGCCCATCTCAGACAGACATGAATGTAGCTAGCCTCTGCTTTCATTCCCACGAGATGTTCCATCTGCGTAGAGTCACTTGCAGAGATTAAGGATGACTTGGACGGTTAAAATTTGAGCTCTCTGAAGCCCTTCCTAGGTCTTTATTGGGTGTATGCCTGCTTTATGCCTTTGGTATAGTCGTTACCTTTCCGGGAAAATGAGGCAATGTGTGATTTTTTTTTCTGTTTGTGTGGGTTATACTTCTACCTTGTGTTGCTTTTGTGACTGTTGTGTCTACACGGTGATAGTACCTTTTGGTTTTTCATGGAGAGTTCAGTTTGATGGAAAAATCATTGGCTTTAGGCTTAAACTAATAAGATAAACCTTTAGAAAAATTATACATCTTTATGTGTTTGCTCTAACCTTTTTAAGTTGACAAGATTTGTAACTCATTCCTGTTCCCTCCATGATGCGGTGAATAAGTAAACTGGAAATAAAAAAAAGAGAGAGAAAAATTCTCCAATAATAAAATTTTCACATGGAAAAGTTAGGGGAGAAGTACAGTCTGTTGCAGAGCAGAAACCAAATAGCCAAGTATGAGAGAGAGAGAAAGAGAAAGAGAGGGGGGAGGCAGGTATGAAGGATGCAGAACCTTTCCAGCAGACTTGGGAGGTGGAGGGCAGGGGAGTAGGAAGCCAAGGAAACCCTCAGCTGCTGAGCGACTTTGAAGTTAGCCTGGGCTACAGGAGACCTTCTATTACCTCCCGCAATACCCCTCCAAAAAAGAAAGTAGAGCCTAATTTAAAAAAAAAAAGATGTTTGGGTATGACAATGCATGTTTCTAAGTTAGCTGTGAAGCGAAGATTTGAATGAGGACAATGTTACTGGTGATTGCTAGGATGAACCTCTCCTCTCTTCCTTTAAAGCAAGGCAGAGGAGTTTGTTGTGTCTGTATGGTGTGGAAGGGGACAACCTTAGACATGAACTTTGGATTGTATGTGCATGGCGTGTGTGTTTGTACATGCTCCTGGATGTGGGTGCACATGTGTGTGGCAGTATTTGGAGGGCAGAGGTCCCTGTTGGGTGTTACCGTATTTTCTGAGATAGGGTGTCTTCCCATACTCAGAGCTCACGTCTTGGCTAGTGGGCCAGTGAGAGCGCCAACGGTCTGCCCGTCTCCCTGCTTCTTCCTCAGGGCTAGTCTGGTCTACACAGCAAGTTCTGGACTAGCCAGAGCTACTTAGAGAGATCCCGTCTCAAAAACAAGCAAACAGAAACCAATGTGAATGCCAGGATCCCAACTCGGGTCCTCCTGCTCACGAGCCAAAGGCTTTACTGACGGAGTCATCTCTCCACTGTCCGAGATGTGGATTTCTTTCAGAGAAGTAGTTAGTATGAGAGTGAATCAAAGAACATGTAATCAGAGCATGATCATGTGGAATGGAGATGAACATGACCCAACACGGAAGGAAACCATAGCAGTATTAGCCTGGAGCCAGGAATGGTGGGGAGGCGGCGGCAGAAGCGCCCATAGTTCAAGGCATTCTTGCCACATAGTAAGCCAGGAACTCCCGAGCATCCTGGGGCTGCTTGAGACCCTGTTCACATAGAACAGAAATGTCAGACTGGAAGATGGGTCAGTTTGTAGGGATCAGTAGGTGGTGATAAACGAAAACCATTAGAGGCAAGGGTTGCCCCCAGGGGGTGGGGACCCACTAGGCTCTAGTGCAGGCTGAGGGGCAGTGAGCGCGGACTGGCAAAACCAATGGTTTACCATGAAAGGAGAGGGCAGGTGTCAAGCTTTATTTCAAGATGACAAACCTGCTTTGTGATTGTTGTTTCAGGGTGATATCATGGGCATACATCTGTCAGTGCAGTCACGTAAGTGAAAAGGCTCTGGGTGGATACACTCTCTGAATTACCTAACCCTCTTTGGTGAGCTGATGCCACTGAAATCGAAGCTTCCTATTGCTCGGTGTGGTAAACAGGCATTGTTCACCGGAGTCCGACTGTATCACATTCCAGTACTCGGGATACAGTGGCGATTGCTCTGTAAACCCTCCCCTCGGCCTCGTCTCCATTTCTCCTGACATCTTCATGCTCCTGATCAGGGGCTGCCTTCTCGAGCCAAGGGTGGGCATCACGGATGGTTTATACCCCGGGCTGTTTAGCCCCGTCATTTAGCTTTTTAGCAGCCTCGGCTGAGTCATTTATGTTTTAATGAGGCTATCTAATTTTTCACTTTTAAAATTATGGCTTTGCTTATAACTTAATTTAAAATCAGGTTTTTGGAAGAGAAATGAGTTTTCATTTTATTGAAATTTGTCTGCATGCTCAGATTACTTAGTGCAAGCCTGGGATGAAGAAATGTAATAGGATTTCATCAGCATAAATACCCAGAGGAAGAGTTACTTTGAGGAGGAGAGTAGCAGAAAGTATTTTTACACTTATGTATGTGTATTTTTTACATTATGTATGTGTGTGTATGTGTGTGTGTATGGGTTCAAACTCAGATTATCAGACTTTATCTGCTGAGCCATCTTGCATATAAATGGAGACTGCTCGTTTATTTTTCTGGCTGCCCAGACCTGAATAATAACACAGAAACTATATTAATCACAATATTGTTTGACCAATAGCTTAGGCATATTTCTAGCTATCAGACTTTACCTGCTGAGCCATCTTGCATATAAATGGAGACTGCTCGTTCATTTTTCTGGCTGCCCAGACCTGAATAATAACACAGAAACTATATTAAACATTAATATTGTTTGACCAATAGCTTAGGCATATTTCTAGCTAGCTCTTACATCTTAAATTAACCCATTTTTATTAATGGTTGTGGCCTACTGGTAAGGTTCTGGCTGGCGGCTGACTCTCCTTCTGCAGGCAGCTGCATCGCATCTCTCTGACTCTGCCTACTCTCTCTCTCTCTATATATATATATCTCTTCCAGCCTGGCTATATTCTGCCCTTCTTTTCTTAACCAATGGTAGTAAAACATATTCACAGGACACAGAGGGGAATCCCACATCAGGTTCCTGTTGTTTAGAGTGTTTTGGTTTAGTGTTTCTATTGCTGTGATAAAACACCACAACCAAAGGCGGGGTGGGAGAAGGTTTATTTCAGCTTACCATTCTCAGGTTACACTCCATCACTCAGGGAAATCAGGGTAGGAACTAAAGCGAAGACCATGGAGGAATGCTGCTTATTGGCTTGATACTTACGGTTTGCTTGGTGTGCTTTCTTAATACCCCTGGATCATCTGCCAAAGGGTAGTACCACTCTCAGTGGGGTGGGCCCTCCTGTCAATCATGAAGAAGATGCCCTACAGACTTCTCTACACGCCAGTCTTCTGAAGGCATCTTCTCAGTTAAGATTCCCTCTTCCCAGATGGTCGCGGTTGTGTCAAGTTGACAAAAACCAACCAGCACAACTGACCACTTGTTATTTAACACACAAGTGCATCACTTATTAAAGCATAACCTGTCCTTTCTTATTCATCCCCATGATCTCATAAAATATCATAGTATAAGCATAGTGTAATGTTAAAAGTCCCTCAGTCTTTAAAAGTTTCAAGGTCTAAGTTTTCTTTAAAAATTCAACATCTCTTAAAAGTTCAAAGTTTCTCTGAAATATCTAAAGACTCTCTGAAATGGGCCTCCTAGCTGTGGGTTCCTGTAAAATAGGCAAAGAAGTTAAATACTTTCTTACTCCAAAAGGAAAGAAGCAGGACACAGTTAGCATTCAAAACCAGAGCAAGACCGAATTCTGACAGCGTGAAGCTCAGTGTCCAACTTCTGGGACTCACGGTCTTCTGGGTTCCCGGGGCCTGAGCAGCTCCAGCTCTGGCTCTGCCATCCACAGCACACATAGCGTGTCTCACAGGCTCAGGCGGGCTCCAGTCCACAGCTGCCGCTGTTGTTAGTGGTCCTCCTGTGGTCCTCAAACGTGTTGTTTTCCTCTGGAGCTGGGCTGCACCTTCACCAAAAAACCTCTCCTGGGCTCTCTTCAGGGACTTGACTCACCCCAGCTTCTCTTCATAATCCCTTCAATCCTGGAGCTTCTGTTACAACTGAGGCTTCACCTTCCCCTGTAGCCTCTCCTCGCCTCTCACAGTGCCAAGCCTCAGCTGCTCCCATGACCCTTTCATGTCTTCAGACCGGTACTGCTTCAGAAACCTACACATTCCAAATTAGGCTGCCAGTGCAAAGTGCAGCCTTGGCCCCTCTGGACTACAGCTTGTGTGTGTAGTCTCGGAGGAAACGCTCCCCAGAAGACTTCACTGCTGATTCTTCAGTCCCTGCTGTCCAGCAAAGCAAAGGTTTTACTTCCCTGGTTCTGTTCTCTTGTTAATCACAGCCGATTCTTCAGCCGCAGCTGACTAGAACAACAGGTTCTTAAATCAGAACAATGAATGTCCCTGATGGAGACAGTAAGCGGCTCTCAAACTTCACAAGCCAGGCCTCCATCCTCTACACTTGACCTCAGCATTGTCTGCATTATCTTCTAAGTTCCCACAATAGCTCAGTAGGCTCTGAGTACTCCGTTTTTCTTGGGTCCAGTTCCAAAGTCCTTTTATACTCCTCCCGAAACACAGCATGGTCAGTTCCAAAGTCCTTTTATACTCCTCCCGAAACACAGCAGCTCCCCACCCCTGACACCAGTGTGTGTCTCTGTTAGGTCTCCATTGCTGTGACAAACCACCATGACCAAACCTAAGTTGGGGGGAGGGTGGTATTTCACCTTAACAACTCTCAGCTTACACGTCATCACTGAGGGAAGTCAGCACAGGACCTTAAAGCAGGAACTGATGCTGAGGACGTGGGAGAGTGTTGCTTATTGGCTTCCTCCTCCTGGCTTGCTCAGTTTGCTTCCTTATACACCCCAGGACCAACTGCCCTGTGTTGGTACTTCCCCCCCCCCCTCAGTGGGCTGGGCCCTTCCACATCAGTTGTTAATCAAGAAAATGCTCCTAGACTTCCCTAAAGGCCCATCTTAAAGGAAGCCTGTTGCATTAAGGTTTCCTCTTCTCAGATACACCTAGGTTGTGTCAAGTTGACAAAACCCAGCCAGCACAAATATACAAAACTGTATTTTATTTATTTTTTCTTTTTTTTCCGAGACAGGGTTTCTCTGTGTAGCTTTGGAGTTTGTCCTGGGATTCACTCTGTAGACCAGGCTGGCCTTGAACTCACAGAGATCCGCCTGCCTCTGCCTCCCTAGTGCTGGGAGTAAAGGTGTGCGCCACCACCATCCCCGTGTTTCCTTTGGCTGCTTTGGAGGGCTGTACTGAGTGAAGAAATGCAGCTGCTTCAGTGTTGCAGCTACACGGACAGTGAGGAGGACCTTGTCTGAGTAAGAAGCTTCATCTCTCCAAGGATGCTCTCCTACATCCAGACACCAGTTTGTCTGTTTGCTTGGCCGGCGCTGGTGATTAAGCTCGTGCCCTTGTGCATGCTAGGCAAGTCCTTTCCTACTGAGCCACACCCCCAGCCTTTTAAACTTGGTCTCACCAAGTTGCCCAGCTGAACTTGAACTAACAGTTGTCCTACCTCAGCCTCCCCAGCAATTGAATTATAAGAGTACCACCAGGCCCGTCTCCCTGGTATCTTAAAGGATCCTCATAAGAATAGTTCAACCAATAGATGAGGTCACAGAAAATGATCCTCGGGCACAAATGTGATTTTTATTCCACGGGAAGCTTGGCCCATTTCCCTGAGGAGGAACCCTTGCTGGTTCTCTTGTTCTGCTGTCTGGATGACGGGTGCTTCCAGTCTTTGCTTTGGCCCCATTATGGGACAGTAACTCTCCTTACCCAGTTACTAACTGGATCCCGGCGGCCTGCTGCTTCTCCAGTTGAGTCTGCTTCTCGTTTCCCCCTTCAGAGAGACGTCTTTGCTTGGGACCAGTTGGGCTCTCCATCCGGTGCTTTGGGTTTTACCAGCTGTCCTCGTCTCTTTACTTTCAGACTATAAAAAACTCCGGCTAGGTCTCTTCTGAATATATTGAAATACCAACAGCAACCTTCCCTTTATTTTTTTCTTTTTAAGAAAAATTATTATTGATTCTTCAAAAATTTATACATATACAATGTATCTTTGTCATATACCCCAAGTTTCCCCTCCAGCTCCCCTCTGACACCTTCTCAGCATGCCCCTCTCCCACCTTCATATCTTCTTTTTTCTTTTTTCTCACCATTTACACACACACACACACACACACACACACACACACACCACACACACACACACACACACACACACACACACACACACACATACTTTGATTTTTTTTTTAATAAAACCACAGAGAAACCCTGTCTCGAAAAACCACAAAAAAAAAAAAAAAAGACAGGGTCTCATTTTGTAGCTCTGACTGTCTTGGAACTCACTCTGTAGACCAGTCTGGCTTTGAACTCACAGAGATTCACCTGTCTCTGCTTCCCAGGTGATGGGATTAGAGGTGTGTGCCACCACGGCCACCTCATTTCTAATACATACTGTTTTATTTATTCATTGAGTTTTCACATCTGTATACAATGTATTTTGATTATATTTACCTCCCATTCCCTCCTTCAGCCCCTACATCCTTGTTTCCCTCCCAACTCCATGTTCTTTTATTTTTATTTTTTTTCTTTTTAAAAAATAAATCACTGAGTCTGATTATGTGTTTGAGTATGGGGCCACCCACTGCACATCCACTGGGAACTGGGCAGCTTACTAGAGTCCACGCCCCTGAAGATCAGTGACTCCACCCTGCAGAAGCTATCACCTGCCAGTAGCATCTCAGCTAGAGGTGGGACGCCATGCACCACCACAGCATGCGGGGATGGCGCCTGGCTTGATCTTGTGTAGGTCTTCTGAAGGTAACTGCGGCTGCTCTGGGTTCATGTGTGCGGACTCAGGAGGCAGCATTTCACAGCCCTGCTTCTCACTCTCCAGATGTTAAATTCTTTCTGCCCCCCCTTTCCACTGTGTTCCCTGGTCCTTTGGGGGTCACCAGTGGCCTGGTAGGCCAACTTTAGTTTTGTGTTTACGTCTTGGTGACATTTGGGACTGGTAACGCTTTCCCTCTTAAACAACCTTAAGAATATCTTTTTACTCAAAGTAATGTCCTGTGATGACAGCGTGGGATGCCGGCTGACGTCTTTCTGCTCTGCTCCGTCCTTCTTTGTAGCTCTCAGCTTGGATTGGCTGTAGTTTCATGGTTTACCCTATGAAGCTTGGTCCTAATTTTGTCCACTCCATCACAAAGCGAGTGTTCCGTGCTCTGTTTGCAGGTTATTCCAGTTGTTGGAGGCTGACCTTGGGCTTTTGCATCCTCGTGAGTAAGGAACGCTGTCCGGCAGTTGTTTCCTTCCGTTTCCATCTAGGGTTGTGGTCCAGACACCCAGGTGGTCAAGTGGACAACATCGAAATTGCTCCCAGTTAATGTCTTCTTTATTTTGATCCATACGTGGATTTATAAACTTGAAATTGTGTCGTTTCCCTTGACTTTCTGTTAGGTTTCTTGAAAACAGGAAGAAGAATCCTACGGCCTAAAGAAATCCACTGCCATCTTTCCTCCCTGTATCACCTCTTCAGTCTTTCTCTTTCTTGTTTTTAATTACTTCATTGCGTGAAGCTCTTTGATTTGCTCTTTTGATTTGTGTTAGTTGTTTTGGATCGTCACTCTTTGTGTAGTTTTCCTATTCCTGGAGTTTTTACTTGCTTTTCTTTCCTTCTTCCTCTTATTTCATGTTTATAATAGTTGCCTCCACAAACTCCCACCCACATTATCACATAAAATGCTCATTTTTAAACAAATCTTAGATCTCTCTATCTTACCCCATTTTTTTTTAACCCATTTTGCCCTCTGGATTGCTCCATACAATTGTTTCTTGGACAACTAATATTATTTTCTTTTTTCTTGTCCCCTACCTCCAGATATATATATATATATATATATAGGCAGAGTATAATATAGTCACAGTACTCCAAGGAAGAGAGAGCAACTCTGTGTGTCCTAACTGTTGGTTAGTTTTATGTTACCTTGACTCAAGCTAGAGTCATTTGGGAAAAGGAACTCGATTGAAAAAAATGCCTCTATAATTGTCTGTAGGTGAGGCTGTGGGGGCATTTTCTTAATCAATGACAGATGTTCAAGGGCCATGCCCACTGGGTGCAGGATTGTACCTGGGCAGCTGGTCTTGAATGGTATAAGAAAGGCTGAGCAAGTCCTGGGGAGCAAGCTAGTATGTAGCATCCCTCCATGGCTTCGGTTCCTGCTGACTTCCTCAGTGGTGGGCTCTAAGCTGTAAGATGAAGTAAATGCTTCCTTCTTTAAGTTGCTTTTGGTCTTGGTGTTTTATCACAGTAATAGAAACCCTAAGACAGCAACAAACCTCACTTTTAAATGATATGAGGGAGTAATAGAAAGTAAACATTTCTCATAGATTTCAAAAAAGTGTCTGCATTTCGTCTCATGATAGAAACACAGCTGAGATTAAAGGCGTGCGCCACCAACGCCTGGCTGGGTGGCTTTTGACACAGCACCTTCAAGTCAGTACGTATGAGGTAGTCTAAACAGTTCCCTGCGCCTGATCTTGTTTTGTTAGTTTTTTATGTAGATAAGCCTAGCAGTTGGGGGCTGGAGGCAGGGTGGACATGTGTTCTGCTTGACTTCATTGTGAGTTTTAAGCCAGCCTGAGCTATCTAAGCCTACAGAAGCAACCACAAACTCAACCAAAGCGAACCAAAGGGTGAGCATGGACGGAAACCATCTGCGCTCCACGCTCAACTGCTTCTATTTCACCCGCCGTCTACACACAGCTTCTCCTGCCTCTGGTGCCCAATCCAAAATGGAAATTTACATGTAATTTTAATGTCTTATTTAGTTTGGGCAGGCCATTCCTTCACCGCCTCCTCTTTGTGTTTGTCTTCGTTAACAACCTTACAGGTTTTGTAGTGGTCCAGAGTTTGCCTTATTTACTTGGGTTCGGGGTTTGTGGTTTTGGGTAATAGTACTACGGACACCATCCTGCTGCATGAGTCACCAGAGGTTCTCATGATGTTAATTGTCTCTCAATTAAGGTGGTGCCTACAAGGATCTCCTTGGGAAAAAAAAACATTGTTTATCTGTTGAGTAAGGATCAGATGGAGAGAGATTTTGAGGCCACACGTGTGTTTTTATCATCACACTTTTGCTCAGTTAGGATGATTTCCGTCAGCAGTGGCTGTCAATTACAGTGGGGTTTGCCAGGTAGTGTGGAACGGAAGCGGTGGTGCTGGGGATGGGACCAGGACTTTGTTCCTGCGAGGCCTATGCTCTTATCACTGAGCCATGTCCCTAACCCCTTCTCAATTCTTAATTTTGAGATACTCCTGTGTTTGCTGCTCTTGTTGGTGTGTGAACCTGGAAGAGCAGGGTCTAAAAATGAGGCAGACTAAAGAAAGCCTCAGCAATAGTAAATTTCATTAGAGCTCCATACAGTTTCTATCTGAGGGTTAAGGAGAGTCACTGAGTAAGGTGTACAATCTCAAGTTCAAGCCCAATGTGGCAAAACCACGTTTTTCCATAGAGGCACATGAATAACAACATCTAAAGTAAACTCGCGCCTACCTGCTACACCTGGGAGGAGCATGAAAACACATCCCAAGAGCAGTTCGGTGTGAAACCGAGGTCACAAGACTCTTGTTTTGTTTTCTTGGAGTGTTCCCACGACCGCTCACAATTCCCCTTGCAGGACTCCATTCGTGTACCAGTTCTGACACTCCTGTCACCTAGGCAGGCCTCGATCTTGTGTGATTTTCTGTCTTTCCTCAGCCTCCCAACTAACTGGAATTACAGCTGTGGACTACCATGTCTCTTTTGTTTGTTTGTTTGTTTGTTTGGGTTTTGAGATGGGATCTCACTACACAGCCCTTGCTGACCTGGAACTCACTCTGTAGACGAGGCTGGCCTTGAACTCACAGAGATCCACTTGCTACTGCCGCCTTAGTCTGTGTTAAAAGGCGTGTACCACATGACCATCTACCATCATGTCTTTCAAAAAATGTTTCAGTGACCCCATTTCCCCTAACTCTGTCTTCCTCCTCTGTCCTCATTGGGTCCCAGTGACCCCGTTTTCCCATGGCTAACTCTGTGTCCTCCTCTTCTCTGGAAGCTCTTCTGTACAGCCTGTCTCATTTCCTTCACCGTCCACTCTCCATCCTTTCCTCAGTCCAACCCACGTGACTTTCCATGTTGCTCCATGGAAGTGATCCTTCCCAAGACTGATCTTTGACCTCTGTCTTTTCCAGTTCCCACACCAGTTTGTTCTGACTTTGCTTGTCTTAGGTTCCTTTCCTATTTGTACCCTCGTGTTTTCCTTGAGTTGTCTGTTGCTCTAGCGAAGACTTCAAGCCCTGTATTGAGCAGGTGTGGAGAGAGTGGACAAATCAGTGTTTTGTTCCTGATGGTAGTGAAAATGCCTTGGGACTTGTTTGAGAGCTGCTGTGGTCACCTTCTCAGAGAAGCCTCCTTGGCACAGACAGAAATAGGGCACCCCGCGGTTTCCTAGTTTTGTTCTTCTTTGAAATTATTCCCACCACGATACCTGATTCTTTTCTCCAACCAGTATTTACGGGTAACCTCATGTAGATCAGAAAGCAGGTCCTTCTTTTTAAGGAGTCTACATCTCAGAGGAGGGGAAAAAGACAGACAGATCATCAGATTTGGGGCTGGGGTACTGTGATAAAGGGACATCAGGTGATGTGGTCATGTGATCGACACATGTATACAGGTGCAACGCGCGAGGGCTTTCATGAGTTGTCCCGGAAGCTGACACTTCACCCAGAGAATGATCCAGACTTGCCCAAGTCTAAAAGAGCCGATTCCTGGGCAGAATTCACAGCAGGACAAAGGCCCTGAAGCCAGCAGCTCAGAAAAGCAGGCCAACAAGACAGGAGAATGGCAGGGAGGGGCAGGAGTACTTGGGGAGAGACAAATATGGGAGGTGGGTGGGGTCAGAGCAGGTAGGACCTTAAAACACCTATCTATGAGACTTCCGTAGATTTTCTTTGTGGTGCTGGGGAATCAAACCTAGGTCTTGCTCATGCTGGGCAAACATTCCCCTGCAGAGCACATACACAGCCAATAGTGGGTTGAGAGAGGGAGGCTGCGTGGTTTGATTGATGGCTTCAGTCATTGCTGGTTTATGAGAATTACAGAGGGACCAGACTGAGAGCCGAGCGGGAGGAGCTGTGGCTGCACGTACCAGGTGTCGGCAGTTTGTGGCACTACATGGTTGGTGTAGCTGAGAGAAGTGGAACGGCCTGGAGACGGGTTTGGAGGCAGGCTGCTAGGACCCGCCAGTATATTAGATGTGCCGGGTTTCTGGAAGTGTGATTTAAGCACAGGAGGGCCTCAGCAGCTTTCCGAAGTAATGGGCGGGTGGTGGCGTTTATGGATGTGTGGATGACTTGGATGGTGGTGAAATGTCCTGTTGGAAGGAATCGAGGACACAAGAAGGTACTTTGGAATGTGACTGTGAAGGCCAGGGACGCAGCCACAATCTGGGGTCATTGTCTTAGGGCTGGGTGGTAGCTTAGTTGATGAACATGTGCACAAAGCCTCGGGTTGACCTTCATCACTGCAGAAACTGAACACGGTAGAGGCAGGAGGAGAATGCACTCAAGGCCATCGTTCCGGGGCAGCTGTGCTGTGAGAGACTATCTCAAAACAATAGCAAGGACAACCCACTCCCCCGCCTTCACGTTTGTTCATTGTCTCATAAAGTTGCGAGGCCGGGCAGAGTGATCTAGAGTTGGAGTGCAGACACAGAGGAGAGCCCAGGGAGGGCCTCGGACACTGCAGAACTCAAGGGCTGGTAGAGGAAGAGCAGCCGTGTGAAGAGGAAAGAGGGAGCCGTAGAGGAAAGAACTTGCTAGAAGGACCATTTCTGGGAGGTGGGAGATCAGTGGTGGTGTACTGCCTAGAGCTCCTTGAAGGCACAGCCATAGAGGGGAGCATAACCTTGACTCTGGCTGCCCCATGGGGATGGGATAGCTAGAACACTTGGATGGCAGGAGATGAAGCTGAGCTGTCTTCATGCTGTGTGCTCGTCCCTAGTTCATTCCAGGGAGTAAGCAGGTTGTTGATGGTAAGTGTTCGTATGCAGGTTTAAATTTCACAGCGTGGTTTAGCAAGTAATGAACTGTTTCCCCCGTACTCGGTGTGCGTTTAAAGATTTATTTTTATGTATGTGTGTGTGTGCCTGCATGAATGTATGTGCATCGTGTGTGTGTGTGTGTGTGTGTGTGTGTGTGTGTGTAGAGCCTACAGAGGCCAGAAGAGGGCACTGGTCTCATAGAACTGAAGTTACAGGTGCTTATGAGCTGCCTGATGTGGGCGCTAGAAACTGAGCCCAGGTTCTCCATAGTAGTGGTGAGCCATTTGAATTTCTGGGTCGTCCTTCCAAGCCCCACCACAGTGCTTTTCATCTTTGCCACCAGTTGCTGTTTATTTATCAGCTCAAGAAATATACGCGTGTCAGTTTTAACAACGACAACCAAAACATGGTGAGAAAGGCCATTCTGACTGGGCCACCATGATGCTTTGTAAGGGCTGTGCTGAGCCGGTTTCAAGCCGTGGTCTGCTGGTGCTTCTGTCTGAAGGTGTGTGCCCACCCCCACTCAGCTCCTCCACTGTCAGGTACGGGTGATCACAGAGTCCTACAGGGTCTCTGTGAGTGGTGAATGAACTGAGGTTCATCAGAGCCCTCTCTATGAAGTGACCCTCTTTTGGTATTATTTTTGTAAAAAATCACTGGATTAACTATCTCATGATTTGATTCTGAAGTCTCTTAGATCAGAGTATCGCAAGATTCCTGCTGATGTGGCCCTGTGTGAATGAATGGTGACGAGCCTCAGGGAGGGTGTGGCACCCAGGAGAGCGAGGCTTCTCTAGAAACTCAGAGGAAATTGGTTTCTTTGGCTTCAGTTTTTTATCTTCTCCTGATAAATATAACTGTTCCCTTAGAAACAAATAGTAGACTCTGGCCTGCTTAGTTGTTATTGACACCTTGACGCAACCCTGGGAAGAGGGAATCTCAGTTGAAGGGTTGCTTCATCAGGTTGGCCTGTGGGAGCTTGTCTTGATTGATGATGATGATGATGATGATGATGAGGAGGAGGAGGAGGAGGAGGAGGAGGAGGAGGTGGTTGGGGGTCTAGACTATGAAAGAGAGCCACTGAGCATGAGCCAGAGAGAACTGGCTCCTCCATGGTTTCTGCTTCAGTTCCTGCTCTGACTCCGTGATGCACTATGACCTGGAAGTGTAAGCTCTTGGTCATGGCATTTACCACAGCGCAGACTCCAGCCTATGACAGGCTCCCTGGCGTCAGTCCTGGCGAGGGTCAGTTGACTGCACACCTGTGCGCATCCACCGATTGCTACCTGATAAACTGTCCTCTTTGTGTTTTCCTCCAGGGTAAAAACCATGGCAAGAAACTCCGAAATTATTACGCAGCCAACAGCTGTCCTCCTCCAGCCAGGGTGAGCAGCGTGGTAGAGCCTGTAGCCACACCCCTCCTTCCTGTCCCGCCACAGGTGAGGCGAGCAGTGTGAAGAGGCTGTCACATGCATGTTGTCATGAGTGCTGGTCCTGTGACTCTGTCAGGGCCAGTCTGGGCGACAGCACCCTCGAAGGTTCTTGGTACTCTTTTTTTTTTTTTTAAGATTTTATTTATTTATTTATTTCTTATGTATACAACATTCTGCCTCCATGTATGCCCACATGCCAGAAGAGGGCGCCAGATCTCATTACAGATGGTTGTGAGCCACCATGTGGTTGCTGGGAATTGAACTCAGGACCTCTGGAAGAGCAGCCAGTGCTCTTAACCACTGAGCCATCTCTCTAGCCCGGTTCTTGGTACTCTTAACCCCTTGAGCGGTGCCTGCCAGCACTTGACCCTCGAGATCTCTCATTGGACTTGACCGTGATGTGTGAGAGGATTGAAAAATAGTTATGTCTATTTTTATATAGCTTTCAGAATTCTAGGTTAAATGACCATGTGATAGCTAGGCTTGGCCCTGGGGGAATAATTGAAGGGCTGGAGAGATGGCTCAGTGGTTAAGGGCTCTTATGGCTCATGCGGAGGATCTGGATTCTGTTCCAAGCGCCCACATGGTGGCTCACAACTCTCTGTCCCTCCAGTTCCTAGTCTGGTACATGGGATGCACAGAATACATGTAGATAACAATCTCATATGTATAAAGTCTAAAAAAATTTCCACTAAAATATTACTTATCTTGAATGCTTTTGATGCTGGCTTAAATCCTGCACACTAGATAAGTCTATAATTGGTTTTGTTCTAGTGCTGGGCCCTGGCCTCATTTAGTATTTGCCATTACTTGGAAGTGTTAGCCTTATTATTCAAAGCGTGGTCCATGGGCCAGCTGCATGGGCCTCATGGGGCTTTATTAAAAGCCTGGGAAAGCTGAGTAACTTTCCATGATGTCGCATAGCTTAAAATGTCGCAGAGCAAAAATTTTTTGTCATTTTAGTGTTCCCAACTACCACGGTATAATGTTACTTTCCTGAGTGTTTCTCTGCTGACAGTGTGTATAGGTGCCCCTGTTGGGCCCCCTCCCCAGACTTACAGAAGATAAGATATATTCATTGCAGCAGGGGCACTTGCAACCCAGTGGTTTTCACATTAGGGGTTCCTTCAGGGTAGGTGCTCTAGAGTCTCAGGCGGCTGTGCCCTTCCTCCTTGGGAAACAGCCCCACCCACCTTGTTTGTTTAGCACGAACCTCTGTGAAATATGAAGCTGTCGTGCCGTCCCCTGAGAGTCTTCTCTTCCAGGTCACACAGTGCTGCTCTAGATAAAGGTGTGGTTTCCACAGTCTTAACCATATGATCATTTTTAGTCAAAATTTGCTTTGTAATAATTTCTGTTGGCCCGATGGAATTTAATCCTGACGGCGTTTGGTTTCTTTTACTTGTTATCTGGGTTTGCTAAGCCCCCCCCCCCCCCCGGTTATTTACCCACACGTGGTGTGGAGAGTTTGTAGGACTGGAGCTTTCAAGACTTGGCAGCTTTAGTCTAGGCGGGCTGCTCAGTACACAGTTGGTGCTCAGTAAGTGTTTGCTGGTGGATTTGGAGCACACTTCCCCCTCTCTGGGAAGATTTTAGCCTTACTTACCGCCTCCTGCCCTAAATGTCCACACTTTGAAAACATTTCTTCAGTAGAGATAGCGTCATCCTAGGTGGTTCGTAGGGAGTTGGAATCTCCTTTGGCTCTGTTTTGAAGGATCTGGGAGGAGTGGGGAGGTGTAACTGTCCTTCTGTGTCTTTACTGGCAGGTGGGCTCCGGCAAGCCAGGGGGGAGAGTGATCCTGGCCACAGAGAACGACTACTGTAAACTGTGCGACGCCTCCTTCAGCTCCCCTGCGGTGGCTCAGGCCCACTACCAGGGGAAGAACCACGCCAAGAGACTTCGTCTGGCTGAAGCTCAGAGCAACTCGTTCTCGTAGGTATTGCTGTCGTCTCTGAGACCAGATTGCTGTGGGAGAGCAACTGTGTCTACAGGAGGAGATGACAGGGAGCCCTGTTTGGATGTCTCACTCGTTTCAAATTTATTTTCTCCAGGGACTCTGCAGAGGCAGGGCAGAGGCGGACCCGGAAGGAAGGGAGTGAATTTAAGATGGTGGCCACCAGGAGGAATATGTACACAGTCCAGAACAATTCAGGTATCCTGCATGCTCCCATCTACCTCGCAGGTGTCAACAAACCTGCAAACGATAGCAGTAGATAGCCCCAAGAAATTAGGTTAGTGATTGCTTTACCGAATTGCTCTGCTGACTGCCTACACTGTTTATTTCTGGTGTTCTTTCTTCCTTATTCGGTATATTACTTACGTTGCTTTTAAACCTTAGTGTTCTATAATTCCTCTTATAATTCTTGGTTTTTAAAATATTTGTCAGAAGAAATATACAAAGCACATCAGATAATGGGCCTTTCAAGGGCTGGGAAGGTGGTGCAGTCATGCAAGCTTGAGGACCCGAGTTCAATCCCAAGCACATATGGTAAAAACCAGACACAGCAGTTCACGCCTCTAGCCTCGGGTGGAGATGGTGGGTCCCTGGAGCTCACTGGCCAAACAGCCTAGCTGAGTCAGCAAGCTCCAGGGGCAGTGAGATTGCATCTCAAAACATCAAGTGGAGAGAGCTTGAGGAAGACACTTGGTGTGCTCACACCGTGCTTAGGTCTCGTCTACTGGGGGAAGGGTGATTTTTGACCAGGTAGTGAATGACGGTTACCTGTGACGTTCTCGTGATGTGCACGTTCCGTGGGGAGCCATGTGTCTACGGAAGTGCTCTGTGTGCATCCTAGTCCGGACAGCCGCAGCCTTCAATAGCAGTGCCTGTTGGCACGAACAGTAAAACAAAACCAAATTTCACTGGCTAACAAGAGATAGCTAGTGACATTACAGAGTGGTCTGAGTGCAGTCTCAATGCGTTACTAGTTAGGACCAAAGTCAACTAAAAGATAAAGATGGTGGGGCTGAATTTCAAAAACTAGGTGAGATGAAGGAGCCTCCCAGAGCTGTGTTAATGTCAAGGAAAATGTACTTTAGGGTGTGGGTGGCAGAGATTATGTTCTCTATGTAGAGTATTAAAAACACACACAAAAAAAACAACAACAAAAAATAAACAAAAAAAATAAATAAAAATACAGAGACAGCTGGAGTGAAGGGTCTTACTATGTTGCCCACACTGGCTTCAGATTTGCTACAATCTTTCTGCCTCAGACTCACAAGTGCTGAATTCCAGGCCCAAGCCACCGTGCTTGTTGGCTACAGTCTTTAAACACTCTACTTACTTTTAAGAGCCATAAGCGTTTAGAACCTGGGCTTGTCTCTGTAGACAGCACCCTGGCACTAGTTGGAGAATCGTTTGTGTTTATAGATTGAACTTATATATGCGCGTAGTTTAAAAAAGCAGTCCATTTTCCTCTCCTTTATTTAAAGTTAGAGTCTGAATTGGAATTTAGAATTATTTATTACAATGAGAACTGGTGGATTGTTTTTACCAAGTGGGCATTCTGAGTGTGTGTGTGTGTGTGTGTGTGTGTTACATGCGTGCAAAGGCATGTAAAGGTGTGTCCAGGCTAAGATCAATTTTGGGATATCTTTTTCTATTGTTCTGTAGCTATTTTTTGAGCTCACTGATCAACTGGGTTAGCTTGGTAGTGTGTCCCCACGGTCCTCCTGCCTCCGCCTTCCCAGCACTGGGGTTACAGGCACAGGCCACAGTGCCTGGCTTTTCTGTGGGTGTTGGAGAGCTGAACTCAGATCCTTCAGCCGTCTCCCAGCCCCTGATTATCTCACTTCCGCAGGTCCTTACTTCAATGCCCGCTCTCGGCAGAGGATCCCGCGAGACCTCGCCATGTGCGTGACTCCCAGTGGCCAGTTCTACTGTTCGATGTGTAATGTCGGCGCTGGTGAAGAAGTCGAGTTCCGGCAGCATCTGGAGAGCAAGCAGCACAAGAGCAAAGTGTCTGAACAGCGGTACCGGAGCGAGATGGAGAATCTGGGCTACGTGTAGCCATGGCCGCCCGCGCTCATGGAGAAACTGGTCCTGCCTGTTGTTTGCCTTCTGTCAGCCTGCCTTGCTTTGTGGTCCCCTTGATCCATACATTCCTCATTCCTCTGCTTAGGATGGGTATCTGCAGTGGTACCACGAGTACCACTCGGGGTGGGGTTTGAGCAGATGACGGGCTCTCCTGGAAAACACCGTACACACTGTCAAGCGACGTATAGTATGCGACCCACCTGCCCCGTCAGAAGTAACTTTTTATCTTGGCCAAGTTCTGTTTCACCAGGAGTAGCCTGACTGCTTAGAGCTATGACCATTTAAAAACGGCATCTACTTTTGTAATTTTAGTTTTATGCATATTAGGTGAAAAAAACTTGACTTCAGTTTGTCCTTCAGAGTATAGTAAAAAGATAAACAGATTTCCATTTCCTGATGTTCCTGGGGAGCCATCAACCCCAGTGTGGTGCCGGGCTAGTACATGTGCTGTTATGGTGTGTGCTTGGGTCTCTCGGCAACAGTTCGTCCGCTGTGGCGTGTCTCTCTGTAATTGACACGCAGGCTCTTTTGAATCCAGACACTTACAGAATGCGTAGGTTCTTTTGAAGCTGTGACTTTATCTCCAGTTGTGAATTGCACACATTTAATCCCCACCTCCCCCCCCTACTTAGGTCAGTGTGTTTGCTGAGATCATCTCATGCCCTGGTTGGACTGTCAGTCTGGGACTCAGATTTGACTATCTAATGAGTTGAAGATGGATTATTCTTTTAAAAAATATATTTTCAGATGATTCAAGGAAATGCATGGATGTGTTTGCGATTTCAATTTGGGAATTATATTTTCACTGATAATTGCGTCAACGCGTCATTGTCTGTGGCTTTTTGATGATTGTGTCCTGGCACCGTCCTGGCAGGTGACGGGCCCTCCTGGGAAATACCACTCTTTCTTCCGTGGAAAGTTTTTTTTTTTTAAGCTGATCAAGTTTCAGTGTCCTTTCCAGTAGAAAAAACACACAGTCGTTGTGTTTTCTTCTTTACCTCCTTGAGAAGACTGAAAACACAGATGGCTGCGGTGTCTAATGACTCTATTGGGATTATTATTTTTTAAATAAAAAGCCATAGTGTATGTCTAGATCGGCTGCCGGAGTATTATGTGAACCCGTGTTCACCGTGTTTCCTCTGTTTTCTATTTTTCTTCATGTGCTAAGAGCAGTGTGCCTGTCTTCGTAGGGAAGCGTGACTCCGCAGAAGGTTTATATAGTAAGCGGTATTTTGCACTATGACAGATGCACATTTTATTATCGTGTTACTACTGGAAACCGCTGTGGGACCTTGAGAATTCTTCAGGCACACGGGTGGAGAGGAAGGAAGCGCTCACTTCTCCCCCTTTCCACTTTTGCTTCAGAACGGTTGAGACTCACAATTAAAGGTCAGTTTTATGATTAGCTTCTAGAACAGTACCCGGTTACTTTCTCCTGTTGAAATGATGGTCTCCTGAAACGTAGAGCTATTTGGTTAAAGTATTTCCCCCGCTTCGAAACAGAAGAAAGAGCAGTGTTCCCTTGAGCTTTGATCTCCGTTTGCAGCTCCTCGTCCCAGAACCCCTCCCTCTGGGGCCATCTACAGAGCTGGTCAGTTTAGGAACATTTAGCACGTGTCTTGTTAGCCATTTGGTTCCTCATTTTGCTGCTAAGTATAATTCTTCAGTAGATTGAAGCATAGTGCCGGCCACTCGGTTCTGTGATTGTTTTAACAATCTCCTTTGCTCTCTCTGCAGGGGTATGTATCTGTGTATCTCTGTGTTGGTGTCTGAAGATACATGCTTCCTGCCCCCTAGTTTTATGTGATACCCCAGAGAGAATTTCACCTCATCTTTATCTCAGAATAACGTTGAAAGATTCTGGGTATAGATTTCCATTTTATAAAAGTGACATTCATCTGCTCTGAAATTTTCCTTTGGGAATGAAGTCAAAGGATGTGTCTTCCCCCACTCTTCTATATACCCCTCATCCTCCTGTACATTTTCCTGAATGTACCCCACTCCTGTGAATTCCCCCTCTTCTGTATGTGCCCCCACTCTCTATGCCCCCCTCCTGTATGTGCCCTCACTCTTTATGCCCCCTGCCTGTATGTTCCCCAACTCTCTATGCCCTCCTCTCCTGCACATCCCCCCACTCTCCTGTATGTACAAAAAAACAGTGGACTTAAGGGCTTGATGTATTATCAAGCCTCGTGAATTCAGGTTTCTAGTCTCCCAGTGCCCTTAATGGATGTTAGGGACGCCTAAGTATGGTTTCTTTTAGAGAGAAATGTTAGATTTATAGAGTTATTTCTATATTCCTTTGCACTTGTTCTATGACACGCCAGTGCCAGGTTGCCTACAAAAACTCAACTTGTTTCTAAACTCTGGAAGCTGATAAGTAACTGCCAAGGTCATTGTCAGAGGTCGTGTGGACGCGCGGAAGCCTTGGAAGTTCCCTGGGCTGAGGCTGTACTGTGCAGTAGGTGGGGCCGAGGGTAGCGGGGTATTGAGGCTGCATGGTAATGTCCCGCGAAATGAACTCGGTGTGGAAATTATCCCTTGTCTGACCAAGCTGTGGTGGCGTCTGAGTCAGTTAAGTGAGCTCTCTGTTGGTTTCATTTTGGGATGCCTTGTCCTGTTATATGAGACAACCCCCCTCTTCCCTAGGAATCGTCTGTCTCATGATATGCCACAGTCATGGACGGACAGACGTCCAAACAAAGGCAGCCTTAGTCCAGAACGAGGTAGATTTCAGGTCCATCCGTGTGCAGCTTTGCTGTCCTCTCTCATGACTGTGTCTTGTTAGGAGGGCCATCAGAACACCCAGATCCCAGGCCACTTCCCATCTGGATCCCTCTGCCTTTGGAGGGCATCAGCTTTGAAGTCCAGCTACAGCCCGTGCCCTTTGGTCTTTTAGACGTCACCCCGAGCAGAAGACTTGGCTGGTCTGGGTTAGTCTGTGTCCTACCACTTGCAAACCCGTGCCTGTTGTTTTATGCTTGTCTGCCTGCCTCACACAAGCTGAATTTTGCGTGTTTTTTTTTCCCCACACCGTTTGTCTTAAAGAGAACTTTCTCCTCAAGTCTTTACCTTTTAGTTCACTGTGAGCTTGGGAGGTCAGCGAGGAGTTTCGAAGCCCTGGCAATGAGTGACGGATCGTGCTCGGAGAGCGTGTGCACGTCCTGTGATTCGAGGAGAATCAACCCCCTCGCCCCACAAAGCTGCCCTGCAGAGCTTTGAGTAGCCCGCAGTCTGCAGTCTAAATAAGGCGAAGAGATGGTGCATCTTCTTCCTGTGACAGCAGGCTCTTCCATCCTGTGTTGCCTGGGACTCGGCCATAGCCGTCTACGGATGGTGATGGGAAATGAGTCTGGACAGAGAGGAAGCGGCTACACAGGGCTTTCTCTGTGGAGGGTTCTGGAACAGCAGGTTGGCTCTGTTAAGTGTCAGGATTTCTCTGAAAGTATTTACTAGCTGTGAGGTGTGTGCCCACGCGGTGGAGTGTCTTTCAAGGGGGGGGACATACTCTGTTGGTGTATGCAGAAGTTTAATGTAGATATTTGAACAGGTGTTTTAGGAACGTTCTACCTTGCCTTCCTACTTTAAGTCTCTCTTAGGGTTTTTTTTTTTTAATACGATGTGAAAATGCTTCGTTGCTTTTTGTTGTGGGTGAGTGAGTGGATGGCCACTAACCGGGGAACTAGCTTCTCATGAGACATTTTTACGAATGGCGTGTGATGGCATTCCTTTCCATTATCCGTAGAGATTCTTTATGGAACTCCCTTTCTCTGTCGCTACCAAAAAGTCCTGGCTCGTGGTCCTATGTGACCTTGTGTCCGTTAAGCCCCAAATATGAGTGCCTTTAGCAAGCGATAGCATTTCACAGAGGGTGGAAGTGACAGAATTAATGCAGCGAGCCACCGTCCATAAAATAGCTTGAAATAGTAAAGGTCCTTGTTAGTTCTGTTCTATGTCCCCCCCCCCCCCTTCTTAGTGCAATCTCAATTTGCTATTGGGTAAAACTGCACTCTATAGAAACCTGGTTACCGTGGTTGGCCGTAGTCTCTGGGTGGGCTATGTCCTGAATGCCGCAGCCGGCAGTAGTCGCTGGACGGGCTACGTCTGGTTGCTGCAGCTGGCAGTAGACGCCGGGGTGGGCCATGTCCTGGTCGCCCTGGCTGACAGTAGTCCTGGGCGGGCTATGTTTGATGATGCAGAGAATTCAGCGTGAGATGCTGAGGTTAGAAAAACTTCCTATGCTGATGGTGCCCTGGCTTGGTTCTTCTGTAGGGCAGAGAGAATTACGTATCTGCACATAAAGTGCACCGAGGGACAGCCTGGGACAGCAGCTCCGGGTCATCTGGTGTGGATGGAGGGGCCTTCCCAAGCAAGCTTGAGGTCTTTGAAAGCAACAGTTTTCTTACTTCGATTAACTGAAAATATCAAATTCCCTGAGTCTTTACAATCTTTCGAATGTATGACTAAACTAATTTTTGTGTGGAAATAACAGTGTTGGCCTCAACATTTTATTATGAGGAATTTTGGTTACTGTCAAGGCGGAAAGCGTTTGCAGCGTACCTAATGGTGGGTGTCCTCCCCTGCCAACATCTCCCCACTTGCATTTCCACGTTTCTCCCCAGGAGCCCATCACCGTGATCGTCTGTCTGTCTGTCCATCAGGACACAGACAGTGCCCCTGCTATGGGTGTCGTGCACTAGGATTTAACATTTAACCGCTAATACCTTAGCAAAGCCTCCCGTGTCGGTCATCACGTGAGCCGGTGACCAGTCCTGGTTCTCCCCTGTGACATCAGCCTTCCTTGTTTCTGTTCTTGAGTGTGCTTCGAGTTTCCAGCAAGTCTGCAGCAGGTCACCCGGCCCTCACAGGCTACATCCCCGACGGGACTAGCTGTGAGCCCTCCCTGGGCGCTGTGTCCACTCACCTATCCTGTGTGTAGCAGAATCAACGCTAAGACAACAGTCCCGTCCGTTGAGGGGTGGGCGAGCCTTAGGGCTGTCTGCAGCCAGTCACGCTGAGGAAAACTGCCTGTCTCTGTCCTGTGCCCACCTGCTCTGCAGAACCGAAGGGAGACTGATGGGCAGGTAACTCAGGGCCCAAACTTGATTGCTTCTGGATATTAACCTTAGGCTTCCAAAGTGAACTGAATGCTTCTTTTGGGCTCTTAGTAGGACTGTGTTTATTTTTGTGAATTAGAATCTTATTTTTTGACATTTCACAATTCTTTTGACATAAAGATATTCTTGGGCATTCGTTGTGGTTTTCTTTTGTAAAGGTTCATCTAGCCCAGGCTAGTCTTAATTCTATCTACTACGTAGCTGGGATGACCTTGAACTCCCAATCCTCCTGCCTCCACCCCTTGGTGCTGGGATTACAGGCATGTACCACCATGCCAGGCGATAATCGTAGTTTAATTGCTAAACTCTCACTGCGCTGTTGAACACCAACGAATGCAGGATCTGTCTGATTCTTCGGTCTTTCGATGGCGTTCATGGTCACTGTTACAGTAAGTGTTCCAGCAGCCCCTCCCTGTGGACATGGTGTTCGTTATCCCTCACCACTCACGCGGTCTCTACCTGATTTTTCCTTTCTTTTCTTTTTAAAGAAAGTGACTCCGCATGTCAGGATGAGTGATACTGCCTTAGGACAAAGGCAGCATCCATACTTGGGAACAAACCTCTTGGAAGTGGCTGGCCATTGTTCTGCCTTCTCTTGGTACCTGAATACCTGTCAAAGGCTCTGTGAGCCGGTGTGTCGTTTTGTAAGAGTCTCATGTCGACTCGGCTTACCTGTGGTCCCCCAGTCAACCGCAGTGACCTGGCGTGGGTTTGGTGTGTCGTCTTTGAAATGCCTTACTGGGTATGCTGTCCGCTGAGACCCACATGTCTTCTCTGGGATGCGTGCTCTCGATCCGGAAGCAACGCGGATCTCGCTTTCAGTATCAAGGGTGCATTTTAACGCAGTGGTTGTCTTAAGCTAGGAATGAAGTAGAAAGCCAAGAGAGTTTGGAACCCTTCACGTGATCAATCCCATGGCGAGCTGTAAATGTGCTTCTGCTGATTTGCTCTTAAGAACACAGCTGAGAAGAGCCAGTCCGAACCACAGAAGCGGGGCTGTGCCCTGGGATGCTCTCCACTTGTCACTCGGGGGTTGAAGATCTGAGCAGGCCGTCGGGCAGTAGGCCAGTCTCTGTTTGGAGAGCTCCTGTTGGGGGGGGGGCTACAGATATGTCACAGGCTTCAAACCAATCAACTGTGAATTGTGAAATTGAAATTGCCCTTTCAGTTTTATTTTCTTCTGCCTATTAAATATAGAAGTCTGAATGTTATTTAAGCTTCTACTGCTTACGTTGATGGCTCATCTTGGCTGTGTATTCTCACGTATGTACCGATTTCTGATAAAGGCTTGATGATATTGTAACAGGCTTTTTGTTCAGTTTAATAAAATGGTTTTTGAGTCTTGTCTCAGAAGTGATTATGAGTTGGAAATCACGGGTATTAAATGGTTAGCACACAGGCTAACAGGTCTGTGAGTTTTCCATTCATGGTGGCGCGTGGCCTACCACACACTTTCCCTAGGCTTCAAACACCCAATTCCCAGTTCTCAGATTTTCTGTGGAATTGACCTAGCTGTCTGCCCCACCCACACCCCAGCTAGCGTGGTACTGGAATGTTTTCTGTTTTGTTAATACCTTTTTTTTCTTTGTTTTTTTCGAGACAGGGTTTCTCTGTAGCTTTGGAGCCTGTCTTAGAACCAGCTCTTGTAGGTCAGGCTGACCTCGAACTCAGAGATCTTCCTGCCCTCGAACTCAGAGATCTGCCTGCCCCCTGCCTCCTGAGTCCTGGGATTAAGGACGTGCACCACCACCGCCTGGCTTGTTGATACCCTTTAATATCCAAGAAAACGAGCCCAGAAGAATGTTGACCACTGCTTCTTGAAAGAAACACACCAGAGCAGGCACTCATCCCTTTTTTTGGGGTGCTTCACCTAGAATGTGCGGTTATAGATATAATCTGTGGAATACAGTCAGCGCAGAGGCGCGGTCTTTAGAGTGGGTCATATGGAGTGGGCTTTCGGATTTAAGTGCCCATTTGAAAAGCAGATCATAAGTTTTAAAATGGCCATTAGGGTTTTTAAAACTGGGGTGCAGGGCATCAGAAAATCCTTGTGTTCACCTGAAGAGATGTCTCCGAATGAGGGGGTGTATGATATTGAACGTGTGAGATGGGATGGACTTGAGGCGTGCGCACTAATTAAATCGTTTCCAAGAGACCGTGAACATAAAAGGCACCTGGGGCGAGAGGCACCCGGAGCGCCGCAGCCACAGGACCGTTGCGGTTTCTCTTCCTTTAGGCTTTGAGACCGCTCCATTGGCTCACACTCCGAACCCATGCACAGGTCGGACCTTCACAGCTGCTTATGAGAGCAAGGGCAGCAGCGGTGAACGCTCCCGGGATGTTGCTGACCTGATAGGAGATTGTGAAGGCCACACAGTGTGTTTGAGTTGAAGCTCAACTCACGAAGATTTATTCCTGTTTGCGGGATACTCAGAAACTCTTGAGAACGTAGGAGGAGGAACATTGTACTACAATGCAATGAGAATATTAACAGGACCGTGACGAAATCTTCCCAATACAAATGTGACCAACACCCCCAACACACGTGGGTTGTGTACTTGGGACCCCCCCCCCCCAATGTATTTAAGGTGGCGCGCCCATGATACAGCCTCCGAATGTAGACCTGCTTTGAAGAGGGAAAAGTTCATTAACTTGAGCTTGGTGTTTGGGTCTTTACGTATGTAATTAGACCTTCAAATGTAATTAGGATGGCAGCCTTCCCCCAGACAAGAGCAAGATGGCTTTTATATTAGCCTATTTTTTTTTCTTATTTTTAATTTTTCTCATCCTGGCTTAGACAGCGGCTCTTTTGCTGTTATGGTTACAAGTTTCTGAATCTTGGCCCATAGGTCTCTAGCGTCACCTTGTGGACTTTTCCAGTATTGCAATTAGCTGTTGGGATGACCTTCAAATCAGGAATTAGGAATTTGATTGTCGACTCAGAGAGGGTGTGAGTTTTACTGGCAAGTGAAGCAAAACTCAGATTTGTTTTAAAATAAATCAAATCCAGGCATAGAGTTTTTAAGAGTTATCCATGAATATTTTCCTTGATCGAGCCGCTAAAGTGGCATTGCGGGAGAAATCCTGAATGTCTGTTTTGTTTAAAACAAATACAGTTCTTTCCGAGTGCCTACTTTCTTTAAAACAAAACAGCCTAGAGCCTCCAAAGAGACTGCTGGAAGTTAGGAAGAAAATGACGTAAGAGCAGAGCGGTGCCGACTGAGTCACGGGACAGTAGCAGCGTGAAAACTAGGCTCAAACACTAAGCGTTTCCCAAATGTAATGCATTTGGGGCAGGAACAGAATCGTTTCTGCTCAGTGAGCTGCAGCTCAGGAAACAGTTTCTGTTGAGTATCCGGGACATTTGGAAAAGGCTCAGGCAGATGCCTGTCCCTGCTCTGTCTCAAGTGCCCGAGTCAGGGTGTCAGGTGGGTGCACACAGCCCTCCTCGTCCCTTCCTTTGCGTGGGTGATGTGGAGGAGTATCTTCCGGTTGATTTTCTTTTGACAAGCCAGATCTTGAATTCCCTCTAAATTCTCTTTCCCCATCCATTGATCAGAGCAGTCATGGTCTCTCGATTCTCGAGTAGTTTCTGGAGATGGTCTGTTCAGTGCCGATGATGCTGCCCTTCCCCAGGGTTCACTTCCTTTTGGTGATGGCCGCTGTGTCTTGGCAAACAGCCAGAAATGTGGCGGGACCTGTTTTCCCCTCCCTCTCTCTCCTCCCCTTTCTCCCTCTCCCCCTCCCCCTCCTCTTTATCCCTCTCCCCCATCCCTCCCTCCTTCTCTCCCTCCCTCCCTCCTTCCCTCCCTCCTTCTCTCCCTCTTGCCCTCTCCTCTTTCTCGCTCCTTCCCTCCCTCCCTCCTCTCCCCCCCCCCCCCCGCCTCCCTTTCTCCCTCTCTCCCCCCGCCCCCTCTCAGTTTCTTTCTTTCGTGTATAATATTCTCTTACATGATAACCCAAACTTTAGGGAATTCCCCTCCTGGCGGGCACATAGAATTACTGTGATTTTTACAGTTAAGAACGTGAAAGTGTGACGTGCGACAGAACGGATTGCGCTGCTCACTTCTAGTGTACCGCTGGGTGGCGTCCAGTTCATTGCTTCACTTGTGCACGATCCGGAGCCCACTCCAGGGCACTTCTCATCGTCCCAGTCCCAAACCGTTCGCAAACGTGAGCTTCCATGGCCACCCCTCCAGGTTCTGGCTGCCACCGTCCTGTTGTCTATCCGCACGAATTTGGCCGATGGGAGGAGTCTTACGTGAGTGGGATCCTGTGGCTCCCTACCCCCGACTGCCTTATTTCACTAAACACAATGTCCACAAGGTTCTTCAGCACTGAGCTATGTGTCAAAACTGCCTTCATTTCGAAAGACTGAAGAACGTCCCGTTGCTTGTAGAGGCTGCATGAGGCTTGCCCATTCACCCAGCAATGGACAGTGAGGTTCCTTCTACCCTTTGGCTGTTAGAAATAACACCTCTAAGAATAGGAGTGTATGAGGGTGTGTATAAATTAAGAATTAAAACTTACGCAATACCTGCAAATCGGATAATCAAGTGAATCTGTGTGCACACACCACAGAGCTCTGCCCTCTCCTAAGACATCACTTTGTGTGTGTGTGTGTGTGTTTTAAAAAACATTGCAGATTTGGAAGCGGCTCACTGCATCCTTCCCCTCCCGGTTGACTTCGGTGTGTCTGTGTGTATTTGCACCACCTACAGATTGCTGAGGGGTGGGCTGCTGAGCATTGCTGTTCCCCTCATTTACTGTGCTTCCTTGTTTGAACACATCTTAGCCCCTGCTCTGCTGGCAGAAAGCAGAGGCCAGGCAGTATTCCATAGCCCATGCTATTGTAATGTATCTAGGATAAGTTTTTACTCCTTTCCAGTTTCCCCCTTTCGAGACAGGGTCTCATGTAGCCCAGGCTTTCCTCAAAGTCCCTATATAACTGTGGATGACCCTGAATTCACGATCCGCCTGCCTCCACTTTCTGGGTGCTGGGTTTACAAGGATGTGCCGCATGCCTGGTGTTAAGGGTCAGACTGGGGACTCAGCCTATTAGTCAAGGGCTCCACCAACTGGGCCACAGATGAGAATCTCTCTCGTTCATTTGGGTTCCAGCTGCTGTCAACGGCCAGGTCTGGGTTCGTGGTCCTGCCGCACCTGGAGTCTGTGGATGTCTGTGACCTGTGTCACCTTGGGACCACAGGAACCATGTGTGATACAATCAGAGGGCCATGCTGAGCTGGGCCTGCCCCTTGCTGGACCCCGCAGCAAGAGAGCTGGCCCCAACTCTCATGGGAGAGCTAGCCTTCCCTCCCCCTGAACTTGGGAGAGATCCCCTCCCCCATACACCACAGGCAAGGGAGAACTGACCCTGATGGCATGGGTGGAGGGGACTAGGAGGTGTGCAGAATTAGGGTGTATGATGTGAAATCCCCAAAGATTCAATAAATAAGTTACTTTAAATAATAGAGAAAAAAAATCTTGTTTTTTGAGACAGCCCTGACTGTTCTGGAACTCACTCTGTAGACCAAGCTGGCTGTGGACTCAGAGATCTGCCTGCCTTTTCCTCCCAAGTGCTGGGATTAAAGGTGTGCACCACCGCCGGAAGTCCCTTATTCTTTCTGTAAAAGACTCGGTTCATTTCTGTGCACCAGGCACATTTGTAGGTACCCTTGGTGGTCAGAAGAGGGCATCAGATCCCCTGGAGAACTATGGCTATCTGGCCGTGCTCTAAACGGCTGAGCCATCTCTCTAACCCCTCCTTCCTAGGTTCTTGTGTGAGGACTCTGGAAAGATACTCCACCACCCCGGAACTTATGCAGTGACTGCAGGCCTTCCTGTAGAAGCTGTCTTTATTGAAGAACTCCGGTGAATTCTCACACTTAGTCCCAGCTGCAACAAATGACCCGAAGACGTGAAGCAAAGCAGAAAAGTTTTTCTTAGGAAGTTCAACTTAACCACTCCGCTGTGTCCCCAGGTGTCTAGGGAACTAATGGACCCCAAGGTTTAGGGTGACTGACATGCCCATGGAGTGTGTGTCACTGGCTTTAATGTAATCTCCCCAAATCAGGGAGCAGAATCAAATGCGTAGTGCAGTTTCTAATTCAGTAAATTAACGGAGCACTTGAGCGCATATTTTGTCCTATTTGAAGTACAATTAGCTCTTAGTTTACAGTTTGGTTTACTCGCTGACACTTGCAAGGCACTAAGTAAGTGTCAAGTGAGCTGCGAAGAGCGGTGTTAAGGATGCAACAACAGGGTTTGTTGGAGAACTTCCCACGTAAGGGGACTCCGAAATCTTGAATGAAATCCATTTCAATGGAAGATTGTTAGAATGTGTACGTTCAGAGCTCACAGGGGAATGTGAGGTTCCCTACCATATCAACACTATCTGCACCGTTCCCTGGAGAAATTGAAGCCCACCCTCTGGTGCCAAGTGACTGGACTCAAGGAAGTCAGTCTGCTCATGACTTGCAGGCTTCTGCCCAATGGCGTGGTATTATTGTGGTCAGAAGTGAGCAACTCCTGGGCTTTCAGTGTAGGCTTGGGCTTAGTTAGCGTCCGCCCAGTTTCTCCATGTCTATGAGAGCACAGCACAGCATGTCCACAGTGACCGCATCCTTTCTTTCAAAGCACGTTTGTGTGCTGTGCAGGGTTTTCCCAGACTGAGGGATTCCCCACTGCTCAATAAACACACACACACGTTTCCACTTTCAGGTGTTCACAACGCTTCCCACAGACTCCCATCTCATCAGCCTGATTTGCCTTTCTGAGAAGTGACCGCATTGTCAGTATAGTGTGCGGGCCCTGTCCAGCTTCTCCTGTGTGCTTCCAGAATGTTTTTACATGCTACTGTCAAAGACTTCGGAGGCCTGAGCTTTTAGTATCTATCATGGTGCTCCTTATGTGACTATTTTCTTGCCACCCTTCACCCGCCTGTTACATTAGCAATGCATTTGCTTGCCCAGGACAGGACTTTGAAATAACAACACCACTTTGAGGAATAGGTCAATTTAGGAAGAGTTAATTCCTGCACAAAAGCACAGTTTGACAGACTCCCGCACTCGTGGGTACCGGAATCAGCCTAGGTGTCTATCAGTAGCTGATCGGATAAAGATTATGTGGTGTGTGTATTTGGTGGACTTTCGTTCAGCCATAAAGATTGACATTGTGCTGTTTGCAGGAAAATGGCTGGAACTGGAGAGCATCATGTTAAGAGGAACAAGTCAGAATTTGAAAGGAAATACCATATGTGTACTACATTTATCCATCTAGCCCCCAACCAGTCATCCATCCATCCATCCATCATCCACCCATCATCCATCATCCATCCATCCATCCATCCATCCATCCATCCATCCATCCATCCATCATCCATCATCCATCATCCATCCATCCATCCATCCATCCATCCATCCATCATCCATCCATCATCCATCCATCATCCATCCATCCATCCATCCATCCATCATCCATCCATCCATCATCCATCCATCCATCCATCATCCATCATCCATCCATCCATCCATCCATCCATCCATCCATCCATCCATCATCCATCCATCATCCATCCATCATCCATCCATCCATCCATCCATCCATCCATCCATCAATCATCCATCCATCCATCCATCATCCATCCATCATCCATCCATCCATCCATCCATCATCCATCCATCCATCCATCATCCATCCATCATCCATCATCCATCATCCATCCATCCATCCATCCATCCATCCATCCATCCATCCATCCATCATCCATCCATCATCCATCCATCATCCATCCATCCATCCATCCATCATCCATCCATCCATCATCCATCCATCCATCCATCATCCATCATCCATCCATCCATCCATCCATCATCCATCCATCATCCATCCATCATCCATCCATCCATCCATCCATCCATCCATCAATCATCCATCCATCCATCCATCATCCATCCATCATCCATCCATCCATCCATCCATCCATCATCCATCCATCATCTATCATCCATCCATCATCCATCCATCATCCATCCATCCATCCATCCATCCATCCATCCATCCATCCATCATCCATCCATCCATCATCCATCCATCATCCATCATCCATCATCCATCCATCCATCCATCCATCCATCCATCCATCATCCATCCATCCATCATCCATCCATCCATCATCCATCCATCATCCATCATCCATCCATCCATCCATCCATCATCCATCCATCATCCATCCATCATCCATCCATCCATCCATCCATCTTCCATCCATCATCCATCCATCCATCCATCCATCATCCATCCATCCATCCATCATCCATCCATCATCCATCCAAAATCCACCCATCCATCCATCCATCCATCCATCATCCATCCATCCATCCCTTCATCTAAAAATCATCTATATATCATCTATCCTCTCTATCTGTTTGTCTATCTATGCCTACTATTTCCCCACCTATCTCTATAAAACATAAAATGAAAAGGAAATTATTTGGGAAGAGGAAGAGGGACCAGGGACCAGCATGAGTGGAGGCGAGAGAGGGCATGGGGGCAAATATGATCCAGATACGTGACACACCTGCTTGAAACTCTAGGGAGGGGCTAGGGGTGTAACCGACTAAGTAAAGTGCTTTCCTGGCCTGCACAAAACCCCGAGTTTGATCCCTGGTACTGCAGATATCACGTGTGCCGGCATATACCCGTGTTCTCAACACTTGGTTGGCAGGAGGATGAGAAGACATTCAAGGCCTTCCTCGGCTGCACAGCAAATCTGAGGTCAGCCTAGAGTGTGTGAGACCCTGTTGTTAAAAAAAAAATAATAATAGAAAGTCTTCTTACTGGGAAGTCACAGGCCAGAGGCCTAAGACTGAGGTAGGTTGCCAGATGTGTTTTATTAGGCCCTACACTGTTTTAGGAAACTAGAATATCAAGGGCAAGGGACTTCACAAGAAATAAGGATTTCTGCCCTACTGGCCCACATCTCCAGGTAAGTGGATGAAAGAATTCAGGTCACGCACCTTGCTGGGGATGTAGGTTCTCTGCCATTTGGCAGAACCAGTGTGATGTGGGAGTGTCATATATTAATCTGTTGATTTCATTGGTTAAGCAATAAAGAAACTGCTAGGCCCATTTGATAGGCCCACCCTTAGGTGGGAGGAGTAAACAGAACAGAACGCTGGGAGGAAGAGGAAGTGAGGTCAGACTCGACAGCTCTCCGCTGGGGAGCAGACGCTTCAGAGAGACGCCATGCCCAGCTCCCAGGCAGACGCACGTGATGAAGCTCCGACCCAGGATGGACTTAGGCTAGAATCTTCCCAGTAAGACCGGTGCTATACAGATGATAAGAAATGGGCTAGTCCAGGTGCGAGAGTTAGCCTAGAAGAGGCTAGGTAGAAATGAGCCAAGCGGTGTTTAAATGAATACAGTGTCTGTGTAATTATTTTGGGGCATAAGCTAGCCGGGCAGGTGGCTGGAGTGTTGGGGACGCAGCCCCGCCGCCGCTCCATATTACTACACCAGTGTGGTCTCATTTGATGTCACTTTCTTAACTGAGCTGGAGCCACAGTTTGGCAAACTTTCTGCACCAAAGGGGCAAGCCTGGAAGCTGAACTGTGGGTGGGGACTCCATTTGTCCGTCTCAGGGTAGACATTCCCAAAGATCCCTGCAGCTCCTGGCTGGCTTCACAAACTCCCTCTAAAATAAGCCACCCGCACCCCGTCCCGGCTGCCTCTGTGTTTGGTGGGAACCACGTGTTTTCTATCGTGTGTGTGTGTGTGTGTGTGTCTGTGCCTGTATATGTGCACGGCATCCCTTGGGTACCGAGGTCCTTTGCATGTGTGCATCTCCATCCTTCTGTGTATTTTGTGTGCTTGTTTTACCTGCACTCCCGTGGCTTATATCTCCCTCAGCAGGGGAATAAGAAAGTGTCCATCTCCACTGTAGGTGGATTTTCCCGTCCCACCATCCAGCTCCCAAGTAATCATAGAGAGACTTTATTAATTATGAAAGCTCTGCCAATAGCTTAGGCTTATTTCTAGCTCATCAGTTGTTATCAGTGTAGGGCGCTGGTGAAGAGCCTGTGAGGAACTTAAGCTTGAGTAAAATTTTTTGCAAAAACAACTTAAAAGCATTAATCAGTATGTTCAGTTTTATTTTATTTTTATGTGTTCTTTTTGTGTATTTGAACTAATCTGGCTCTTAGAAATTTATCTGCCTTACTTTTTTTTTTATTTTGTTTTTTCAAGACAGGGTTTCTCTGTAGGTTTGGGACCTGTCCTGGCACTAGCTCTTATAGACTAGGCTGGCCTCAAACTCACAGAGATCAGCTTGCCTCTGCCTCCTGAGTGTTGGGATTAAAGGCATTACTACTGGGTCCAGGAAGTGAAATAAACCTTTTCTGCCCCCAATTGCCTCTGATCAAAGTGTTCTCATGACAACAGAAAGGTAGGTATGAACTCACAGCATTGGGAGCTAAGCCTACCTGAGCCATCGGGGACATGGCTTTTCAAACATGGTGTTGGGAATATTATTTTAACGTGTGCTGCATTAGTTTAGCTCCGTGAAGCTGTGTTACTTTGCCTGTCTAAAACACCTGATGGTCTAATAAAGAGCTGGATGGCCAATAGTGAGGCAGGAGCAAGGATAGGAGGCGCTGGCAGGCTGAGAGAATAAATAGGCAGAGAAACAAGGAAGAAGAAGAAGGAGAGAACAAGGAGCAGAGGAGGCTGGGGGTCAGCCACCCAGCCTCCCAGGCAGCCATGGAGTAAGAGTGAGACAAGATACACAGAAGCACAGAAAGGAAAAAGCCCAAAAGGTAGTCGGGATAATTTAAGAAAAACTGGCAAGAAACAAGCTAAGCTAAGACTAGATAATTTTAAGAAAGAGTAAGACTCCATGTATGGTTTGTTTGAGAGCTAGGTAGGGAGCCCCTCAAAAAGCCAAAAGAGAAAAACATTGCACTACACATGGGTCTTTGCAGTCCAACCTAGATACTCTGGCTAAATCAAAACGCAGGTGAGGGGTGTGGCCAGGAACCCTCATGACCATGTGAGCTTTCTAGAAGATTAGGCACAGTGCAGTTGGATAACAAAGCATAAATTCTTGGGTTTTGTAATTAACTGCAAGTACTTAGTTTGGAAACCAGGCATGAAGAGAGTTGACGCTTACCTTGATCTTTCATATCTTATTAAAGTCACACCACTATTTCAGAAATTCTGCTGTGTAGTAGGATGAGCGGCGGGCTGTGTTCTGGCGCCCGGCTAGCTTATGCCCGAAATAATCACACAGAAGTTGTATCAATTAAATTACTGCCTAGCCCATTATCTCTGGCCTCTTATTGGCTAACTCTCACATCTTGATTCAATCCATTTCTAATAATCTGTATGTCACCACGTGACTGTGGCTCACCCGCAAGATTCTAACCTATGTCTGTCTCAGGCTGGAGATTCATGGCATCTGCCACACTGCCCTTCTTCCCAGCATACAGTTCTGTCTTCTCCGCCTACCTATGTTCCTGCCCTATCAAAAGGCCAAGGCAGTTTCTTTATTCAACCAATGAAAGCAACACAAATACAAAAGGACCTCCTACACCACCGCTGCTGGTGAATGATCACAGTTGCAGACTTTAGACAAATATGAAAGGAAAAAAATATTTCTTTTAGCTCAGGAGTAGAGTGTAGTTCTGCCTTTAGGTTCTTTTAACTGTTGAAGAGCCAAGACCTGACTAGATGGGAGTAAGGTTTACGTCTTCAACACATTGCTGGACCTGCACGCTGTAGGAGTGCTGTCTTTGGGGTGGTTCACGGATCTACAAAGCTTACATCGTCTCTTGCTGGTCTCTGATGACTCCTGTGTTGCTGTTCTACCTTGAGGCATTTTGTCTGGTAAGAGTGAGAACCGTTCAATAGAGGGAGTCTCCCAGGTTCTTCAGAGTTGATTTTGACATGCTTCTGGGTCCCACAGGGTAGGAGACTTACATTTCTGCTTGTGGAATGACTGGCTTCTCGGGCAGAGGAGCAGCACTGATCACGACACCCATCTTTGTGATTTTGCAATGGTGCACACCTTTTACGCTCCCACTTTCCTTTTGAAAATGTCTGCGTTCATTTCTGTCTGTTACTGTGGGTTTCCAAGGCAGCTGTGAATTCGTACGTTTCAGAATTGCTCTTGAATGCTTCGCTGACTACAGTGAACGGGGTGACCCTTTCTCACCCATTCTGTTCTCAAGGTTGAGCTGTACGAGCTACTTTCCACTGTGAAAAAATACCCGGCAGAACAATTTGAATGAGGAGAGATTTTTTTTTTTTGTGGTTTGTGGTTTCAGTGGGGTTAACCTCAGTCACTGGGTCTTACACAGGATTTTACTGTGATGGGAACATGAGGAGGTTCTCAAGTCATGGTGGACAAGAAGCAAAAAAATGAGATACAGGGAGGGGCCAAGGCAAGAAAAAGACCTCAAGGACTTGTTCCTAGGGACTTATTCCTACACCTAGGCCCCTCCTACCTTTCCCTGTCTTCCCATAAAGCCATTGTACTGTGAATCTGTCAAGAGATCAATCACTGATCAGGGCAGAGTCCTGTCATTCTGTCTCTGGAAACACCATCACTGACATTTGTAGAGATGTGTTTGATGAATCTTAGTGTTTATTAATTGGATCAGCTCAACAATAAGAATTAACCATCTCAAGTTCAGGCTAGAATGGTATATATGCTGCTCTACTGAGTTGTTTTGTCTGCAATGGCGTGACCATTGGTTTTATGTCCTGACCAGCGGACACGAACAGAGATCCTGAGCCCTGGAGGGAAGAGGAATGAAAGGGACTAGAGACACAAGAAACGACAGCAAGTCTGCAGTCTGATCAAGCTGCCAACTTTATCTTTTTCTCCGGAGCATGATATAGCAAAAGGCGGGGGGGGGGGGAGGGGGGGGAAGGATGCATGAATGTCATTGATCTACCTGGAATGTCAGGAATGGGGACTTCCATAGCTGATGGGAAGAATAAGGAAGTGCTGAGAGTCTGTAAATATTTACTAACAAGAGGAATGAGAATTACTTCTGGTGCCCGGGATCTGCAGGTCTGCAGGGGATCTTAACTCACAGGGAGATAAGGGATGTCCTAGGCCGGAACTTGCCCTACAGAAGCTTCTGAATAGCTTCCTTAATTGGAGACTAAGATGGCTATAAGGAAATACAGGTCGTTGCTTCCAGCAGGTTTTCATGAAGCAGAGATTACTGTAGTGACATATAGGGAAAGTTGGCCCTGTTGCCATGGCAACAAAATAAGCAAGCTAATATATAGTGCTTTCTAGGTTAGTAGGAGAAGGGGAAGGGTCAGGACCTTTCCCTGGGTTTCCACCCATTGTTGCTCCTTCCTTCCAGCTGCAATTCTCTCGGTGAGTGGGCAGAGTGTACAGGAGGTGGAAGGTTACTGGAGGAATCCATCAATGTAGCTTTTATGAGCTCATCACCCACACAGGGATGGGCATTTTCACGGATACATCAGCTTTTTTAACCACATGCTTCTGGAAATGGCCTCTTACCCATGCATCTGTAAGCCTTACAAACTCCCTGGTTCACTAAGCTGCACTTGGATAGACTTGTTTCCTTGGTCAGTTCTTGGTTCTCTATCAGGAACAGTTCATACTTCCCTGGGAGAAGTAATGTAACGTGTCCAGTTACACATGTAGGTGTGTGTAGTGTTGGACCCTAGCATCCAATCACCAAGGAGGAGAAGGAGTCGCCCCAAGAGACCATCTCTCGTATCACAGCTGATGTAAAAGCATGAGGATTTTATTAATTCTGTCATGACAGGGTCTTTCAGCATAAGGGATGCTAAAAAGACCCCGAATAGCTGGTACAGGCTACTTTTAAATGGAAAAACCACAGAAGGAAGGGGTGTCTGTTCTTTAACTATTATGATTGGCTTATTCAAAAGGGCTATTACCAATAATTGGCTGGAGAGTGGTTGTCAGATCACATGAGGTAAGGGGAAACATCTGAGGGTCACTTTGCCCCTTTCCCAGGGACTAAGTCAAAACATCAGTAACTGAGTCAACACCTAAGGGTTATCTTGCCCCTGTTCAGGGAGATGGAAAGTTCCCAACATCTCAGAAGGTGCACGTATAGCTGTTATGTCCTTAATTCCCAGGGAGGAGGGGAAGTTCTGAGAGGGTTCAGAAATGGCTTCAGAATTGTCTTAAAGTTTTACAGTGTGTGTCAGAGAGCAGTGTACCCTAGGAAGTGGAGCTAAGGGGGGGCTGTTGAGCCTTCCACATCAGTGTTACTAATAGTTGCTAGAAGGGAATATTGTAGGTGAGGAGAGAAACCCATCTTAGTCATGCCTACAACTAGAAAAGCGCGCATGCTCACCAATGGGAGCCGCCTTTCCTGGCAGGCGACAGACTATGGAAAAGGAGCAAAGCCTGCCCATTCTTGTTCCATTGAGACTTTCTTCCTTAAAGGAAAGCACTAACAGTGGGCACCTTTTAGCTTTTAGAGAGGGCACTGTGCACATGCCTCCTCTGAATGAAAGTATTCCCCCCACCCGGAGGGCAGGAAGCTCCAAAGACTTAGAGATCTCTGAGACTTACAAGGTCCGTGAGACCCTTCCCCAGGGTCATGCAAACAGTGAAGGACTCTTGAGAAGAAAAGACTGCCCAGGGAACTGCTCGTGCAGCAGGGAGGGCCAGGGTGAAGCTTTTGTCAGCTGTCACCCACGCTTATGCTACTGCCTTTGAGTCATCCGTGTTCTTGCAAGCAGCCTCTCCACGCACTTGTGAGCCCACCACCATGCTCCGGTAGCCATCCATACCCTCATACTCTTACAGTCTCCTGGTGCTCTCCCTGAAGTGGGCAAACGTTGTAGTTTAGGGGTCCCTAGGAAAAGCCACACATCAGGTAACAGCAATGAAGTGAAATTTAAGTGAAAGGTTTGGCACCGATACCTGAGTAAGAAGTGTCTTTGGTATTAACTTCGGATGGCCTTGTTTGGTTTTCTGAGCCAGTGTCTCTTTATTATAGCCCAGGCTGGTCTTAAACGGTGATCCCCCAGCTTCTGCCTCCCAAGTGCTAGGATTATCAGGCATGTCTCCGCAAACAAGGCCTCTTCTCTCATTCTAAGATGAAATACTCTCTCTGTCCCTCTTCCCCAGAGTCTTGCTTTGTAGCTCAGGCTAGCCTTGCACCCAGTGAGAGCTAAGGTCATTTTGGTATCTACCGGGTATACCGATGTTTCTTCCTCATTGTATCCCAGGTTGCTCGAAGCCCCCTCCTGACTATCCTAGTGACTTTCCAGGTGAATGCCCATACAGAACCTTTGAAGAAGCTGTCTTCTGGGCTCCCAAAACAGGTGAAGAAGGCTGAGGAGCAGGTGTCGGGGCTTGCAGCTTGGTCACGCTGGGGTTCAAGGCAGCTCAAGGTCTGGCTACACTCAGCCCGTGTCTGGCGACATTCAGCCCGAGTCTGGCAACACTCAGCCCATGTGTGCTTCTGCACCTCTTTCTCCTTCATACCTGCCCATGGGGGTGTGTAGTGTGGAACCGCTGTGTTCCTTCTGTCTCACCATTGTTAGTGTCACGAGTATGTACCACGGGGTTGGCTTTTTAAAAATGGAGTCTGGTGATTGAACTCGGCTTCTCATGCTTGCCAAGGATACTCAGACTTAAAATGTCCTTTCAAAAAAAAAAATCTGTAGCATTGGTTTTGTAAAACAGTGTGAGAGGAGGCCTTGGTGCCCCCACCTTTCCGCAGCGGGTGGGAGACGGGTGCTTGGGACTCAGTGTATGTGTCCCCGCCCTCATCGCCATGCCAGTGGGCCGGGCCTCTGAGCCTGCAGGAGGTGGATGAGCTGGTCAAAGCGCTGTTGCCCACCCAGGTTAAGAAAAGGCCCAGCAACATTTCATGGGATGGCCTTGACCCAGGGAACTCTACACCCTGGTCCACACAGATCCCGATGCTTCCAGCAGGAAGGACCCCAAATTCAGGGTGTGGCATCATTTTCTGGTGGTCAATATGAAGGGCACTGACGTCAGCTGTGGCAGGGTCCTCTCAGATTACGTGGGCTCTGGGCTTCCCAGTGGCACAGACCTCGACCTCTATGACTGGCTGTTGTGTGTGCAGGACAAACCACTGAACTGTGACAAATCCATCCACAGCCAAAGGTCACCACAGCAGGGTCAAGGTGGCGGCCTTCCACAAGAAGTATCACCTGGGAGCCCCGGTGGCGCGCACGTGTCACCAGGCAGAGTGGGACGACTACCTGCCCAAACTGTATGAGCAACTATCTGGGAAGTGGGGGAGCCGTGGAGGTCAGTGGTCCTGGGGACCCACCCCCACAGTATTGTCAAGCTGTGCAAAGCACACTGTTTCTCCTCCTTCCGTCCTACCCCCTCTCAGGGAGTCCTGAGCTGAGCTAGGTTAGAGGTGTAGGCTGATTTCCCGCCGCCCATCTTTATAATTCTAATAATCACATCCCGGTTTATGTGTTTGTTGGAATTTAGGCTCCATCTGGGGGTGTTTGGTGTTCTGGTGGAGTCCTTGTATTGTTAATTTAAGATTCGCAACTCTGGAAAGTAAGACACTCAGTCAAGTCCAGGTCCACGTGAGGGCGAGGACTTGTGTTGTACGTATGTGGTTGGATAAGAATTCAGTCCCAAACCAGGCTCGGCGGCATCTTCGGCGATGTGATGTTAGAATCCTGACTGAGACAACCCAAGGCTTCCATCCCAGCTAAGCCCTGACAGTCCAGCTCCGGCAGGCAGCTGTAAAGGTGTCAATGTCTTGTGACAGGGTTACTGTCCTGAGATGAGGCCATGGAAAGAGAGGCTAAGTCTTGCTTCTCAGAAGTGTGTGATAGTATTCAGGCATCTGTACTGGCCTGCCCTTGGGGTCCTGAGAGGATACGATCTCAGCTGCAACCACTAAGGGCACCTCCTGTGCACCGCTGTTTCCTTTTAAAAGGTGGGCTTGCTTACCTCCTCTCTCTCTGTGTCTCTCTCCGTCTCTCTGTCTCTTTGTCTCTCTCTTCCATACTCTTGCCCTCAGGGTCCCGTCTGTGCCCCCCCCCCGCCCCCTCTCCTCTTCCAATAAACCTCCCACCTCCCACGTGAATCCTGTTGTATGGTGTGACTTCTCTCCATCGTGCTTTTTAAATTGGAGATCTGGATCACATGGAGAGTTTTGGGGGCGGGAGCAAAGGGAGAGAGACAGGGAGCACAGAGTAGCCTGTAGGAAAAGAGAGAGAGAGAGAGAGAGAGAGAGAGAGAGAGAGAGAGAGAGAGAGAGAGAGAGAGAGAACACTCAAAGACCTGCCTGTTTCTTCAGAGGAACAACCGGAAAGAGAGCGGGAATGGGCAGAGCATCTCTCTCTCTCTCTCTCTCTCTCTCTCTCTCTCTCCCTCTCCCTCTCCCTCTCCCTCTCTCTCTCTCTCTCTCTCTCTTAAATATTTACTTATTATGTATACAATATTTTGTCTGTATGTCTGCAGGCCAGAAGAGGGCACCAGACCCCATTACAGATGGTTGTGAGCCACCATGTGGTTGCTGGGAATTGAACTCAGGACCTTTTGAAGAGCAGGCAATTTAACCTCTGAGCCAATCTCTCCAACCCCAGAGCATGTCTCTTAAAGAGGCCTTTTGCCGGCACTATGCCTGAATCCTAACACTTGGCTGCCTCAGAACTCCCTCTGTAGATCAGGCTGGCCTCGAACTCACAGAGATGTGCCTGTCTCTGCCTCTGGAGTGCTGGATTAAAGGCATGCGCCACCACTGCCTGGCTCTTAAAACATTCTTAATGCTGGCTTTCCATCATTCTGTTTGTCTTCCTCTGTCCTCTTTTTATTTCCCAGCGGGTGAGAAGGGTGAAGACAGTGGCAACAGACAGTTATTAAAGTCCCGCTGATGGGGTCATTTTTTCCGTCCAATTGACTGTGGCACACGGGAGATGTCCGAGAAAGAATGGGCAAACTAAGAAGTGAATAACAGTAGCTCGTATCCAAGCAGCCGGTGCTCTGACTAGACAGAAGCTGTGGCCCCAGGGTCCAGACCATCAACAGGTGCAGCTAGCAGGGGAGAGCAGACAACGTGCCTCGGTCGTGTTATCTGTAAAGGGCAGAAATACTGTTCTATGTGTTGCATACGTGTGTGTGTGTGTGTGTGTGTGTGTGTGTGTGTGTGTGTGTGCACAAGGAGGCCACAGAAAGGCACTGGCTGTCTTCTTTGACTCTCTGCTTTATTGCCTTAAGACGGAGCTCACTCCCTGAACACAAACTCCTCTTTTAATCTAGGCTGGCTGAGCAGAGAGTGCTCCGCCTGTTGCCATGCGCTGCGTGGGTGACGGGGATACGAACACAGGTCCTTAGGCTTACCATGTAATGCTCTTGCCCATTGAGCCATCTCGTCTCTTCAGCGGTCCTTCTATCTTTTAGACTTGCTGCAAAACTTCAATGCTTTCTAAGTAGCCGACAAGCAGAGCCCCTGCTAGATGCAACGCATCATGTGCTGAGCTGTTCTGGAGGCTCTCGTTTTTACCCTGATAGCCGCTTGATGTGCATTTCTATGCCTAGCAGATGAGGAGTCTTCAGCTCGTGGGGCTGGGAGGTAGAAAGGTTAGCACTTAGTTCTGATCCAAGGCTGGGTTTTCTTCCTTCCTTCCTTCCTTCCTTCCTTCCTTCCTTCCTTCCTTCCTTCCTCCCTCCCTCCCTCCCTCCCTCCCTCCCTCCCTCCCTCCCTCCCTCCCTCCCTCCCTCTCTCTCTCTCTCTCTCTCTCTCTCTCTCTCTCTCTCTTTCTAATAGAGGATTATTTATTTAGAGGTAGACTCACAGATCACAATCTTCTGCTGGAATGGGGACTAGCAACCAAATCCTGCAGCCAGAAAACAGGCTGAACACATGCTTTACATTGGCATATATAGTATGAGACCACACCCAAGAGGGCGGGTAACTTAAAGGCTACTGGCGGTAGAATTCCGACACCACCACCCCAAGGGTGGGTTTTCAATGTTAAAGATACTTGTTTTGGAGATGGCTAAATTTTTATTTTATTTTATTTAAAGAAATGCAGTTAGCTTAGATTTCTGCCATGGTTCTAGGTCTTTAGATGTTAGGTCAAATTGCTTTATACAGAGGAAGAAGATGAAAGGAGGTCGGGGGAGGTGACAGCCAAGGGAAAACTTGTGCCAGGAGTGAGGACCCTCATGAAAACATCTCAGGGGACTCTGGGGAAGAGAGAAAGAAGTGCTTTAGAGTAACTGAGGAATGGAGCCGACCAGCCCCGTTTAAAATGAATAATACTTGCTTTGTTCTCCAGTGTCAGCGCCAGGCTTCTGCCGAGGATTCTCTTTGCTCTAAAGCGGCCTCATTTTTCCTTTTATTTTGCACTTCCTTCCTTCCTGCCCAGATACAACTGGCAGCAGTCCAATGGGCGCTCTGGGAAAAACTGCTTGCTCCTGCACCCCTTCCTGGACTGGCCCTGTCTTGTTTGTTTCTTGATTGGTCCGTCAGCTGCACACCAGCATTCTGCCAAGGCACAGAGGAAGTTGGGGTGGTCCTCCTGACCATTTGGCACAGTGCTTGGGGAAGTGTGCACACATTAGCAGTTTGGAATCAGATTCAAAGCTTCTGGGTGCTGGGTGTGAAAGCAAAACAAACAGAAAGGAAGGGCAAGGAATGTGCGCTGTTTACACATTTGGTGAGGTCCCCCACTAGCCCAGGGAAGTCAGGACCAAGGTCAATTTTGTTTTCTTTTTAGCCAGGAAAAGAGTGTGCTGTTGCAGAGAGGAATGGGCACTTCTAAATCTGGCAATGAGGAGCTTCTCTGCTTAAGGGGATATTGCAGTTGCTGGAGGATGCTCTTGGGTGTTAAGCTCCTGTTGTGTTCACAGTAGCATGTGAAACTATTCCCAGGGCCAGTGTGCACTGAATGCCCTGCACCGACTGCCTAAGACCAGAAGAGGGCAGCTCACTATGCCTAATGAAAGACTTTATTAGAATTCTAGAAAACTGGCCTTTGAATGAAAATGGTAATATTTGCTTTTCTAAATGAATGACTACGTGATTCCGTCAATGGTTTCAAAGCCGGGGTGGGGGTGGGAGGAGCTAGCCATTAAGTCCAAGGCGAAAGGGAGTTTTCCAGCTAATCTGGTCTGGTCTGCTCACATTGCTTTATGACCCTGCAGGGTTATCCGGGCAGGGAGTGTTGAAGTCAGGACTAAAGACCAGGCTTTTGCCTGTGTTATACATTGTTTTCTGTCTGGGTTTTGCTTGGTCTAAGGCTACTCTGGCTTGCTTTTGGAATCCTATATTGTTCTGTTGCCATTTTTTTTTTACATTTGTCAGTAATTTGATTGTGTAAGTGAACACTTCAAAGTTTTTACTTATTATTGTTCTGTATGTGTGTGCCTACTTTATTTTTATTTGTATCACATATATGCAGGTGCCTGAAGAAGCCAGAATAGGGCATTGGATCTGCTGGAACTGGAGTTACAGGCAGCCGTGAACTGCCACGTTCAAACCAAACTGGGTCCCCTGTAAGAGCAGGAAGCACTTACAGCCTCTGATCTCCTAAGTAAACACTTCATTTATTTATCGAGGTTTTATTTATTTTTATTTTATTATATGGGTGTTTTTTCTGCATGTATGTCTGTGTGGAACTTGAACCTGGGTCTTCTGCAAGAGCAGCCAGTGTTCTTAACCTCTGAGTCATCTCCCCAGCGCCTAAGTAAACACTTTAAAGGCTGAAAACTAGCTAGATGGTGGTGGCGCATGCCTTTAATCCCTGCACTTGAGAGGAAGAGGCAGGCAGAGATCTCTGTGAGTTTGAGGCCAACCTGGTCTACAGAATGAGTTCCAGGACAGTCAAAGCTACACAGAGAGACCATGTCTCAACCCTTCCCCACCATATATATATATACTTAGTTACTTTCCTAGGTTGTCCTGCATAGTTTCATCTGATGATGTTTCACTCAGATGTGAAAAGATGAATTTAATAAATGGAAAGTAAGTTTGAAAGCAGAGCAGAGTGTTGGCAAGGTGACAAGAGTTTCTTCTAGTTAACCTCTGAATTTCGTGTGATTCTCATCATATGCAAGAGCACGGTGCTTTTGGCTGAATACATGGTCTCTCTAGTAGTCCTGTTTGAAATCTGAAATTGGTTGTTGTAATGATTCCATGGAAATGAGAGCATCTAAAACACCTAAAAATTATTAAACATTTAGGGGAAAAAAAGCCCAAATACTATGTACTTTATGAGATACCCCGTTTCTGAGCCTTGTGTTCTCCCCTGAACACTGATGGGCAAAGAGGAGGTATGGCTACAGTGTGCAAAAACTTGTACATTAAAAAAAAATCATGCGTTTTAAGTGACCGGTTTCATGTGTTCTAATAAAATCATCTACTATAAAGTCTAGTGTTGCCCTGGGGTTATCTAGAGGATGTGATTAATTATTCTGAAGTACTAAGTACTGACCACTGGGGACCACAATGTCCTAGGACAGGCTTCTCCGATGGGTTTAGATTTCAGTTCTAGTCATGGCTGAGACCCAAGGACCCTTCTGTTCTGCTGGATAGTGTCTCAGATGTTTCCAGATAACTATAACTGGCTGTATTCTGGGGTCCATGCTCCTGTACTTTCCTGCTCAGTGTAATTCTGGGCTATGTGCATCTGAATCTCACATCTGTCTGTGTTTTCTTCTTCATAAGATTATGACTGATGGTTGTGCATTCCTTTGTAGTAGGCTCACGTTTTCTTTCCCGGCCTTCTGTGAGCTCTCACTCTGTTATAAATCTTTACCCATTTAAGCAGAGTTTAGTTTTTTTTTGGACCATGGAAGGGAAATTAATTTTAAATGCCTCCTTTTGGAGAGGAAAAAGAAGCGAGTTGCTGAAGGGGCTTCTGGTTAAATTGAGCATCAATATTAGTGGAACTAGGGTGCAAACTGGAAGAACTGATGCAAATGGATACATATTTTAGGGTCAATATATACTGTTCAGTTTATATGGTTAAAAAAGAAAAATGAGGTTTAGCTGCAGGACAGGGAAGGCAGTCTGAAGCTGTGTGGGAAACTCCCTCCTGCTGGTCAGTTTTCACAGCACTAGAAGGTCCTATGCAGGCTGTTGGTAGAGAAAGGACATCAGTGACCTTTCCCACGGCTGGGCCGTGCATCCTGCAACAGCAACCTGTCAGGCAAGATTCGCCCACTGGTGTAACAATGGCACCACTGTTAGAGGTGCTACGTGCTTTGTGCTTTAGCCCGGTCCAAAGCCCATAGATTCACAGACCCTAGGAAACCTAGGAAAAAAAACCTACTAGCATTTTGTTAAATGTGGACGAATTGCCTTCTGCACATTTACTTTTTGTACCCACAGACCTGGGCTGCTTTTGCTCTTAGTCAGAGAAGCTTTATTTCCTTTGAGAAGCAGACAATGCAGAGCCTCACAGTCAAGTGATGATGGAGTGCTCAGCCTAAATGAGACTTCCTCCCCTAAGTCCTCAGAGTTCAGGGACATTGCTGACGTGGGGCCAGAAAGAATATTAGAGCTACAGGGTAGGGAGAATGCTGCAAAATGATGTCTTCTGGGTATAGCATGGGCACCGCATCACAAAGTGGCAGCCGCTGGGGCGCCTGCGCGTGACCTGTACAAGACCCGGACAACAGCAAGCCAAGGAATACCGCAGCATGAATGGTGGTGGTGGTGGCGGCTCATGAGGTTGCACCTCTATTAGCAGTTAATGGCCACTAGGAAAAGGAGAGTTAATTTTCTTCGGTAATGGCGTCTGGTAGGGTTTCCCATCTTCCACTGGGTGACCACACACCCATGCTCCTGTGAGCAGTACTAACTGGACTCAGTGAGTTATGAAAAGTAATGGAAGACATGAACGTAGGAGGGGGATATGTAAGGAGGGTCTACAGGAAAAGGGAGGAGAGAGTAAGAGCTGATTATTATCAAGACACATGGCACACGCTTATGAAAGTATCAAAAAAATAAATATTTTAAAAATATAAAAATTAGGATATGAATTGTTCAAGCAAATGAAAAGTCTGTATAACTCATTAGCTGATGATAACGTACTAGATGATTGCTTCATTCACTGTTGAATTTTAAATGCATAGTCATAACTTTAAGAGTATATTCTGGCAATAGGCCATTTCTACATTTGACAGCCAATCCCACTAGTCCTGGACAAAGCTGGCAGCCATTGCCTTACTTTCACGGTAACAGCAACGGTGTCCAAAGAATGGACTGTACTCCAGGCTGAGATATACAAGCCAATAGACTCCTACCACACTTGGGGCAAAGAGCACTTGTAACCAGATACACGGATGCTTCTCCACACATGCCAAGCACTTTGTGGCAGACATTACCTGGATGTCTCCTGATTCAGTTCCTTTCTGACACTATATCCTCAAATAGCTCATAGGTTCAGGCTTCAGTTCCATAATACGATCCTTGCTCCAGTGCCAACCTTAAGTCTGGGCCTCTCCTTCTTCTTGCCAACCACCTGTAAGTCAGGGATTTCTGGATGTTTTTCTCTGGTTCAGTAATTTGTTGTTAAAACACATTATAAAGCTCAGGGAACATTTCACTTACATTTATCACTTGTGTGTATTGTAGGTACACATGTATGTACACATGTGCATCCCGGTGTGTACATGTAGTACATGTGAAGGCCGGAAGAGGACATCAGGTGTCCTTTATGACTGTGCCTTATTTTTGAGGCAAAGTATCCCTCTGAAAATGTATTTCATTTTTTTTTTTTGCCTAGGCTGGCAGCCACAGTGACCTCAGTGACCACCCTGCCTTCATCTTCCCCAGTGCTAGGGTTATTGTAGGCATGTATGAAACATGCCTTGCTTGTTACATGGGTGCTGGAGTTGACTAAGGTGATGTCATTTTGTTTTGATTGCATTTTATGTTTGCTTAGACAGTTTTCAGCCCTCATCCCCTCTCTCCATTACAGTCAACACATTTGGCAACACATTTGAGATTCCCATGGCCTTGATCATGGCCCAGACGTATTACTCAAAATAATCAATGTAAACTAAAATAACAAAAAAGATATGTCTTTAAAAAATAACTTGTATGCCATGTCTAAAATAATAGTTATGCTTTACTAGGAAATAATGTTTCAAAGTTACTATAACCCTCATTTTACTTTGATCTAAATTATGGTCTTTGTGGTTTCTGCCTTTTACAGCTCTGTACTGCTGAGTTTGGGCACCAAGAGACTTTTCAGAGAGGCACAGGTTTGCTTTCAGTCTGGCCTTCAATAAAAAGGACCTAAAACTTGTAATGGGCTTAATCAGTGTGCTTGTCAATAATTACCTCATGTGAATCGTTTTGCTGGAGTCCCCCGCGAGACCCCCTACACTCCGTGGGCCTCAGTCCCACTCTTGGCCATCCTGGCCAGGAACGGTTGCAGGGGAGATGTCCCCCTGACAAGTGTTCCAGGGCCTCTCACCTGTGACTGAGTCTGGAGAGGGCTGCACTGACTGCCATGTACCCAATGCCAAGGTAGAATCCTTTTGACACTCCTAGAAAGTAAGTCTGTACTGAATTCAGTTCCCATTCTGCGTCAATGGAGACAGACCCAAGGGATTTGGGATCTCCTTGAGATAGGGAGATTCTTTGGGCAAGGGTATGGTGGGAGGGAACCTTCTTCCTGGTTTGGGAAGGGAAGCTGACAAACTCATCCTGGGCCAGAACCTGACTTTAATGACTTCCTAAGCTGTGAGAGCCCTTCTGAGATGGACACACGGCCAACGGAAGCCAATGCCCACAGTGCTCAGTATCAGAGTCTACTGCCTGAGTCAGTCCTGGTTCACTTTCACTGCTGTGCAGAATCTCAACCCTGTGACATCAGTGCTTGATGAAGACCCTGAGGTCCCCTGAGCTCCCTCTCCATGAAATGAGGATTTTCTGAACATTTCTCAGGCCAGTTGCCAAGACTTCCAGGACCAATAGAAACTCCCTTTTCATCAACAGGGTAAGAAGAGTTGGAGCCGCAGGAACTATGCAATGGCCTGCGGTATGGGTACAAGCCTTGCCACAGGGTACGTTGGCCCAGAAGGCAGAGCAGATTGCTCTCAGGCAAGCCTAACATTGGGGAAAGGACAAATGGGCAAACATTTATACAGAAGCAGGTATGCTCTTGCTATCCTTCATGTCCATGTCATGATTTATAAAGATGGAGGCCTATTGACTGCTGAAGAAAAAACTGTTCGAAACAAAGAAAAAATTCTCTCTATCCTTACAGTGGTCTGCTTTCCTGAGGAGGTGGCTATTAGTCAGACACAGGGCATCAAACAGCGGCACACCTGAAGCCAAGGCAATCAGGGCAGAGCAGGCAACCTGACCAGCGGAAGAGAGAGATGCCGGAGGAGCTCCTCTCTGCTTTCCCCATTGCATTTCCTGATCCACAGCTCCTTCCCCAGCCGACCTACTCCCACGAAGAAGAGAACAAGGTCTGCTCCCAAGACACAAAATAGGGTCCAACTGGATGGTGGATCTCGCCAGACTCGGGAATTACCCCCCCTTGAATTCCTTTCGGTGCACCAGCTGCATCAGGCTAGCCATTTGAGTGCCCGCCTACTAACCGAGTTATTATGTTCCAGGTATCCGATTCTGCACCTCTGAGAGAGGGCAGGCTGCCTCTAAATGTCTCTCCTGCTCACAGGCCAGCCAAGGCAAGGGGCAAAATGCGTCCTCATGATTCGTGTGAGGGGACTAGCTCTTTGTGAGAAATCAGAGGTTGATTTCACAGAGATGAGGCCTCTTCATGTTGGCTCTAAGTATCTGCTAGTGTTTGTGGACACTGTCTCAGGATGGGTGTGACCTTGCTATCCACAGAGAGACTGCTCAGACAGTGCTCAAGACCCTCTTACAGTGGTTATTCCTAGGTTCAGGCTGCTCTGTCGATTGGATCAGATATGGACCTGCCTTTACTTTGTCCGTAGCTCAAGTGGTCAGTCGGGCCTTAAATGTAACTGGAATCTCCACTGCACCTACCCCCTGCAGGGCTCTGGACAAGTTCAACACATGAACTGGACTATTAAGTCAACCCTCTCTAAATTAATTTTGAAAAGTAGTGAAAATTGGCCCAACTTTTTATACTTGGCCCTTCTCAAGGCAAGAGGTACCCTCTCTATGAGGCATGATTTACTCCTTATGAGATTATGTTTTGAATGTATCTTAGTCGTCATTCTTTTGCTATGAAGAGACACCATGATCAAGGTGTCTTTTCTTATGAAAGAAAGCATTTAATTGGGATCTTGGTTGTAGTCTCGGGGTTTAGTTCATTGACATCATGGTGGGGAACATGGCAGCAGGCAGGCAGGTGCTGGGACGGTAGCTAAGAGCTGCATCCTGATGGCAGAGAGAAAGACACGAGGCTTGGTATGGGCTTTTTAAGCATCAAAACTCCACCCCCAGTGACAGATTTCTTCCAATAAGGCCACACCTCCTAATCCTTTTCATCAAGAAGAGCAATCTGGTGGAAAGGGGTTCTTCCTTTGGCTTTTCTCTGGTATACAATGTTTTTAATATCCTTGGGTGCTCATTTTCTCATTTCAAATCCAGGGAGCTGGCCCAGTGCTGCACAAGGGACTTTAGAGGACACGTAGAAACAACCATGCTTGGATGTGGAGTGAATGCAGGGAGGCCTTACCCTGCTTCCGAAGCCAGCTTCCTGGTGAGCTTAGACAGCTCGTGATGATTGGCAATATTTGCATATTACAGTGGGAGTGTGCAGGTAGGTATGGGGAAATAGATGGACTTAGGCTGTTCCCTATAGTACTGATGTCAATCATAAGTGAGGCTGTATCACAGATAGGAGTATTTTCCCGGGCGGAGAAAGAAGAGCTATGAAAAATTTTTATAATGATAGCTTTATATATTGATGAAGTATAAAAAAATCTTCATAAATATTTAAAGTGAGTTAGTGTGACCTATGAGCAATAATAATAGGAGAGTTTTACTCTGTGCGTAGAATAATCTACAATTGCTGCAGTAATTTACATCTTGATGGATGGATATTTAATATATTCATTTTATCTGAATGAATAAACAAATAAAGGTTTAGTCAATTCTCCTCTTTTTTATTTATTTACTTATTTTTTTTCACTACTAAGATACTAAGAAAGAGTAGAAAAACCAGCAAGTCTGGAGGGTGGGAGGGCAGCATCGTTTCAATTCTTCTCTACCTAATTTCGCCCTAGCTATGCAGAGTGAGTGAGCATTTCCGGAGGCCTTGGTGCCCTTGTTACACCCACATCATGAGGTCCCCCAAGACCAACGAGGAGACCAAGTCCTGTATGTAAAAGCAAAGAGCCTTTATTCTTAACACAAGTTTGCAAACTCGGACTCTCCCCGTGTCTAATGTTTTGGAATGGTCTGAGAGCCCTGAGCTCAGTTAGGATTGGTTTTTTATAGTAGTAAAGGTAGGGGTGAGGGACTTCTAAGGTTCAGGACCCCTGACTGGCTGACATTTGTCTAGGGATGTCCTGGTGAAAAGTGATGGATGTGTGCTGGCAGGTGATCCTATCTACAATGGTTGAAACATTAGGAATTTCCTTTGGATGATCTGTTCCTGGGTGGTGCCTGAGTAGTTTCAGTTTGTGGTCTTTTTTATAACCAGGTATTGCCTCAGGGTAAACTACTGAGAATCAGGCCTCTCTTGAGCTTGTCATGGCTGGGTCCTATACCTTCTCCTTTCATTTGAGGTTACCAGACTTTAGAATGACATCCACATACCCAGTGGCTCAATAGCAAACACAAAGGTAGGAACGAAGGTCTCAAACATGGTGCTGAGGGCCCTGCCTGCTCCCTTCTTTTGTTACGAATGAATGAAATGCATGCCCTGGCAATGCTGAAGCAGGCATGGGCAGCCTGTATATGGCGGCTCTGTTGGACTTGTCCATACTGGGTTTCATGATCTAAGTTGATGAGGACAACTACCAGGTCTCTTCCTCAAGAGGGCAGTGTTCCTAACCACTGAGGCATCTCTCCCCTAAATGAACCATGCAAGCTCCCCTGGAAGGACCAGGTAACTTCCTGGAATGTTGGGAGCTGTAGTTCTTGAAAATAGTAACAAAGCATCATGGGAAAGTATAGTGGCCTATGTATGGATTTTGTCCACATACGCCCCACAACATGTGCCTCGACCACTCAGCTGGAGAGTTTCCAGAAGTAGTCCTAACCAAATTCCATCTTGGTCAGAATTATGATAAAAATAAAATGCCGCAGGTCCCCAAGTGGTGGCAGTGGGCAACAGGCATGAGACCATGACAGGCCACAAAGGAAACCGGTCCCAGGCAGGGAGCTGCATGACGGGTGAGAGAGAGACCCATTAGGCTTGCCACGCAGAGAAAGTGGGTATTTATTTAATGGGTTATGGAGGGGGAAGGGAAAGGGGGAAGGGGAGACAAGAGAAGAGCAGAGAGAGAGAGAGAGAGAGAGAGAGAGAGAGAGAGAGAGAGAGAGAGAAAGAGAGAGAGAGATATGGGAGAAGTGGGGAGAAAGGAGAGACAGAAGCTGCCTCTTCAGGAGAGAGACAGAAAGGAAGGAGGTCAGGCTGGAAGCAGAAGGAAGATCTGCTTGCCTCAGTGGACTGGGAGGAGGGAGGAGGGAGTGGGCAGGGCTTATCTCTTAAAGGGACAGAACAGACCATTGCAGTCCATATATAAAGTTTTATTAAATCTTGCGTTAATTTGGTCAAAATGGTGGAACTGATTTTTTTTTCTGTTGAATCTTGGGATTAACACCCTCTTTGGCTAAGCCAATAGATTCCCTTATCTGGCCACTTCCTTGTTCCTGAGGCTGGAAATTATTTGGCTATCACGACCAACATGTCCTATCAGAACTAACCAACTCATCCTAACCCGGATTTCACCTTTTCTTCCTTAAAAATTACTCCTTCTAAACCATTTGCTGTTGTTTCTGCCACCTTGTCTCTCTATCTTTTTTAATAAAGGATTTCTTTTTGCTGGGAATTGGTGTTTGGGTGTTGTCTGTGCCTAATCCGGGGTCCTGAAAGGCAGCACCCCACATGGGTCCCTTCAGGTGTTGCACAGTTCAAAGGGCAATATTCAGGTGACCAGAGGAAGTAACCAGTTTATAAATATACAAGGGCTGGCCATTTTACAAGGTCCCACAATGCTCCATCCTGGAGTCGGATCTGTTAATTTGCGTCACAGCAGCAACCTGCTGTTAGGGTCCTCGAGAAGTTCCCAAAAGATCACCAGTCATGATGCAATCAGAAAGAGTGTTTATTATACCACATGCATGTGGGTTGCATGTCTGTGCAAAATGGCCATGACCCCAAAAGGAATGTGTGAAGTCCTTTTAAGCACAGGTACAGGGATTTTCAAAGCACTGTGACCATTCTTAGGATTAGCTTATGAAGGTGGCAATCATATTAGCATATTTCTAATTGGTTAGCCCTAGAAGTGTGTGTGTGTGGGGGCTAAGGCTATAGTTTTTCCATTCTTGGGGAAGTCTTCATGTTGTGGTGACCTCTAACAAAATTGTTTTTTCATTGCTATTTATAATTTCATAATTTTACTACTATTATGAGTCTTAATGTAAATATCTGTGTTTTCTGATGGTTTTAGATAACCCCATGAAAGGATCAGTGTATCCCAGGGGGTCATGACTCACAGGATGAGAACCAGTGATCTAGTTGGAGGTGAAAGATGGGTCTATAAACAAAGTGTGATAGAGCAGATCAAAGGTATCTTCTATGCCCCAGAAGATGAGGCCAAGTCAGTATAAGAGATAGCAGTTAACCTGTAAGCCCCACCTGCTCAAGGACCAGGTAACATCCTGGAATGCTGGGAGTTGTAGTTCTGGGGAAATAAGTCACATGGTTTTATTTCCCTAAACAAACTTGTTTGAACCAGCTACACCAGATGTGCTTGATCATACGTGAGTGGGAGGTACATAGACAGGAATTATGTCAGGATGTATATTTGCCCCTGATTGGATCTGATGGGAAATGCCACTAATAATGAATTTTGCCTTTTTAAGCCCCTGCAAAATGTGTCTTATGGTCTCTAGCTGAGAACCTGGCCATAGTCCATTTTTTTCTGGTCAGTACTTAATTAAGTTTGCTTCAAATTTGGCTCAGAATTGTGGAACTGGTTTTTCTCGTGAATCTCAGGGCTACCATCATCACTCCTGGCATGTGTGAAAGGCTCCTGTTTGAAAATGAGGTCTTTGCAGGTGTAATCCACATCCTTGAGATGAAATCATCTAAATCACCCTAAGCTTCATGACTGATGTCTTTTTAAAAGAAAGGAGAGGGTGATTTAAATTATGGACGTGGGGGAGAAATGCAGAGAGGAAGGTCATGAAAGGATGGAGAGACCAGAATGGTACATCTCCCATCCAAGGAGCAACCAGATTGCTGACACCCACCCAGAGCTGGGAGCTAGGCCTGGAGTACATCTTCCTGTACCCCAGGAAGGGATCAACTTTCTAACAGTTTTCTTTGAGACTTTAGTCTCCAGAACTGTTGAGAGAATTAATTTATATTGTTACAAGTCACCAAGTTTCTGGCCATTGGTTCTGGCAGCTCTAGGAAACTGTGGCGATTTGTATCAGGAGTATACAGATAGGGAAATTTCCCATAATACAATAGAACTGTTGGGCTCAGAGTAGAGACTCAAGTCTGACTTCTGGCGCCACCCCTTACTAGTGAGTGATATGAGCATCTGTCCTCTGTAGACCTCAGCTTTCATTTCTATAAAACTAGCTTCCCTGAGGGAGACTTTCCCAAAATAAAGCCAGTAATAAACTCCTGTAGACTGAAAACTTTCCAAGGGCATATTTAGAATAAGGTAGACACCTTATCTTCTTTGGAGTAGATGTGCTTGTCTCTGCTTACCTACTGGTCTGAGCCTGGTATTGGGAACATGGTAACGGCAGCATGTGTGCCTGTCTTTACGGTTTGTGTCTCCCACTCCATATTCAGCTATGTCAGCTCATCTGTCAGCAAATAGGCAACGTGAGTCTTGAGAAGGGCAGACTTCAGCTGCAGAGGGGTCCGTGGGAACGAAGGAAGCATGCAGGCAGGGTGCTAGGAGCCTGTGAGGAGAGGGTGTGGTTTAGACTGGATATGGGATCGCCTAGGAGACACACCTCAGCTTATCTACGAGAGTGTCTCCAAAGAGGTTTAACTGAGGAGGCAAGACTCATAAGGCAGGATTCCTGATGGAATAAAAAATGGGGAAAGGAGAACCATACTGATCATCCCTTTCTGCTTCCTGGTTGGCATGAACTGTAACTAGACACCTCCTGCTCCCCCTGCCATGACTTCCCCATTATGTTGGACCATCCCTTCCTAGACTGTGAGCCAAAATAAATCCTTCTCTGAAGTTGCTTCCATACAGTATTTTCTCACAGTGATGAGGAAAGTCACTGACATCCAGAGGAAGCATTATCTTTACACAAAGAGATGCCAAAGGTATCTTAGTTGCACTGTGGTTCTCTCTCTGCTAAAGCAAAACTTGCAATTCTTGTAACCCCAGGTCCATATCTGGAGACATTTCTTCTTTATTAAACTTACATGCATATACACATTCCCTCCGCATATTCAGTACCAAAACAAAGTAGGGCTACCAGCTTCAGAATTACTCATCAGACCAGCTGTTCAAATCCGAGGTTATTTTCAGTTATAGATTATAGCTGAACACAGAATCAACTTGCAAAATTAAGGGTTATAGGGTTTGGGTATCTCAGGGGAAAGGAAGGAAAGCCTGCCAAAAAACCCCCTAAGTATTATAAATTAACCCAGCAGGTGCAAGAGCAGAGGAAGCAACAGGAAGCCATGGGTTGACAGCAGGAAGCTACAGGGAACCATGGTTGACAGCAGGAAGCTACAGAGAACCATGAATTGACAGCAATAAGGCTCACCAGGAAGCAAACAGGAACTGGGAAGAGGAAAAAGGTGTTTTGAGACGCCAAATACTCTGCATCAGAACTGTGTTACTTCCTAAGAAAAGAACTAAAAAGAGTTTACTTGTAGTGTATATTTTATGTAAAAAGTAGAAATATTTGTGTTTGTTAAACAGTCACATAATAAAGATTAGCCCTTAAAGGGTTTTATTTTGTTGAGTGTTGCTGGCTTCTTTGAGCCTCCAGTTGCCAGGCTTCTTGAGCGACCCCTAGTAATTGCTAGGCCTCCTTATTCCCCAGGGAAAGGTGAGTGCACTCTCTGCCCATTCCATAGCCCCACAATGCAGGACAATCAGAGGCAATAGGGAGTCCAGTCAAGCAAGAACTCTGTTTATTACTGTGAGTGCCAGCTTGTATAGGTTAAGTGACATGGTGTGATGTGGGGGTACCTCTATCCAATGAGAGGCATCCAAACCTTCCTTCTAGAGGGAGGGACATGTACCTAATTTTTGCTGTCTCATCCTTACTCAAACTCAAGCCAGGCTTTTTTTCTGTCCTATAAGCCTCGAGGTACAGGCCCTGAGATAATTTTAGCCCAACAGAGTGTGGTGAGAAGCTGTCCATGTATACATCCTCAGAAGGCATCAGCAGATTTGTGGTTTGGTGTAAACTTACAGGGAGAGTGAAAGAGCTTGTTCCACTACTAGTTTAGTAGAAATGACTCCGCACATCTGGGCATGCTGTCATGAGCAGTAATTCCAGAGTCCAGGAACCTAGGCAGGACTGTGTGTGTGAGACCAGCTTAGGCTACTGAGTGAGCACTCAGAAAACAGCAAAGTTTTAAAGGTACATGTTACTCATTTTTTCCCCATTGTCCAAAGGACAAGATCAATATGTGTGTGCTTATTAAAATGGGCTTTCACACTGTTGCTGATATTAGTTAAGATAACATACAAAGATCATTATTTATTGCTTAATTTTTGCAGACACCAATGCACTTAACTTTTTAAAATAATTGTTTTAGAAAAGAGATGTATCTATTTGCCTATCTACCTATCTCTATCTGTCCGTCTATCTATCTATCTATCTGTCTGTCTTATCTATCTATCTATCTATCTATCTATCTATCTATCTATCTATCTATCATCTATCTTTAATCTATTATTTTTATCTATCTCCCTTGATATATTACTTATAATCTGTTTCTCTAGCCCTGTGTTGTCTGTCTGTCTGTCTATCTATTTATCATCATCTATCTGTCTAGAATCAATCAATCCTCCTTGTATTTATCTATTATCTATCATCTTCCCTACTATCTATCACCTGTATATCCAACCATCTATCTGTCTGTCTGTCTATCATCTATCACCTAGCCATGTCTATCTGCCTATGTATGTCTACTATGTTTATATAGCTCTCTTATCTCATGTTCTCCTCTTCCTCTCTGTTTTTTTTTTTAAGTTGGGTTTTGTCCCTAGATCTAATCCCTTCCCCATATGTAGGCAAGTCCTTTCCAGAGTCTATTATCCATGGATGAAGCTGAGAAGCCAGATACAAGTTCCTTACCCTCCTTCCAGCTGCTCAGGCCCAGTGTGCAGTGACTGTAGTGTAGGCAAGCCACCCACACACTCTATAACTGATTTTCCTTTTGCTCCCAGCTCCTGCCTAAATTGCTTATCCCTGACTCTTCTATTATCCTGCATTTCCATGTTGTCTGGTGATTCAGGAAGCTGTAAAGTAATAGTTCCAAATATATTTCTTACCTTTTGAGTGAGTCAGGATGCTTTTGCCATTGGCACCTAAGAACTCCATAGGCTCAAGAGTTCTCTCAGTTTCATAGAAAATGGAAGATATGATTTTCTGTAGGATAGTGTTGCCTGATCCCCCCCTCACACTTCCAAGAAGCCTAGGACTTTAGAGCACAGGAGTGCTGGAGATAGTGTTTCACCTGTGTTTGATGGGACCAGGTGCTGTGGTAGAAAGATAAAGGTTCAGAGCAAGGAGCTCAGTATCCTTTGGGAAAGACAGTTCAGTCCTTGTGATTTTTTTTGTAAATATGCATGTGCATGACCCCCAACAAGAGGAGTTAAGGTTGGATTTTCTTCAGAATTGGAGTTCTATGTTCTTAAGCATATCTAAAAACTTCCTGGTTCTGAATCCTCACTTCTGGTAATTATATAATGATGAGTAAAGAATAGGTAATAGCTAAAAGATCAAATGATGTGGGCCCCCAGCATTGTATGTAAAAGCACAGCTGACTGATCACTAGACAAACTCATGGGAAGAGTGAGAAACCCTGCTTGCAGAGCTTTGAATAGTCACCTCCAGTTCTATAAAAATCTTGTGAAACCATAGCCTTCCTTCGTTTCATAGTGAGATTCATTTCAAAATATCCCAGCAGTGTATAAATCATTGAGCAATAACTTCTTACTGTACTGGCAACTGGATGATCTTTTCCCACATTGTGGGGCCCTGATATGAAAGCATTCACTCAGCCAAACCTTTGTTCTCATAGGCAAATCTACATAAACCTACACCCTCACAATTATTGTTATTGACAGGACTTCTGACAAGGAAAGGAGCCTTTCTAATAGAGCACATAGGGACCTCAAAAAGACAGGCACAGAGCAGGAGAGAGAGCATGTCTGCCCTTACAGATAAACAGGTCTGGGTGGCCCTAAAATCTTCAACAGCCAACTCAGGAGAGTGTAGCCTACTGGCCTTTGCGCTACCCTGACAAGCTATTAATATTCTGTACTTACCTTCACCTTTGTTTTACTAACAGAAGATCTTAGCCTAGGAAATTAACTGTTTATGCCTTTACCCCTAGAGATGCAGGAAAAACGTTAGGGTCACTAAACTAGCCCCAGAGAAAGGAATTCCTTCTCACCTGGGTGCCAGGAGGCATCCCACTAGGGGCTGGAAGTGGCAGTCTCCAAAGAATTTCCCTTTAATTCAGCTAGCAAGATATACATCAAGTGTCATTACCTTCTTTCTGCAGCTTGCACTGGTTGCCATGGTTACCACTGTAACCACTTGCACCACTGTGTTCCCAGTTACTGTGGAAGGAACAGAAGTGCTCAGAGAGTACACAATTCTATAGTATATTTCTTCCCTACATCTATCAGTTACAAACTCTGACTTAACTAACCACACAAATGTAGTTCACACAAATCCCCCTTTTTCTCTTCTTAGAATTCTGTACTGATTTAAGCCCTATCCTTAAGTAATTAATCCTCCTGGTATCTACGGAGGTGCTTCACAGCCATGCCCCTTCTGAGATCTAAGGTACCTACCTGCCTTATCAGTCTCCGCCCATCTTGTCAGCCATAAGAAATAGCACAGTGCCATTGTTATTGCCTATGGAATCACTAACTATGCCTGTGTATAAACTGGAAACCTTGTGGGACGGGGAGGAACATCAAAAAGGAACAGCAAGGAACAGTGAGGAACATGGAGAGCTGTTGCAGGAGCTCCTTCCGCTCCTTCAGCCAATAGCCGCTGAGATACCAGCCCATTGGGGGTGTGGTCTCTCTCCTTTTAAAAAAGCGGCCACTTCCCTCTGCTCTCTCTCTCTCTGGCTTCCAGCTCCGCTTCCGGCAACTTGGCTCCTTTCCTGATTGTGCAGAGGGCTGTTGTCTGGGACGGTGATCTGTAAGTTTTTCCCCCTTAAATAAATAACTATTCTATTAGTCATAATTCCAAACTGGTGTGGGATTGTTTGTGACTTACGCCTTCAGAGAGCACTGGAGAGCACAGAGGAAGAGTAAATGGGACACCATGAAAAGGATTCATGTGAGCTAATTTATTAAGACTACCCTCAGACCTTTCTAGGCAGTTTTTGTCTGCTCTAGTTGTCCTTCTGAATCCTGAGAGGTTTAGGGGAACCCACACCCCAACATAAACCTTGATAATTGAAGAAGAAAAAAAATACCATTGAAGAGGTAGAAAAGGAGTAAATCCATTTTCCTCTAAAGCTTAAGGTCGTGTGACTTAGTGACGCCTGCATTTATTCGATGAAGGTCATGGTGTGCTCAGCTTCAAGGTCGAGACACGGTGGGAACCACTTTTTGCAGTTACCACACCGATCTCCTCTACTGTAGCTTTTTGATTAGAAAAGAAAAGTTCTTTGGTGTGGGAGGTCCTTCTGCCTGTGTGTTGCTTTTATTGGTTAATGAATAAAGAACTGCTTTGAGCCCATGGCAAGGGCAGAACAGAACCAGGCCGGAAAAGCTAGGCTGTATGCTGGGAGAAAGGTGGGTGGAGTCAAGGAGAAGCCATGGAGCCTCCGGAGACAGACGCTGGGAACTTTAGCTGGAAAGCCACAGCCACATGGCGATATACAGATGAATAGAAACGGGTTAAATTAATATAAGAGTTAGCCTATAAGAAGCTAGAGCTAATGGGCCAAGCAGTGATTTAATTAATACAATTTCTATATAATTATTTTGGTTCTGGGCGGCTGGGACAAACAATTGTTTTCTTACTACAGTTCTTAAATTGTATTAATAGTTTAGGTGTGAGGCCTCTAAACCGCTTCTTAAAGCCTTATCATCTCAGGTAGAACTCGAGCATTCGGGTCAGGCAGTTAACTCTAACCTGAAAGGTCATTATTGTTCTGTTAGGGAGCCTGACCTGGCGGTGTGGCTCAGGGATGATGGTGTGTGTGTTTGTACTTGGGTGCATGTGCACTTGTTCTCACAAGTATGCGAAGGTCAAAGTCAGGTGTTTCCTCCATTACTCTTCCCCCTCCTTTTTTGAGCAGGGTCTCTTGTGAACCTGGAGCTTGCTGATTCAGGGAGCTGGTTAGGGAGCCCCTGGGGTCCTGTTCTCTTCTCCTCAGTGTCAAGTTACAAACACTTCCTGACACCTTGGCGTCTACCTGGGTGCTGGGGATCCAATCCTGTCTTTGTTTCCTAATATGTAAATGCATATGTGTATATTAATACATACATGCATATAGCCAAGATGTGAGACTGGGGTCTCCCGACAGCAGCATCCAACAGAGTTAAAATAAAGGGAGCGGAGAGAGCATTGCAGGGGCTGGGCTCAGAGGCATCTGTGTGCACAGAGCTGGAAGCCAAGGAGCAGCTGATGTGACTGCTCAGGACTGCTTTCTCCTCTCCACAGCTCAACATCCCTTCCCAACTTCAGGTCCTCCTTTCTCTTTCTGCTTTCAGGTGCTGTTTTTTCTTCTTTCCTCTTCAGTGAAAAGCTAACGGATCTATTTTCATACATAAAAAAAAAAGCTTTGTGGGACTTTTCATCTTAAGGTTTGTGGTTCTCTAGAGTTAGAGGGCCTATCTGAATAATAAATGGCAAGAAATACTCTTCAGGCTGCCAGGGTTGCTCAGTGGGTACAGGTGCCTGTGGCCACGTCTGACGATCTGAGTTCCATACCGAGGGCCCGTGGTAGAGGGAGAGAACTGACTCCATAAAAATGTCCTCTAACCTTCACATGTGTGCCATGGAAGGTCTCACACACACACACACACACACACACACACACACACACACGCACACGTGCATACACACATGCATGCACGCACACATGTGCACACACACGCGCACGCACACACGCACGCACGCACACACATACATGCACATATACACATGCGCGCACACACACACACATGCACACACACACAAGGTGAAAACCGAAGAAATGTTCTTCAGTGTAGATTCTGAGTTTCTATTATCTGTTCGGGGAAGCAGGTTTACATTGAGAAACAAGAGTAGCTTTTAAAATGACCCAGCGGTACTGAGAGATTGCACATGCATGCGTGTGTGTGTGTGTGTGTGTGCGCGCGCATGTGTGCATGTGTGTTTAAGTACATGCCTGGAGGCCAGAGGAAGACATGGGGAGCCCTGTTCTATCCCTCTCTGGCAGCCAAGTGTAAGGGGCAGATACTCACCATACCTAAATTTTTTTTTTCTTTTAGATCTTTTGAGATAAGGTTTCTCTGGCTGTCCTGAAACTCACTGTGTAGATCAGGCTAACCTCGAACACAGAGATCCACCTGCCTCTGCCTCCTGAGTGCTGGGATTAAAGGTTGTGCCACCGGGACCAGCCACACCTGGCTTTTTAGTGTGGGTGTTCAGATTCAAGCCCTGGTCCTTACCTGTTCTTACCTGCTGAGCAGAATCCCCAGCTCTGCTCTGAGATTTAACCCCCTGCAGGAAGACATTCCCAGGGTTTAGTATGTGACAGGGCACACCTAGGAAATGAACCTTGGTGTGACTTAGGAGACAAGAGAGAGCAGCACAGGTGACCTGGGGGAACAGCCTGCTCTGGGTCGCAGAAGCGTGCTTTAACTGTCTGCAAATACCACACGGAGTGCAGAAATTTCGCTGCAAAGGTTCTGTTCTTCAGTGTGCATTGATTTATTACCTGGTTTTCCTGTGCAGTTACAGGGCAGGAAGAATTTATAGTAACATTGCCTCGAGGCACCGTGGAACTCCCAATTTCCTTTTAAATAAGCGACTTTTAAGTTAAATAAGTAATTTAGTGGAAACCTTTAAAAAAACGAAACTGTATACAAAACTGCCACATTAAGCAGGAGAGCAGCACTGAGTCCCTCCCTCTGTGAAAGGGCTGTGCAGTTGAGGGCTGAACCGGGCTTACTCAGCGTCCCTGTATTGACTTCTCCCACACCTGATTCCCTGGCTTCATGTGAGTGTAACATATTAAAAAAATCGAAGTCTAATTTGGGAAATATCAATTTACATCTAATGTATGCCAGGATTCTCTATAACTAGGACAGAAAACTAATTTTTAGACCTTTTCTGAGCACACCATGTTATCGAAGCCAGGCAGATTTAATAAAGATGTCGAGTAAATGCGTTCACTTATGACTATATTTGAGGGGTGTCAAAGGCTCCCAGGGAGACATATTTCCACTAAAAGACTGGCCATCTCAACTGAGAGATGCGCTGAAGGACTCTGACTTAAGCAGCTCTCCTGGGTGGTGCAGCATTAGTAGGGAACATAGAAAAGTCCAAAGACAGGTGCTACCTGACGCTGGAGCCGACCGCCCTTCCGGAGCATGAAGACAACCTGGCAGCACTTGCAAGGTTTTTCTGGGGCTGGAATTCAGTTTAGCAAAGCACAGGAGAGTCTAGTTTACCCTTCTCCCTTTGTCAAGAGCAGCTGGTGTCCTTGTACGGCTTGCCTGGGACTGCCTGGCTGGTTTGGATCAACCTTTCCCATTTCTGTGAGAAAAAAAAAGTACAGTACTTAGCATATTTTTTTTATTTTGTGCACAAAACTTAAAGATTTAAAATTATACTTGTATGTGTGTGTGTGTGTGTGTGTGTGTGTAGTATGTGTAGTGTGTCTCTATCTGGGCACACATGCACCACATGGCATATTTCAAGACCAGAGGATGACTTTCAGGAGTCAGTTCTCTCTCTCCACCATTCAGACCTCTGGAATTGAATAAATCCAGGTCAACAGGCTTGGTGGCAAGCACCTTACTCACTGAGCCATCTCACCTGCCCCAGATGAAGAGACTTGAAAAACTAACTTCCCCTTCCTCAGATGTGTGTGTGTGGGGCTTAATAAAGTTTCTCTCTCTCTCTCTCTCTCTCTCTCTCTCTCTCTCTCTCTCTCTCTCTCTCTCTCTCTCTCTCTCTCTCTCCCTCTTCCTGAAGAGGCCAGAGTGTTGGATTCCTTGAGCTGGAATTACAGACTGCTGTGAGCTGTCCCATATGGATGTTGGGAAATTGACTCAAATACTTGGCTCTTAACTGCTAAGCCATACCCTCTGCCCTGCAAAATGACTTTTTTTTTAAGTGTAGAAACGTGGAAACCTCCATATAAAAGTGAACTTAATTTCTCAACAAACTTATCTATCTACAATCAACAGCATGTTCTTTGCCTATAGGTAGTGTCATTTTGAAGCAAACTCCAGATATGTCATTTTAATAAAAAGACAAAGAATCCTTTGAAAGGACCACATGTAGGCTGGGTGGTGACTTAGTAAGGTGCCCGCCATGCAAGCATGGGGACCATGAACCCATGTAAAAGCTGGGCACTGTGGCATGTGCCTATAATCTTAGAGCTTTCTTGTCTGCCCATGTAGGCATTCCATGAACTACAGGTGCAGTGAGTGATTGTGTCTCAACTAAAACTAGATAGAGACCCACAGAGGAAGAAACCTGACATCAATCTCCACATGCACTTATACATGTGCACAAAACACATATGCAGAAGTATTGTGCACACACACACACACACAACCCATTTTTACTATTCGCCCAATAGTTTCTTAATGCCATACACCATGGTGACAATGTTAAGGTTTCCAACTGTCTTATAAACCCCACGACTATACCCATCTCCTTTCAGGATCAGGCTGTCGGCCATTTCCTGTTTGTCCCATCTGCATCTATTTTGTCTTCTCGATAGTTTTTGTTCTCTCGAATTTCTGTTTGTGTTGAGACAGGGTCTAATACAACCCAGGCTCACTTTGACCTGCTATGTAGCTGAAGATTACTTTGAACTCCTGATCTTCCTCAGAGTACAGGAGGGTTCTACCATGTTTGTTTCTCCTTTAGAATGTCTCGAGTTTCTGTCACTCTTGCTGCAGCTTCTTGCTATAGTTCAGCATGTTCATTTGATCTTTGTTTTTTGTTTGTTTGTTTGTTTTTTTAAAATTTGTAGTTAGCTTTAGAGGCTGTACCCAATTCAGATTAGATTCTTTTGTCAAAACAACCACAGAGATTGAACTACAGTCGATTTCATTCAACTTAAAAATCTATATATTACCCCCATTTCCTTCTTTCTCATCAGAGAAATATCACATCATCGCTAAAAAGACTGTTATAGTTTGTGTAAAAGGCAGAGCCAATACTTAATTCTTTCCTAATCACTTACAAGTTTTTAGAATAATGTATTAGTTCCCTGTCTTCCTTTGATGTGGTCCAGGCTGTCCTTGAACTCACTATCTAGCTGAAAATGATCTTGAGTTTTTGGTCCTCCTGTTTGCATTTGAGTTGAGTACTGGAATGTTGGAATTGTAGGCGTGTGCCGACATATTCCATTGGGTTTGTTTCTTATCATCCTCCAACGATCAATGTGGATTCTGCCACCCTGATTAATTTTTGTACCGGGTAAGATACCCAGATTCCTAGCAGGATTGTTTGGGCATGTCTGGGTGAGAGCTTCCACTAGAGAGAGCATTTGATTGGCCCCTGGAATATACATTTCCATTTTCAGAGTTGGTGATATAATTTCATCTGCAGATGATGCAAATTAACAAAAGCTGGTAACCCTTGGACTTTGTCGTCTATGTGAGCCATGACACCCATCTTCTCTTGCTTTTGCCATCAATTTTTCTCATTATTGGAACTTTGAGCTTGGATTTCCATTGTGGTTCTAGACTGGAGTCTCACAACTAGCTCTCCTAGGATAGTACATGTCTATTAGTTTCAGATTACATCATTACATGAGATTTTACTAAAAGTCTTCTTCATATATCTGTTCAATATTCTGTCACTTTTGTGTCTGGAGCATCCTGGCTAGTTCCAGCATCTGTGAGTCCATGTGGATTTTAATGGTTTTGTGTCATTCTTACGTGTTGTTAGAATTGAGAGGAGGAAAGACCAAGTCCACGATTGTCCAAATAAAACGAGCTGTATTTTGGGCTGACTGTTGCACCCTGTTAGGATTTCAGAGAGGCTGCTTGAGGTCTTTTTTTTTTTTTTTTTAAATAGGAGAGCTAAGGTATTTATGGGTAAGAGATGGTGGTTATACATTGTTAGAGAAACACAATGAAAGGGAAGGAACTGCAAGGATATTCATCTTGAGAATGGGGTTGCACATTTAGTGCAGTTATTTATTTATTTATTTATTTTTGCTCTTTCAAGACAGGGTTTAGCTGTCGTTTTAGAGCCTGTCCTGGAACTAGCCTTTTTTATTTTATTTTATTTATTTATTTACATTTGGAGGTCACTGTCCTCATTTATTGCACAGTTGTTTATTGTCTTAGCCTTTAAGTTATATAGGTATTAAGATTTATAGATCAATAGTCATCTATGTTTGTCATACTTATAGTTAGACCAATCAGGTTCTTTAGATACATAGAGATTATATTCTGTATAGATAGATAATCTTCAACCACTTCAAAGAGCTGTAAAAAATGGCATTCAAATAACTTAGAGTTCTGTTGAAGTGAGACACAATTGCTCCTGGCAGCGCCAATCTATTCCTGAGAGAATGTTGAGCACCAAAGACACTCTCTTGGAGCTTGTTTTCTTTCTTTTTTTTTTTCATTATTGATATTTATTGAGCTCTCCATTTTTCTCTGCTCCCCTCCCTGCCTTTCCCCTTCCCCCTTCAATCCTCCCCCAAGCTCCCTATGCTCCCAATTTACTCAGGAGATCTTGTCTTTTTATACTTTCTACTTCCCATGTAGATTATATCTATGTAAGTCTCTCTTAGTGTCTGTATTGTTGTCTAAGTTCTCTTGAATTGTGATTTATAGGCTGGCTTTCTTTGCTTTATGTTTAAAAACCACATATGAGTGAGTACATGTGATAATTGTCTTTCTGTGTTTGGGTTACCTCACTCAAAATAATGTTTTCTAGTTCCATCCATTTTCCTGCAAAATTCAAGCTGTCATTATTTTTTTCTGCTGTGTAGTGCTCCATTGTGTAAATGTACCACATTTTCCCTATCAATTCTTCTATTGAGGGTGCATTTAGGTTGTTTCCAGGTTCTGGCTATGACAAACAAAGCTGCTATGAACATAGTTGAGCACATGTCCTTGTGGCACGATTGAGCATCCTTTGGATATATACCCAAAAATGATATTATTGGGTCTTGAGAAAGGTTGTTTTCTAATTTTCTGAGAAATTGCCACACTGACATCCAAAGGGCTGTACCAGTTTGCATTCCCACCAGCAATGCAAAAGTGTTCCATTTTCTCCACAACCTCTCCAGCATAAGTTGTCATCAGTGTTTTTGATCTTGGCCATTTTTACAGGTGTAAGATGGGATCTCAGAGTTGTTTTGATTTGCATTTCTCTGATGACTAAGGATGTTGAACATTTCCTTAAGTGTCTTTCAGCCATTTTAGATTCCTCTGTTGATAGTTCTCTGTTTAGGTCTATACTCCATTTTGTTTTTATTGGATTATGTGATCTTTTGGTGTCCAGTTTCTTGAGATGGAACTAGCACTTGTAGACCAGGCTGGCCTCAAAATCAGAGAGATCTACCTGCCTCTGCCTCCTGAGTGCTGGGATTCAAGGCATGTGCCACCACCGCCTGGCTTACTGCAGTTTGAAAAAAATATGTTTTTCAGTTTACATCAGATCTATGAAACAGGAACATATTTGTAATTACCAATAGAAACCTTAAATTGTAAGGATTTAACCCAGGACAAATAAGAACTTTTTCTTTAACTACAAACAAAAACTTAACCTGCACAGGACAAATAGAAGCTTATTCTTAACTGTCTTAGCTACAAACAGAACTCTTAACTGGTGTGGTTTGAATGAAAAAGGCCCCCATAGTCACAAAGGGAGAGTCACTATTAGGAGATGTGGTCTTGTTGGAGTAGGCGTGGCTTTGTTGCAGGAAGTGTCTCTGGAGGCCGCCTTTGAGGTCTCAGAAGCTCAAGTCAGGCCTAATGGCTCACAGGCTCTTCCTGCCGCCTTTGGATCTGATGTAGAACTCTCAGTTACCCCTCCAGCACCATCTCTGTCTGCGTGTTGCATGCTTCTCATCGTGATAATGGACTAAACCTCTGAAACTGTAGGCCAGCCCCAATCGAATGTTTTCCTTTGTAAGAGTTGCTGTGGTCATGGAGTCTCTTCACAGCAATAGAAACCCTAACAAAGACAACCTGCAAAGTATATTGTTCCTGTGTTGGTCTCACATCCAGGCTCTTCTCTTAGCTCCTTGTGCCCTTGGTGTGACCCCAGTACCAACTGACTTCTCTGTTATCTCCCAAGAAAATATCTTCCAGGTTGATCCTCTAGATTTCCTGCTTATTCACCAATATTTAAGGCAAGGGGAACTTAAGCACTTTATGAATTTTTGGGCTTAGGACAGAGTCTTAGCTAGGGTTTCTATTAGGGTTATAATGCACCAGGACCCAGAGCAACGTGGGGAAGAGATTTATTTCATGTTAGAACTCTGAGGCTACTCCATCTCTGAGGGAGGTCAGGCCAAGTACTCAAGGCTGGAACATGGAGATGCTGAAGCGGAGACAAAGAAGTGTCCTTACTGTCTGCTTCTCAGGGCTTGTGCAACCTGTTTCATAGACGGCTCAGGACCACATACCATGGGTTGGAGCCTCCCATGTTAATCTTTGGTCAAGAAAACGTCCTCCAGGCTTTCTCACTGGTAGATGTGCTAGGGACATTTTCTCAATTGAGGTCCCAAGGACCTCAACTATTGTGTTACCTATTGTCCAGAAGACAGGCACTGGGGAAAGTGACCCATGACCTGTGTCTTATCCTAGAATTAGCCAATGCATACTGCATTCACGTAGTTGTTTATGTGAGGTAGTTTCCCCATGTATCCCAAGCTGGCTTTGGCCTCTCAATCCTCCTGCCTCTGCACCCATCCAATGTGACTGACGGCCTTACGAGATGGAGGAAAATGGAGTTACACACGGGGAACTTGCTGTGTGACTATTGAGGAAGGAATCAGAGCCATTTGACTGTAAACCAAAATATGCCGTGAGCTAATGCTCCTGCTGAAGGGTCCAAGAATAGGAATATAAATATGTACATTCCAGAAATAGGAATGTCGAAATGAAGAAATACAAAGTTGTAAGCCTAGGAGAATGAGAGCAGACTGTCAGCGGCTTTCTCAGCATCTTGAGGATTAGCTATTAACAGTGGGTTACTCTGCTTTATAACCCATCGCTCTGTTTACAAGGCCAGAGCATCTCTCTGCAGACTGAGAGCTAGTCTACGGATATGAGCAGAGTCAACATTTAGGAGATAGACCTCTAGGTTATATATTATAAATATATGTGAAACTGGCAGCATCAGAGGGGAGAGCACAGGGCTTCAGTAAACACTACCTGGGAGTATCAAGGAAGACAATAGATTAAGTACAAACACTAGTTTAACTGAAAAACTCTGTTAATGAAGATTGTAAAGTAAGGCAATCTCTATCTGAGTTTTACCTTGAGATTGTAAAAATTCCTTTGTTCAGACCTAATGCTTGGTGCCCCTACTATAAAAAGGTGGGTTCAGAAACTGGCCTCTGCCACAGCCTTACAAGTCCATCTCTGGCTGTGGTCTCAGCTAGCTGATAAGCTTTTTGTGCCCCATGGAGATTTTTTATATTTTATTTCTTTATTTTTTTTCCTGGATTCTGGTTTCTGGAATAAAGTTTGCTTCTTATTTATTAGACTTTGGTGGTCTGTCCCCATCTTTGCACCACTCCCCTGGACCCAACACTGCTGTGCTCCTGTCGGGGGAGATCGGGAGGATTCTGGATCCAGGCATGCTGCAAACTCTTAAACTCTTATCGAGTAATTCATTTCTTTAGGGGACCTGCTAGCTTTCAAGGCGCTCTTGATTTATATGTCCCCGAGTGGGACACCTCTCTTCAGCACTGCCCTGGAAGCTGTTTTATAATCATCCCCCTCTACTTTCATCTTCCAAATGTTTTCAGGTCTAAGTTGCTCTATTCTGGCCTGTGTATAAGTTTTTTAAGGAGGAGAGTGAGTTTTATTTTGACTCTGCTTCTTTTATTAAATTTCTTTTTTTTTTGACAAAATGTCTGCTTTTCCAGTGTGAGAGGCTTAAAATAATGAAAACTTACCATACAGTGTCTCACCGATCCTGCCTCTCTATTTTGAGACCATGTCACTGTAACAGGTTTCTCTCCCACTTTGAAACTGAATTAAAAACAGAGGTTTCAATTCCCGAGTAACCACTTAGAGGCTTAATATTACTTCTAAATGTTTGGCCAATGGCTCAGGCTTATTACTAGCTACCAGTTATAATTTAAATTTATAAATTTAATCCATTTTTATTATCTATGTATTGCAACATGGCCGTGGCTTTACCTCATTTTCTACATGTCTTGCTTCCTCGGTGGCTGGCTGGTGTCTCCCAGACTCTGCCCTTCTTCACCTGTATCTCTGCTTGAATGTCCCCCTGGCTCTATCCTGCCTTGCTGTAGGTCCAAGCAGCTTTATTTATCAACCAATGAGAGCAACACATACTCACAGCATACAGGATCTTGCAGCTTGTCACCCTAACTCTTGGCTTCCAGGCACCACTCTTAAGTTCCTCAGCTCTGCAGACACACACATAGTTGTCTTGGGCTTATCATTTATTCTGTTTACAGCCCTGTGATCATATGATTCACACTAACCACATGGAGGCTAGGAAACGCAGGTTGGCACTTGGGTTGTTCAGTGGGCTCCATGGTCAGATCAAGTCAGGTTTGGCAATAATCCGTGGTTGTGCTTATGAATTGTGTGAACCTGATAATTTGCTAACCACGCTGAGCTTCAGTTTCTTCACTGTAGAAGGGAAGCAGAATACATCTGACTTTCCTTTTGGTACTAGGGTTAAACCAAGGACCTGATAAGCAATTGGCAAGTGAGTTACATTGCCAGTCCTTTTTGTTTATTTGTTTCTCTTGTTACTTGTATGTATGGACATGTATTTTTGCATATGTTCATGTACAGGTGTGTTTGTGTGTTCCTGTGCCCATAGAGGCCACAAGGGATCTTCCTTAACCACCCTCCACTTTATATTTTGAGGCAGAATCTCTCACTGACCAAGAACTCTTCAAGTGGATCTCAGGAGTTCCAGCCTCTCCAGCTCTGGCATCACAACCGAGGGCACCATGCCTGCTCCCCCACCGCCCTCCCCCTGCCATCACATGGTTTCTAAGGATCAAATTCAGAGCCCTATGCTTGCAAGTCCAGCAATTCATGCATAAAGCCATCTTCTCCTAGAATACATCTGTTACATGGTGTTAAATAAGTTAATATGTATAAAGGCCCATAAAAATTTTTCAAGAAAAACTGTGATTCTGCTCATGTTAATGGTAGCTGCCCTGGAACACACATACCATTACCAATTAAGGAAGGTAACATGAATTCAATTTTGTGCCTTTGAATTGGCACAAAAGAATGTGAACAGCAGAGACCACTGCTCACTGTCAAAAATGTTGACAAAGAACTTGAGCAGGTGTCTGAAAACTTGCCCCTTCACCTATAAATGGATAAAATACTGCTGGTTCCTCTGGTGGTGTATCCAGAAGATAGAGATAAGGCCTTGGGATGTAGTTTTCACAGTATATGGATGCCACAGCGCCAGACCCCTTGACGTTGCCAAGTTTCAGTCTTGTATTTGCCTCTGGCCACTGAAGTGGGCTGTGCAAGATAGTCACTTTGTCTGTTTTCTCACTTGCAAAATGGGCATCACAACAATAGCACTGGCCTGCTGGGAACAAGTAAATGGATGAAAGTACTTAGAACTATGCCTGGTAGGTAGCAAGTACTTAGTAATTTAAATTTATTATTGTTTACTACTAAGATGGAAGACGCCCTAGGAGCCCAAGGAAGAAAACGTTCTAGCCCAGCAGAACCAAGAAAATCTTCATGGAAAAGCTTATAGCTCAAAAAGAGTTGTGATCTATTGGTAGTTCCCCAGGGAATGGGTTGAAAGGAGGATATCTACAAAGCAGGAGAGAGGACAACACAGGGCTGAGATAGAGGCTTGGGTATGAGACGTTACCGAGGAAGTGGTCCAGGCAGGGAACTGCGCATGAGCAGCCGGAATGGGATGTGGGAGGGCAGAACAAGTGGAAAGTTGGTGGGGCGGGATGAGGGTTAGCCGGGAGGGAAGGGCTCTGTGCCAAACCTGCACTTCTGTTTTAGGGCAGGGCAGTGATTATGATGGTCCGTATGGATTGCTTTGTGTTGGGGAGCCCACCAGCCAGGAGACCTTTGGGAGAAGCTATTCCATTAGTGCATGCTGAGAATTTACGAAATGGACCATTAACATCAAAGGGGCTCCCTCTCTCTTCTCCCTGTTGGGATTTCTGTGTGGCCCCGCAGGTTTTGTGTTTATGTTTTGTTTGCGTTATTTATTTATTTGTTCCAAAAAATGCAACAAGTAAAAATCTATCCCTTCTTTGAGGGACAATATACAGCATGAATCTCACCTGCCCGCGGCATTTCTCAGTGCTCCTGCAGCTACAGCGTTTAAATGAGCCGAAATGCACTTGACACTACCGCAGCTTTAAGGATGCATGAGCTTGTGTCACCCCATAAGCCAGCCCTGCTCGCCTCACTTGTCACACACCATTAGCGGTATCCCTGGGCGAGGGACCTAGGGTTAAAGATTAAGTTTAGAAGCCATCCTGGCATTTTTTCTGCTTGCAATGGTTGGACACAGACTGAGAATTCATTAAATATTTAATTTTGTGTGGTTTGCTTCAGGGTAAAGGCTAAAAGAAGTCTGGCTGATATGTTGTTGATTCCCCCTCTGTTCACCTGTAATTCTTCTTGATCTTCAACGGAAGGATCCTTTCTTTAGATGCATAATTATTTCTGGGACTTGACTAGTACACACTTTAAAGGAAGTGTTTGGAAATGCTACTCAGAACAAACCTAGCAAGAGTTTGGTGCAGACCCTGTGGGTCTCAGAGCACAGCCAACCTGAACTCTGTGTTAGATTTCTTCTAAACAGACTTATTTATAAAGCTCCTGCCATTTTCTTTTGCTAGGCATCTGCTGGAAAAGGCAGCAAGGCCACTTCTGGAGTGAGGAAAGTTCCTTTTCTCAATGTCCCTAGGACATAGTTCTACAAGGACTGGGGAGCATCCGGGTAGACATTTCTCCTTAGGTGCCTTTCTGTTTGGTGGAGAAAAGCATTTCCTTCCACCGTGTGTGTCAGAGCTCCTTGTCAACACTGAGAAAATAGGCTTTTAGCACTGGCCAGTTCACCCTTCTGGTACACTCCTCTTCCTTTAAGCAACCGTAGAAATAACCAGGACCCGAGTAGGCACAGGGCACCTTTTCTTGTCTGAGTCTTCAGACGAGGGAAGATAACTGGTTCTTCCTCCAACACTGGCCCCTCCAGAGGAATGACCAATTTGCAGGGCGATTGCTGCCTGTCTCCACACTCTCTCCTCCCATTTGTGGGTTGCTGAAGACATTGTTTTGCTGCGACATCACACCTGGATCTCTACAACGGTGCCAGAAAGCTCCAAGGAATGAAAGATCGCAGTGCCTTCAAAGCCACTGGCATTCCCAGCCAGTATTTCCTCTTCTTACATCTTTGTGTCCATCTTCCTTTAGAAAGGAACAGTTGGCTGATATGCAACCAGGCCCTGGGAAATCCTGCAGGAACTCTCGAGGTTTCTTCAGATGTTTGGAAGCCTATCAAAGGGAGGGAACTGTAAAGCTGACTACAGGTTAGAGGGTGATTGTGGCTAGAATGAGTGGGGGAAAGTCAGGAGGCAAACGTTTGTCTCACTGTGTTCTTCTAATGCACGTTGGCATTGTCATGTGTGTGTGGGGGGGCTATAGCGTTATAAGAGTCAGGAAAGGCTGTGTCAGCTGTAGACAGATTGCTGTATATTTTCAAACCAAAGCTAATGACTATTCTTAATTTCTAAACCAGTTTCTTAATCTTATTGAACCACAGGATGTTTTTCACGTATAGGTCAAAGGATGGATATTCGTGGGAGCATTTAGAAAGTGCTTAGCTAGGTGGGTTGCTGAGATGGCTCAATGGGTAAAGACACTTGCTGCCAAACTCCATGACTTTAGTACAAGCCCCAGGACCCACAGGGTGGAAGGGTGGAAAGAGATAACTGGCTACCATAAGTTGTCTTCTGATCACCACTGTGTGTGACACACACACACACACACACTAAAAAGAAGGCATTTGACTGTCAAAAATCAGACTATGTTTATAGGCTTCAGGTGTGATTGTTAGCTGAAATCAGATGTCATGGTTGGCATCCTTGGGTCTGGTTTACTGTGTGGCACTAGGTAGAAATGCCTATTTCTGAGGTCCTCAGTGGCTCTGAAACAGTACGGTGCCTTTAGGATATGCCGAGTGCTTTAGTTATTTTCTGTCTGTGACCAGCACCTGATAAGAAGTGGCTTAAGGAGGAAGGGTTTATTCTGACTCACCGTTTGAGGTGATACATGGAGTCGGATTTTCCTCGGGCCACCTGAGTCTACAAAGAAATGACACAGAGACATTATTAATTATAAAAGCTCAGCCTATAACTTATGCTTGTCCCACTAGCTCTTATAAATGAAATGAACTCATTTCTGTTCATCTATGTGTTGCCATGTAACTTGTGGCTTTTCCCTGCGTGCCTTGCTCCCTCTGTGTCCGGCTGGCGACTCCTCCTTTCTTGTTCCCAGAGCTCTCTGTCCCCAGAAGTCCCGCCTAGCTAATGGCCATTCAGCTCTTTATTACACCAATCAGTCACAGAGACACATCTTCACCCAGCTTGAGGGAATGCTCCACAAGAGATACAGTCCCTTACGGCAGGGAAGGACACGTGGTGGCAGGAGTGTGAGGACTCTGGTCACATTTCATCTGCAGACAGGAAGCCCCGAATGAACAGGAAGTGGGGTGTCCTGTAAACACCTCAAGGCGTGCCCCTAAGAGACCCATTTCCTCCAGTGAAGCTGGACCTCTGAAAGGTTCTATAACCTTTCAAACAGCACCACCAGTGGGGACCAAATGTTTAAACACAAACCCTTGCCTGAGGGGACGTTCACATCCGAATGACAACAGGCTTGTAGTATTTTGTCAGAATGAGGTTAACAGAGTGATGGCTCATTTTAGTTTGGAATTTCAAGGACTAGAGAAGAGTTTATATTATGACTACCCAGGTGGTCATGGTATGGCAGCATTTGTTTCTTCCCGGCCATTTGTGATAGCCGTTCAGAAAAGAGGAAGAATATGGAGAGCATGTTTTATAACAGAAACATTGTATCTATTTATTGAAACCCAATCCACAGGGCATCAGAAGTGGATTTTCCCCTCCATTACAGAAATAAAATGATGACCGTACTGGGTCACTGGATGTGGAGCGGCAGAAGTTTGAGCAGGCTCAGGCTAGAATGAGTGTTGTCTGGGTAGAAGTCAACTTCTTCTCTTGGTTAACAAATGTTTTGAGGCACAGGAATAGAGAAATAACTCTCCCTCACTAGCTTTTGGGTGTGATTTTAGTTAGCACCAAGTACTATAAATTCCTTGAGGGTACTAGTCAGGCAAGCATGCGCTTTAGTTGCAGGCGGAAGGATGATAGGTGAGTGGAGGGGTAAACACATGCAGCCCACGGGAGAAGGATGAGGTACCTGAGCTCATTCAGATGAAGGAAACCAAGATGAGGAAGGGGATTCCCGGCTGTGGAAGGCAGGCTGAAGTTAGAGGCTGCTGAAACTTGAGGGAGGTAGCTATTAGGTGATACAGCACCTGCCTTCAGACACCTTAAGGCTCTCACTGGACCTGTGGAAGACAGAATCATAGTCTCCAGGGGTGAACTTTGACTGGCAGGTGGAAGCTTGCAGGGAGGTTATGGCATTTTAAAAACTGATCTGTCAAAAGATGGCAAGAGGGCTCAACAGGTAAGAACTTGATTATCTGAGTTTGATCCCTGGGACCCATATTGTAGAAGGAGCTTCTCTTTCTGACCTCCATAGATGTGCTACCATTGTGTGTGTGTGCGTGTGCGCGCGCGCGCACACACACACACACACACACACACACACACACACACACGTTCTGCCAGTGAGAGGTCATCAGGAGTGGGGTGAGCAGCCACGACAAGGGATTCCTTGTGGCTCTAAGTTCCCATAGCATAAAGTTTCGCTTTGAGAACCAGAAGATCCAGGACACCCCTATAGCTAATCTAATTTTGACACTAGGAGCATTAAGCCTTGCTTAGGGGCACCCATCTGTTCTTACAAATGCATGGCCACCAAAGAGAAGGAACTTGGAAATAACAGTGTCGGAAAACAATTTTTGCTAGGAGGCTGCTTACCAACTTTCTGGGTATCCCTCAGCCTGTAGCCACAGGTAAGCCCGGGATGGATGTTCTTAACCCTTCTGGAATGTGTGAGTCAGAGCCTTAAACTGTCAACCAGAAAACAACTCTACTATCTTGTCACATGCCTGTATGTCTTGGGGTCTTCAACATACGGTGTTTGGGTCTAATAATGCTGGAACAATTCAATGGGAACAAGCAAGTGAATATCAAACATCTGTAATGTGCTAGACCAGCAGGGCACTGAGTGTAGCCTTGCTTTATAGGATTATAATATAATTATAATATATAACATTATATTACGTATAAAGCATAGTGCTTTCAATAATGGTTTCTTTGGGAATATGTTTCAATCCAGTTTCTATTCGTGGACTATTTTAAAACCAGTGATTTTGATTCTTGTAGTGAGAAATTTCATTGTCACTAATATGAACACTTAGTGAGGCAAGGGGGACAGGAAACATGCCTAGCACTTAGTTCAGATTATTGAGGCAAGAACATTATTGAGTTTATTTAGACTCATTAATATATACTCACATGCAGTATATACCACAATAGACAAGTAATGCAGTTTCTAATGTTTGGCAGCATGGAAATATAATTAGCAAACAAGCAATTCTGTCTCTATGGCTTACCTAGGTATGGATTGGACTGCATCTCCAGCACAGATAACGAATCCCACTTCAGAGTTTTGAGCTGAAGTTGAGAAACATCTCTGTCATTACAGGACTTCTGTGGCTAATCTCTGTTGTCAACTAGACACACCTAGGGAGAAGCAGCCTCAACTGAAGAGCTACCTCCATTGCCAGCACTGTGGCTGTCTCTGTGGGGTATTGTTCTGATTACTGATTGGTCTCATTGTGAGCAGTGTCATCCGTAGGCAGGGGGACCTGGGCTGGCTAAGAAAGCTAGTTGAGCCAGTCATGGGGAGCAAGCCAGGAAGCGTCATCCTCCACGGTCTCCGCTTCAGTTCCTTCTTCTAGGTTCTTGCCGTGAGTTCCTGCCTTGGATTTCCTTGATAACGGACTATAGTCTGGGAGGTGAGATAAACCCTTTCCCCTCAACTTCCTTTTGGTCATGGTGCTTATCACAGCAAATGAGGACAAGAGCAGTGCTTCCTTGATGAGGACGAGGAGCCAGGACTCCCAGGAAAACACAGCCTTTGCAAGTACGAGTTCTTCCCCATTTCCTCCTCTTCCTCTTTCTTTTCTTTGAATAATAAAATTAGTATAATCTAATACTCATCTATTTTTTTGATTACCAGATATAAAACTCAAAACTAAGTTTAATACTCACAGAAAGCACATTAAAATTTTCTAATGATCAATGATCATGGTTTTATACCTATTTTACGTATTTTGCTTTACATACCTTGATTCTGTATATCAGTCCAAATGATTACTATTGTTATTGTTACTTCAGAGAAACAATGGCTCATATAGGGTGAGCTGAACTTGAACTTGCTACATAGCTGAGGATGACCTTGAACTCCTAACCCCCTGCTTTTCCCTCTCAAGGCCTGGGGTTACAGGTAAATGCAATCATGCCTCGTTTTGCTTCAAATTATTTGTAAAAATGAACAGAATTTGTGGGATATATACATATATATTTAAAATTAATAGATGGAAATGTTTATATTTCACACATCATTTGAGTATTTTAAACTTTGTATTTGTGCCAGAAGACGAGGTTTGACTATATGGAAGATGTTCTATGGGAATATTAAATGTGTTTTAAAATATGTCCTTTGCTTAGTATTTTATACTTTCTTTTACAGTGAGTGAGGTTTTACAAAACAAGTACTTTGATTCTCTGCCAGTCTTTCCGGTCCCAATGATATACAAAATTTGCACATAAGTCTTCAAAATCAAATAACTATTAATTATATCCCAGACAAAGCCAGAGATGTCAGAGCAAGAGAAACATGGAATGTCAAGGGGGAACTGGTATCAGCATGGACCAGATGGAGGCTGGCTGAATAGCGTGACTGAATCAGTGGGCTGGAGAAGGCTGGCAGGAATGAATCTATTCAGTGTTACTGCCTTGGAAGAATCAGACTCAGGTGGGAACATCTAACAGCTACTTGGGATGCTGGCCACCAAATGGGTTTGCATACAGAGGTCTCCCAAGAAGTCTGGGTAAGTGGGGAGGGGGCTCAGAGGTTTGGTCCATTATCATCATGGCAGTACATAGCATTGTGCAGGTAGACATGGTGCTGGAGAAGGAGCTGAGGGTTCTACATCTTCATCCATAGACAACAGGAGCAACTGTGTGTACCACACTGAACATAGCTTGAGCAAAGGAGACCGCAGAGTCCACTTTCACAGTGACACACTTCCTCCAATAAGGCCACACCTACTCCAATGAGCCACACCTCGTAATAGTGCTACACCCTATGGGGGTCATTTTTTTTCAAATCTCTCTCTCTCTCTCTCTCTCTCTCTCTCTCTCTCTCTCTCTCTCTCTCTATCCATCATCTCTCTCTATTTTATTTATCTTTCATCTTTTTTTTCTATCATGCTTCTTGGTGTAGACAAGGTTACACAATTGTAATATCTGTGGATGAAGTAAGTCATTACTCTTTAAAGCGTTAGCTTTTTAACAGTCTACTAAAAGACAGCAGAACTTTGAAATGACATTCACATCCTTTGTTTCTGTGTAGCATAGTGGCAGGGAGGAAGTGAGTCTGGAAAGTGCTGGTTCTGTGCCTTCCTGCCAGTCAGTTCTCGATCTTTTGCTCACGGTGTCCGTCTACTGACGTCAGCACCGGTGTCCTCTGCTGCACAGCTGCTTTGTGCGCATGGGGACCCCATCTAAGAAAACAGTGAGTGGACCAAGATGCGCGTTCCGTCTTCTTCTCTTTGTCTGATCATCCTTCGTGATAAATTAAAAGCCAAAAGGTCACTTTTTTGGTTCAGAAGAGTCTGAGTGTTACTGTGCAAGAGATTCTTAAGAAAAAGGATATGGAGCCACAAACATACAAACCACAAGTAGCTCTTCAGTGTGCATATGTGTTCACACATGTGTGGCCACATGGGTTCTTGTATATTAGATATTTTACAAGGTACAGGCATAGCTGGTGCTGGGACAGTAAGTCAAGTAAGTGTCTCTAGAATGTCAAATAATCCTCTACTTTGTAATTATGGCCTGTTAGAAAAAAGTCAAATATTCATCCAGAGGAATTTAACTCTTTCTGTGCCTCCCAGCTCTTCTCCTTGCAGCACTGACCCAGATGTGACTCCAAGCGGTTGAACTCTGTCCTTCTGGCATTATCTCCCATAACCTTTCATTCCACTGGGGTCAACATTTGCCTTTTAAATGGTAGTCAGTCTCCGTATACTGATTCAGTATAGGCAGCTAGAGGTGAAAGGTTTTCTCTCTCCAAGATTCTTTTGAAACAGGCTGTCACTCAAAAAAGCAATTCTGAATCTTTTATAAAAAAGGCTAAAATATTAATACCCTCACTGAGACGATTAAAGAGGGGGCATCTTTCTCATAAAACAGGGAGCTTTTCCATTCTCTTGTGATGTGGATCCTCTGAGTTGTCACTGCTGTTGTGTGGGCATCTGGAAAGGTGGCTCAGGACAGGCGACGGTGTTACTAAACTTTGTCATTGCTGTGTGTCGTTCCATTTATGTTTGGAGACGGGAACATCATTGAATGAAGTGTGTCTTCCTGTCTGAAACTTCAAGGCTGCCCCCACCCCAGATCTATTTCTCAGCTCTGAGCCTGCATTCCTTTATTTATGTCATTGACTTACTTCTAGAAAAACGAAAGATCCCGAGATGACATGCACCCCCTTATTTCCCCTACTGCACAGCCCCTTACACTTGAGATTCAGAACATCTCAGAGACGTGAGGGTTCTGGCTGTACAGGGACTTGTAATCATCCTTAGAATTCACTAGGAATGATTTCATTGTCTCCAAATTCTTCTAATTTTTCAAACCCTTTAGGTCTTGTTTCCTTAAAATATTTTTTGTAGACTTATTTATCTTTATTTTAGGTGTGTTTTGATTGCATGTGTATATGTGAATGCCTGATGCCTTCAGAGGCCAGAAGAGGGCATCAGAGTGGATTCCTCCGTACAGGAATTACAGGCAGCTGTTAACCCAACTGGGTGCTGGGACTCTTATCCAGGTCCTCTGGAAGAGCAACAAGTGTTCTTAACCCTGAGCTATTCTCCAGCTCCGTGCTTCCCTTTTTGATGTAATTTATTTCCTTCCATGAAGAAAGAAGATATGGGCTTGGGAACAAGTGACTCCCAGCAGGAGAATACTTTCCTCTGAGCCTAGAACTTGATAAAGCAAGAACTAGAAACAGCTTTTAAGACAAAATCTTTTTTATGTGTCTGTGTGTCTGTGTGTATGTGTGTCTCTCTCTGTGTATGTTGCACGCATGTGGGTCCCTGGAGAGCATCTCCTGGAGTCGGAGTCCCAGGCAATAGTGAGGCACCTGCTGTGGGTGGTGGGACCCGGATGTGGATCCTGTAGAAGAGCAGCAAGTGATTCCAAGACCCGAGCCATCACTCCAGTCCCAAAGAAGCAAAATCTTTTATAAAAATACTATAGAGTTTAATTCTTTGAGAATTTCTGTGATGGTTTGAGTGAGATTTTCTTCATCGGTCTTGGGAATTTAAATAATTGGTCCCAAGTTGGTGACTTTTTGGAGAGGATTTGGGGGTGTGGCCCTTCTGGAGGTTTCGAAAGGCTCAGGCCATTTCACAGGAGCTCTCTCTGGTTCCTGTTTTTGGTTCAAGATGTGAGTTTCAGTAGCTGTTCTAGTGTCCGCTGCCTGCTATCCCTGCTCTGACATCACGGACTCTGGCTTCCTGGAGCCATAAGCCCCAATAGACTCTTCTCTAAGTTCCCATGGTCATGGTCACAGCAATAGGAAAGTAACTAATAATTTCATATAATGAATTTTGATCACAGCCACGCCTCCAACTCCTCCCAGACCCACCCTCACCTCCTTATCCAAACAACTTTGCTTTTTCAACTCTTTGTTTTGTTGTTGTTTTAAATTCACTGAGTCCATTTGTGTTACCCTGGAAAGTGGCCAGCCTGCCAGCGTGACCACACTGTTAGAGAAAATTGACTGACTCTTTCCCAGAAACCGTCAAATTCCAATAGCTCCTCAGCTGTGGTGGGATTTCATGCTCGTCTCCCCCCTTCCAGGATGGACGTTTGTCTGGCTTGAGCCAGAAGAGGGTATGAGATTGTGCGGGTCTCCTGCCTGCTGTCTTGGTGGCTGTGAGTTTATATGGGCATCTGCCCTCCTGTGTCTGGAAGACTCTGTTTTCTTGAAGTCATCACTACCTCTGGATCTTACAATCCTTCTGCCCTCTTCTGGGAAGTTCCCAAAGCCTTGCTGGGGAGGGGTGTGATATATACACCTGTTTTAGGGATGAACATGCCACAGTCTCTTATCCTCTGCAGGCTGAAAAAGAAGTAGGAAAATTAAATGCCTGTTCTATACACCCATTTAAAACCTGGCAGAAATTAATGTTTTAATTAATCACGAGTTTGAGAATATTTTTTCCATGCGAATAACTATAGTAGGTGATGGACTATTCAATGTTCCACACTTGTAGAATCATTATAATTCACGTTCCTTAGATAAGGAGACTGGAGATAAGAAAGGTTAAATATATTGCCCATAACTGGGCAATAGTGGCTCATGGCTTTAATTCCAGCACTTGGGAGGCAGAGGCAGGTGGATCTCTGAGTTTGAAGCCAGCCTGGTCTACAGAGTGAGTTCAGGACAGTCTTCTAGGATGTTACACAGAGAAACTCTGTCTCAAAAAGCCTCCCCCATCTACCTACCTATCTATCTACCTATCTACCTATCTATCTATCTATCTATCTATCTATCTATCTATCTATCTATCTATCTATCATCTATCTATCTCATGGTCACATGACAGTGGTCAAACTGACCACATGTCAAGTTCAATAAGACCTCATAGGTCAGCATCTTGGTACTTAGATTCCTGTGTCCTCCTGTCTGGCTTCTTTCCATCCTTCTGCATCTCTTTCAAGTCAAAGATTAAACAGTTAAGGATTGTGTTTAATGATACTTTTTCCAGAAAATCTTAGATCTTTTTTCTTCCTTTCGATGTGTGTATGTGTATACACGTGCACATACATATTTTATATTTAATGTCTTCACCATATCACCAAATTCTTAGCTGTTGTGGTCATACTCATTTATTTTCTTATTGGTGTTTGGGTGCAGCACGTCCTCAACCTTGCCCTCCCTCCCCGATAGCCCTCTGCTTGGGTGAGTTGGCTGGGGAATCTTTACATTGGGTCTTTACTTGCTTTGTTGAGTTTTTCATTTCCAACATTTCCGTTTTTCCCTTCAAAATTTCAATATCCATGCTGAAATTTCCCTCCTTTTTTGACTACTTTATTCTTACTGATAACTTTCTTATCTATGCCGTTCCTTTTCTCTTACTTTGCCTATTTTCCTTTCTTGGTCTTGGATTGAGTTAATCTGCTTCTTTGTCCCCTCTGTTGGCCACAGGTAGCTTTGCAGTTTGTGAGCAGGGCAGATTTTCTCCAAGAGTCCTTAGCTCATATATCCTTGTGATTAGTACTATTCCATCTGGGGTGTTTTCTGCCTGTGTTGGGAGTATAGAAGCAACCACAGCACTGAGATCTGTACAGGCAGAAATCCTGTCTTCACTTATTCAAGACCACCTATGCATTAGTCACCCTTAGTTACTCTTCTATTGGTGTGATAAGACACCATATCCAAGGTAACTTGTAGAAGAAAGAGCTTACAGTTTCAGAGCTTAGCGTCCATGGCCATCATGTAGGGAGCATGTTAGTCAGGCGTGGTAGTGGAACAGTAGCTAAAAGCTCACATCTTGACCCATAAGCACAAGGCAGGGAGAACTAACTGGGAATGGTATGGATTTTGAAACCTGGAAGTCCACTCGCAGTGATGTACCTTCTTCAAGAAGGCCACACCCCCAAATTCTTCCCCAAAAGTTCCACCAACTGGGGATCAAGTATTCAAACCTATGAGCCTCTGTGGCGTTCTCATTCACACCACCACACAGAACACTGAACCCTGAGAGCTCCTGGGCTCTCTGACTGTGACTAGCAGAAAGGTGGCTATAGAGACATACCTACTAACCTCAGGCTCAGGGTGTGCTTGACTTGGATTCTTTGCTGTGCATGCGTTACCTGTCTTCTTCTCCAGATGTTTCATGAATCCTATCACTACCTTTGCACATTTCCAGAGCCCTTATTTGCTTTTATTTTTTTTCTTTGACCGACTCTTTCCCTTCAGCTGGTTGCACGGAGGCAGCTTCTAGTGTGTCAACTTATCCAGAAGCCTTGGATCTTGAAGACATTTATCCTCACTCCCAGGTTACCCTATAACTGTGCAATTTTAGTTTTACAAAATTTGGCATTACGTATTTTTTTTGGGGGGTGTGACTTGCCCAGATTTCATTTTACTTGTAAAAACTAGTACAAAATTTCAACTTAAACAATATTGCTACACACATTAAACTATTTTATTATTTTTATTAATTACATTTATTCATTTATTTTACATCCTAATTGCAGTTTCCCCTCCCTCCTCTCCTCCCATTCCCTTCTCCCACCTCCAGCAGGGGCTGTCCCTAAGGCTTTGGATGGTTTGTGGGAACCTATTCCTTATACTGGGTTATCTTGTTCAGCCTTAATACAAGGGGAGAAGCTTGCCAGGCTTGGAGGTGTGTGATTATTTTTAATGTTATCTTTTCATGCAAGGCTTCATAGTCCATAAGTATAGAACGTAAGAGGCTACTATAGAAAGCCAACTAAAATACATTTATGAAACACGCCACGATGACTAGCTTTCTGAGCAATAGATACCATGTTGTATTTATTAGTGTGGTGATTTTGGATACACCACGAGCTCATTGAAGAACCTGGCTGGGTAAGAGTGCAACGAAAAGACTTTCAGCATTGGTGGTTCCTGAATGCAGCCTGGAGGTAAGCTGATGTGCTCAGGACGGATTATAGAAGGCCACTATTTGGGATTACTAGTGAACAAACACATTCCTTTTGACCTACATGCCAGTCATTTCCTAAGGACGTCTGCCAAGGAGCAGCCTTTTAACCTGTAGCTTTGATTTGAGAGAAGAAATTGACTCATGTCTAAGTTCAGACTGCTACAAAATGAGAAAAAAACTCCAGAGGCAATTTAAGCCATGCAGGAGGCAAGGAGTTCCCTGTGCTTGCAGATAAGGAAACAAGGGAAACAGGAACCTTAAATATGCAGACCATCTCATCTCTTTTCAGCCTGGAAGGCCGGGGAATGATGTAGCTAGGAGCCTGGTGACTTCTGCACTGTCTATACGGCCAAGGCTCTACCTGGCTCCCCCAGAGGCTTACGTTTATCTCATCTTCCCCAGACCCTTGTCTTCAGCATTGTTTCTCAGTCAACCAATAGAATCCACCTTGATGGGAGAGGCCACATGTTCTTTAAAAAGAGTTTCAATGTAATCGTATCTTGAGCTTTGTTGTACACATGGGATTGAGCTAAAATAACACCAGGAAAGTATTTTCTAAATTGTTCTGTGCTTAAATCAACTGCTCAGTGTCAGATTCTCAATTTGAACCAACACCGGCTACTGAGTTCTGCTGAACCTGGACTTGCCCCACGTGGTTGACATCCTACTAGCTATGCTGTTTGAGAAGACCCTTCCCCAACAAAGTCATATAGATTTTTATCCCCACTCCAGGCGTTTTCTATGTTGTCTAATTGGTATTTGGAGCCGACTGTGGCTTTCTACACTCCTAATCAAACGTTAATTTTAGGCTGGTTGTCTTCATGAATCATAGTCCTGCACTATTCTTTTCATACATGCAAAGGTATGAAAAGGTAGACTTTATTTCCCTATGAGCTGGGCTGCCTAGTTAAAGTCATGTGAAATAATTTTAAACATGTGTTAGCATGTCTCTTTCACCATGTACTAATCCTATTTTTTTGCTAGATCTTAGCCAAAGATAATGTAAATTGACCCAAATTGTTTTTATTTTTTATTTATTAGGTTGATTTGTGGGTTAAAGTTTTGTGATGGGGAGGGATTAAGAACCTCAGTTCTTAGAGGTTTTAGGTCAACGAAAACAGTGAATACAGAGGTGTTATTAACTCATGCCAAAAGACTGAGCCCAGTGGGTATTCAGAGTTGTAACTGTATGGTAAAATGTCTTTAACTAAGGATATTTGACTTTACTATATCAAAACCTGTTTAATTTTTATAAAAAGACAGTGCAGGTAAACTCTTTGGAATAATAGAAAATTACGGTTCTAAACAAGCAAGAGTGGCATATATATAAGGCATAGATGACCATCCAAGAGAGACAGAAATTAAGTATATTCATTAAAAAAGAATTTGACCGCTTATACAAGTACACAAATTATAATAGCATTACTTATTTTCCGTTGCTATGATAAAGGATCATGACTAAAAGCAATATATAGGAGAAGTTTACTTTGGCTTATGGTTCCTGATGGATACGAATCCATTGTGTCAGGAAAGCATTTTAACAAGCCGCAAGCATGGCAGCCGGAGCAGGAAGCAGAGCGCTCGTATCAGCAGCAGAGAGGTATGAAGCAGGAAGCAGCGGCATGAGGCTGCTAATTTCAAAACAGTCTCAAATGTTCAAACATGACGTACTTTCTCCAGGCAGGCTGCACTGCCTGAACCTCCTCAGACAGCACCAGTGGGGAACCAAGAGTTCATATGTTTGAGACTATGGGGGGAGTTGGGCGGTTACCAAATCACCGCAATGAAAAATTAGCAGCATTGCATCTATTATTTCATTTAGGATTGGCACGCAGAGAGAGGTCTTGGGTGGCAATGCTTTTCTGTTTGAAGTGGCAGAGCAACATTTAAACTTTTGAGTTGAAGCACTGAGTTTTCCCATAGGTGCACGGTGGAGAGTATGATCAGACTTAGGATGGGAACTGACGCAGAGGCCGGGGAGGAATGCTGCTTCTTGGCTCGCTCCTCGTTGCTTGCTCAACCGACATTATTCTTTTTCAAACACAATTTCTGTACTGAATGTTTGGGAATTTCACAACACGCACCCTAACTCTGCTCACCTCCCAGTCCCTCCAGATTCTCCTCTTATCCCTGCAGCACATCCCCCAAAGAAAATTAAAAAAAAAAAACCTAAAACAAGCAAGCAAGCAAACAAACAAAAACAAAAAGAATAATAACCCTCAAAAGAAAACAAAACAAACAAACACCATCTTGGATCCTGCATTCCTGCCTCTCCAATACCTCTTCCTTTGTCTTGGTGGCACTGGGAGTCGTGGTTTGTCACACAGTAGAACCTTTTGTCCAATCAGCTTTACTTACAAACGTTCATTGCAATGAATCATTGGTCTGGTTCAAGGCCTCTGGTTTCTGGCATACCATCGTCATTGGATTCTCACGGAAACTCCTCTCAGACATCCTGTGGCTGCCCCAAGTCTTGGAGATGCTGCATGATCCACAGGACCAGTTCCTTCATGAACACCAGCATAACCTAGATGGGGCAGATGTTAGGGTGGACCACCCAAAGCCTGGCTGTGGGCCTGGGTGGTAATTGAGCTGGCCAGTCCTCCTCAGACCCTTATCTTCAGCTCCCTACCTCAGGTGAGGGGCAGAGCCAGCTCCTCTATACCCAAGCCATCAGGGTTTGTTCTTACTTGCCCCTGGGGGAGGCATCTCTCCTGAGTGAGGGGGTGGGGGTTAATGGAGGATGCCCATCTGTAAGTTGAGAGTATGTGTTGCTTATTGGTTGATAAATAAAGCTGCTTTGGCCAATGGCAGGGCAGAATATAGCTAGGCAGGATAGCCAAGCAGAGATACAGGAAAAGAAGATGGAGTCGAGAAGATGCCAGGAAGCCGCAGGATGTACTAGAGAACAGGTAATGCCAAGGAGTCATGTGGCAATACACAGATTATTAAAAATGGGTTGATTTATGTGTAAGAGCTAGCTAACAGTAGCCTAAGCCATCGGCCAAGCAATTATAAGTACTATTAAGCCTCTGAATGATTATTTCATAAGCTGCTGTGGGGACCTGTGGGTGGGAGAGCAACCAGCCCAGTGGGACCAGGCAAGGCAGAGAAAGGCATCTGCCTACGCTGTGGGGTGGGGAGGAAGTTCTCTTGCTGTAGTGCCCAATGAGAGGAAAGGTCAGCTCTTCCAGGCCTGCAAAGGGTTGACCTGGCTCAGCACAGCCCTTTGATTTCATCATGTACAGTTTCTATGCAGTCCCTAGCTGCAGCAGGACCACAGACTCGGACATGACCCTTGTTAGCAGCTTGGAACTGAATGATATCCTGGCTCTAGGTGGAAGCACAGGCCACTCAGATCAGGATGGACCTGGTGGTGGCATGGTCCCAGACACCAACAAGGCCACAGGTTGTGGCCCCAACTCTGGGCTTCGTGTAACCTTTGGTGGTAACATGAGTTTCAGATTTCAACACAGTCCTTGGCAATGGTAGGACAATGGACTCAGACATGGTCCTCAGCAGAGGCAGGTCTGGATGTCACGGTTGTCCCAGCTGCCAATGTAGGCCACTCTGATTGACATGGCCCCAGTGGCGGCCTAACCTGGGACACCAGTAAGGCACCAGATCTCAGGCCTCCACATGGCCTTTGGTAGTGATAGGAACCTCAGACATCAATACAAACCCTGGTTGTAGAAGGACCACAGACCTAGCTAGACATGGTCCACGGCAACAGCTTAGGGCTGGATGTCACCATGGCCCCAGGTAGCAGTGCTGCTATAATTCAGAAAAAGTGGCATGCGAGAGAAAGACACCATGTGACAGAGCTCAGGGGAAAGTGAATGGGAAAAGGGGGGGGGGAGGAAGAGGGGAGACTGGCTTCTGGGGACAGGAGAGGCAGAGGAGAAGAGAGAGACACAGAGAGAGACAGAGAGACAGGCAGAGAAGCAGAAAGAAAGACAGACAGACAGGAAGAGACGGGAGGTGGGCAAGGGAACGTAGCTAAGGTGCACAGAAGATGCTCTTAGTGGCTGGAGCTGAGGATGTATCCTGTCAGGATCCCAAGGGCAGGCCAGTACAGATGCCTGTCCTATCGCAGCTGTAGAGATAGCCTGATTTCCCTACAAGTCAGGATACCTTACCCTCCAGAGCTGTAACACTCACGCTTGCTTGCAGACATCAACATAGAGCCTGGCTGCAGTAAGGCCATGGACCCAGACATGGTCCCTAGCTGCAGCCATGACCCAGAAGTCACCATGACACCAGATAGCATAATGCGCCACTTAGAGCTATATGGTACTGGATGCAGCGTGGCACCTGGGCATCAACATGGTCTCAGGTGGATGATCAGATTCCAGAAATCCACATGGCCCTTGGTTGCAATAGGAGCTACAGACATTGATTCAGACCCTGGCTATAGGGCCACCAACTCAGACAAGGCCCTCAGCAGCAGCTTGGGGTTGCAAGAGCACTGTAACTCTGGGATGGCAGCAGAAGCCACCCAGGCTCTCGGATACCTACATGGCCATCAGTGGCAGCCCAGACACTGGGCATCCTGTGGCTTTCGGTGGTAACATGTGGTGCAGGAGAATTGTCTGTATTCTGTCAATCATATTATAAATAAACGCTGATTGGCCAGGCAGGAAATATAGGAGGGAAAACAAGACAGGAAGTAAAAATGATGTAATGAGAACAGGAGAATTCTGAGAAGGAGGAAGTTTATTCCTCCCCCTCTTGCCCAGACCACCAAAGCAGCAGGATGTGATCTGCCTCACTGAAAAAGGTACTGAGCCACACTGGCTAACATAGATCAGAAAAACGGGTTAATCAAGATGTGAGAGTTAGCCAGTGAGAGGCTAGAGCTAATGGGCCAATCAGCTTATAATTTATGGAGACCTATGTGTGATTTTGTTTGTGGGGTACTGGGCGGGACAGAAACCACAACAAACAAGCCGGCCCTCATGTTACAAACATGGGCCATGGATGGCCACACAGACCCTGATTGTGGTAGGACCATGGACCCGACCTGGCCCTTGTCAGCCTACATTCTTAAACAACCTAGGCCCAGGTGAGACACCACCCCCCAAGGGCTGAATCCTCTCATGTCAATCACTAAGTGAGAAAAAATGCACAGCATACTTACCTTCTGGAGGCGTTTTCTCAGTTGAGAGTCCCTCTTCCAAAATAACTCTAAATTGTGTCCAGTTAACAGCAGAGTAGACAGCTCCTGACAGTAGCAGCTTTTAATATATTCTAGGTGACTAGAGGATTCTTAGAATAAGCAAATTGGCTCCTAAAATGACCGTGCTCATTCACGTGTAAATTTTTCGGATCTGTTTTTATTTGAGGCCTCATTACGGCATAGTCATCCTGTCTGTGGCTCAGCACCCTCTGTCTCACTTTGTTTACAGCCAGATTATGAAGCGAATTGTCTCCGTACCTCTCACAACCCATTACTTATTCAAAAGCCCACTGGTTATAATGAGTGAAACGGGAAGCAGGTGACCCCGAAAGGGTTAATGCGCTTCCCCTTTGCTCAGTTCCTCTGTCTTAGAGCCACTTAGGCACTTAGGGAATTTGAGTCAGCGACTGCAAAATAATCATGCTTGACCCAGGTGCACCGTGCACAGGCTTTTAAAACATGCCAAGACAGGGGTGTCTGCTGACCCGGGCAAATGCGAGAGAGTTAACGGTTCTTATCACAGCGATTGCTGCTTCCATGCAGCGCTGGAACTTAAAGCTGAGTCACGTCTGGAGACTGGGACAAATGCTAAGGGTCAAGGTCTAAACCAAGCCCAAAATAAACTTTCAAGAATGCAAATCAGGTTAGAGTCTACTGCTTTAAACCCTTCGAGGACTTCTGAGGGGCATAACAGAAACCCCTTGAGAACCGGGGCCCCTTCTTCATTTGTGGATGGTCATCTTCTGACTGTCTTCACATGAATCTTCTATGTTTATATTTCATCTTAGAAGGTATATTACCTTAGGTAGGGTATCCTTGGGATCAGGTCAGGAGACTGTATTTGTATACAAAGGAGGACTTACTAGAATCTCTTACACAATAGAGCTCGGGCAGGACAACAATGGCTGTCAGTATACTGGGGATGCTGAAAGTCTGGTAGCTGCTCATTCCCAAATCTGACTGCTTTGTCAGTCCCAATATGACACTGGAGGTATGGAAAATTCTTGGAGAGTCAGTGGTCTTCGGTTAGCACTGGAATGTCCAGAAAGCTGGAGTCTGATGTCAGTAAATTATGGTAGATCATAGAATCAGTGGTAGCAGAGACAGCAGGAGACAGAGCAGGAGGAGGAAGGAGAGAAGCACACACAAAAAGACATGCACACACGGACACACAGAGAAACACACATGAATACACACCCAGACACACACAGATACACACATATGCACACACAAACACACATGCAGACACACACATAGACATACAGATACAGATGCATACACACACACAGAGACACAGAAACATGCTCAGAGACACACAGACACATACATAGATACACATAGATACATATATACAGACTCACACAGAGTCATACCCAGAAACACAGAGAAAACACAGACATACACACACACACACACACATGCACTCCACAAAAGTCAGGTAGACAGGTGACCCGCAATGCTTTTCCTTCAGACCTTTTTATGTCTGGGCCATCCTCCTGGGGGTATTACCCACTCTGAGGAAGGTCTTCTTCCTTCAGTTCATCGTTTTCCAGAAGTTTTCTCACAGACCTGCCTAGAGATGCGTCTTTTAGTTGGCTCAAGATCCTGTTGAGTTGACAGTCAAGACTGACCACTACAAGATTAGGTCACCCTAATGACCTCATTTTAAAGTTTTATTTTCATTTATGTGTATGATTATTTTGCATGTATGCCTGTGCACCTTGTGAGGGCTTGTTGCTTACAAATTTCAGAAGAGGGTTTTGGATCTCCTAGTACTGGAGTTACAGATGGTTCTGAGCTGCCATGCAGGCGCTATAGGAATTCCTATCACCAGTAGCCTTTAAATTGCCCGCCCACTTGGGCGTGGCCTCTTATCTTATTATACCCATGTAAAGCGCATGTCCTGTTTCTTTTCTCGCTGCAGGATTCAGTTGCTCTTCCCTGTTCCAGCAGAGGATTGTGATCTGTGAGTCTACCTCTAAATAAATAACCCTTTAGTACTCTCAATTCTGAGCTAGTGTGGGATTTTTTTTTTAAGTATCCTTCTTCATCTGGTATGCCATGTGGATTCAGACTCCAAACCTACCGGGTGGATGGCCTAAAGGCCTATGGTCCACAGCCCAGAAAGTTTCCCAACCCTGCCCACTCGGCTGGCTTTTACCTGTGGTTTTTTTTTTTTTGTTGTTGTTGTTGTAAAACCCCTGCCACAGCAGAGCTCACTGCGTGCAGTGACTTGGAAATTTCCCAAGCTCGCAAACATCCCCTCCCTGACTGCCTCCTTCCTTGCCGCATGATGTCTCTTGTGCAGCTTCTGGTTTGTGCTCCCTGACCGTGAGTTCTGCGCTTCTTGCTCCATGTATGGAATTGATCTAATTGTTTTTAATTTGTCAAGCAAAGCATATTTCTCACTATTTAACCAGTACCAAGGAGGAAACTAGAGCGGCTCAGGACTGTTCATGTCACCACTGGTTGCGTTGCTGCTAGTCGCGACTCTGCAACCACGACACCTGCTGGACAATAGAGATCATTACACCTAAAACAATTTACCGGATCTCATAACAGGTAACTAATAAATCCACATGGCAGACTACATTAACATTGAAACTTTTAGTAACCTTTTTGCTAATACTATGGAATGTATTCTGCAAGGCTTATATGGTTATGGTGATACATCCATTTGTTGGATATTGCAACTCAGTTTTTTTCTTCATATTATATCGTCAAGAAAATGATTTGATAACAGAGCCAAGAATGAGGCACCTTTAGAAATGATACAGTCTTTACAGACTAACAAGGAACAGCTGGTTGACAGCTGATCTAATAGTTCATTTAAACAAAACCTTAGATGGTGACAAAGACTTAATAAATAACCCTGTATTGTACTCAATTCTGAGCTCCAACGTTGCAAATGAGACTTTGGATGATTGCCCAGGTAGCTGAAGCTACTGTGGGATTTCTTTTTAGCGTCTGTCTTCATCAGACCATTATCATCATTGTGGGGAGCATGGCTGTGTACAGACAGTCATGGTGCTGCTACATCTTGACCAGAAGGCAACAGGAAGTAGACTTTGACACTGGGTGATATCTTGAGCATAGGAAACCTCAGAGCCTGCCCCCACAGTGAGAGACTTTCTCCAACAAGGCTATAACAAGTCCAACAAAGCCATACCTCCTAATAGTGCCACTCCCTATGAGATTATAAGATTATGGGGGTCAGTTGCATTCAGACTATTACAGGGAGGAAAGGGTTTATTTTAACTCTCAAATCTTATCACTGAGGGAGCTTAGGACAGGGACTGAAACTAAGAACCTAGAGGCAGGAAATGATGCAGAGGCCATGGAGGAGTGCTCCCAAATGACTTGCTTGCTTATGGCTTGCTCAGCCTGCTTTCTTATATCACCCAAGACCAACAGCCCAGGGTTGGCACCACTCACAGTGATCTGGGCCCTTCCACATAAACCATCCATCAAGAAAATGCACACAAGCTTCCTCATTTGGTAGAGGCATTGTCTCAACTGAGGTTCTCCTTTTCAAAATGGCTCTAGCTTGAGTCATGTTGACACAAAACTCGCCAGCACAGGAGACAAAAATGATGCAAGACTGAGGGGTTCATGGATTTTTTTTTCCTTCATAATTCAGAGAGTCTCCAAGGCTAGGCAGCATGTGGAAGGGTAGGAGTTTCTACGAGCAGGCCCTGGGAGACCACTGTATGAAGCTGTGATGTTTGGGTTTTGGTGGAGATTCCAAGATGCTGAAGAGTCCAGAGCTGTGAGTCATCTGTCATGGAGAGCTGCACACAGGAATTGGAACCACCCTAAGACAGAGGTGTATATTGCAGTCAGCAAAACTGGAGAGGGAAAGCGCCTAATCTCGTTGAAACTGAAGCCCCAGGTATGAGACATGGAGTCACAGTATTTCGATTTGCTCTGCTCGGTTTTGGTTCAATATTTCTTTCCTATACCTTAATTCTCCTCTTTTGGAATGGAAATATATATTATGTGTCATTGTACTTTGGAGGTGTATAATTAAAAATATTTGCAAGGGGTTATAGTTAGGAGGTTGTTTTGAGTTTGAGTTCTGAGTTTCAGAGGACAGTTTTGACAATGTTGAAAGCTATGCAGACTTGGAATACGTGTATTTTGCATCTGTGAGATGACCACGAGCCTAAGGGGCCCAGGGACTGAATGTGGAGGTCTGAGTGAGAAATGCCCCCCCGCCCACAGCATCATGTATTGGAATGCTTTGTCCCCAGTTGGTGGACCGCTTGTGGAGGCTGTGCAACCTTTACAATGTGGGGCCTCACTAGAAGAAGTGTCACTGGGTATGGGCTTTGGGGCTTGATAACTCTGCTTGACTTCCTGTTCTCTCTTTGTTTGTGATGTGTGGATGAGATATGACTTTCTGTTTCATAATTAACAGGCCAGCTTCACATTCCTACTGCCATGTCTTCCCAGCCATGATGGATGGTGTCTTCTCTGAAGCTGTAACCCAAAATAAACTTTCCTCCTCTAAGCTGCTTTGGGTCGTGTTCAGGAACATAAAAGTAAACAACACACTGGTAATCAAGGTTAACCTCACCGCCCTTCCACATCTCTCTTCCTTAGTGGCAGTTGTTGAGTTGGGTCCAGTTCATCATCATCATGGGTCTAGGTTCGGCTTGAGTTGAAACTGAGTGGTCCCCACATGAGAAAGGATGCCCGGAAGAGGAGAGGATATGTGGGGGTGGGAAAAACGATCCGCCCCAAATGCTAACCTCTAACCACTTAGAGTTATTTCAATTTAAAAGGCAAAACACATTCAGGTCTCAGTTTTACTAGCGACATGTGACAAGCAGCATTCACAGTGGACAGCTCAAATAACGGTGCCCACCTGGGGCTGTTCAGGTCTCTGCCTTCATGCTGAATTTCTGTAGGACGTCTTTCAGCTTGTGGTTACCTGCCTGTTGGGGCATGACCCGCCTACTGGGGCGTGGGCCCTCTTTTTCTTTCCTGCTGTCTGTCCCTTTCTACTTTCTCTCCTTTCATTTACTCCCTCCTCCTCTCTTTTCCCTCAAGGATCTTCTGGTTTATCCCTATGATGTAATTTATGGCTAACAGAATGAAATTTTGCACAGTATTTACTGAGTAGCTATGGTGTTCCATACCTGGCTTTAGCTACTAAGAAGACAGTGGGTAGAAAATGTAGAGAACTCTGTTCTTATGTGCCTTATTCTTGTGTGTATATGTGTGTGTAGGGTGTATGCATGTGGATATGCTCATGTGGTATGTCCATGTGGATAGCATGTACACATGCATGTGTGTGAGCCAGCATGTGGATGTAGGGGTCAACGTCCCATGTTCCCCCAGTCTCTCTCCACCTTGGTTTCTGAGACAGGTTCTCTCACTGAACCAAGAGCTCACTGATTCAGCTAGGTTGGCTGGCCAGTGGGCCCCTCGAATCCCCCCATTTCCTTAGTGCTAGAATTGCAGGTCACACTGCCTGGTTTTGATATGGGTACTAAGGATCTGAACTTAGATCCTTGTGTTCATGTATCAAGCACTGTACAGGTGAAGTGACTCCTGAACTCCTGGGGCTCAGATTCTTGTAAGAAATCTCCAGATCTGTTGGGACCTCTCTTTATGCATTAAGGAAGATTTTCCATGAGCTGGGTGGGTGAATTCGGCCTCTTTCCCTTCTTCTTCTTCTTCTTCTTCTTCTTCTTCTTCTTCTTCTTCTTCTTCTTCTTCTTCTTTTTCTTTCTTTCTTTCTTTCTTTCTTTCTTTCTTTCTTTCTTTCTTTCTTTCTTTCTTTCTTTCTTTTTTGGTTTTTCGAGACCCAGAACAAACTGAGCTAGGAATACAATAAATGACGCCATGTGGAGGCCCAGCTGCTTGCTGGGAGTGTTTTAACTTCTCATTCTTAGTTTTTCCCTTTCCTGCTAATAAATGGAGACAAGCTAGTCTTTGAATGATATAGACGCGATGTCCGCCATTGCTCTTCTGTAGGTGTTCTCGAGTGAGTTTTCCTTCCTTCCTCTCTTTCTGTGAGACTTGTTTGCTTGAAGGACTAGTTTATGTCAGCTTGACACAAGCTAGAGTCATCTGAGAAGAAGGTCCTCAATTAAGAAAATGGCTCTGTAAGATCCATCTGTAGGCAAGCCTGTAGGACATTTTCTTCATTAGTGATTAATGTGGGAGGGCCCAGCCATTGTGTGTGGTGCTATCCCTGGCTTGGTGGCCCTGGGTTCTATAAGAAAGCAGGCAGAACACTGTATACATAATAAATAAATAAATCTAAAAAAATTTTAAGAGAGGCTTTATTACCTTTTCTTCCTTTTTCAAACTTTTATTCTTAAATTTTAATGAGTCTTGGTTGAATATTGTTATAAACATATGTAACTAAATGTTATCACAGTATTTTCAGAGTATAATATGCTTTATTTTATGCACTGTTCAAGGTGATATGCTTGAAAATAAGAATTACATAAATAATAATATGATGATAATCATAACTAATAAATGCCACCCACTGACTAATTTCTAAATTTACTTGGTGTATATGTGCGTGTGCCCACTTTCTAGGGTATATGCCATGGTTCTCATATGGAGGTCAAAGGACAACCTGCTGAAGTCAGTTTTCCCCTTCAATCAAGTGTCCGAGGGATTGAACTGAACTCTGCCAGGCGTAGAGGCAGAAACCTTTGGCCAAAAAGCACCCTGCTTTTTCTTTTTTAGACTTATTTATTTATTATGTATACAACATTCTGCCTCCATATATGCCCGCACCCAGAGGGCACCAGATCTCATTACAGATGGTTGTGAGCCACCATGTGGTTGTTGGGAATTGAACTCAGGACCTCTGGAAGAACAGCCAGGGCTCTTAACCACTGAGCCATCTCTCCAGCCCTCCACACTTATTTTTTAGCAAGCATTTTACATAATTTAATTATGCATCTACTGTGAGTTCCGAGCTCCCAGGCAGGAGCACAGCATCCTGCCCACAAATGCTGCATAGGAAGTGCTATGTACTTTTGTGTTCGAGGATCACTTCCTCCTTTCCACTCCTTCCATTTAGACCTGAAGTTTCTTTTTGGTAGATGAGCGAGTCCAAGGAGATGGCTGGTCCCTGGCCTCAGACCATGAGAAGATACCAGAAGATAGAGAGAAAAAGAAAGGCTTAAAGGAGGAGCCATGGGAGTTAAACAAAGCGAAGGATGTGAATGGGAGGGAGAGAAGGAATGGGCCGCATTGGGAAGCTATTACAGATGTTTATCTCAGCAATCAATAACACTGCAGATGTTTTCTCAGGGCCTGAGGGTGCAGACAGGAGTTCGGGGAGGTGCTGACTCAAGCAGGGAAAAGTGAACTGGGAGAGGAAAGGAACAGCTTCTGGCCGAGGCCGGAGAGGGAGACGCCCCTTGCGGGGGCCTTAGAGACAATTTCGTGGCCTTTTCAGACTTTTCTTCTAGGGGTTTTTGTTTCATAGGTTGGTGAACAAAGGATTTTGATAGTTGCTTTTCTGATGGAGTTAATTCTGCTATACAGTTTTCCCTAGGTGAGGTGTGTGTGTGTGTGTGTGTGTGTGTGTGCGTGTGTGTGTGAGACAGAGAAGCAGAGACACATGTGAGTACATTGTCTTGTTGTGTTGCCAAGGCTGACCCGAAACTCACCATCTTCCTGGCTCAGCTTTATGAGTGACAGGATTATATGAATATAGCACTTAAGATTGACAAATTTTGAAGATCAGAAAATTCCATGACTATAGAAGTTAGTGGGTGACATTTAGGAGTGGGATAAAGTATAAAATAGGCACTGGTGATGAAAAGGGAATAAAAATAAAGAAAGAATTTTCAATATTCATAATAGGCCTTAAAACTTAGAATATGGTTGGTAAAATGTTGGCCACACAAACATGAGGACTTGAGTTCAGAGCCACAGCACCCAAGTGTGATGACATACCCTTGTAATCCTAACACTGGGAAGGCAGAGACAGGCAGATCCCTCGGGCTTGTGGGCTAGCCAGCTCAGGCCATGGGTGAGCTCCAGGCTCCTTGAAAACTATTGTCTTCACAGACAAGGTGGGGAACTGAGGAAGACTCCCGTCAACCTCTGCCTCCTCTAGCACATACATGTACATCTGTGCATACATGTATATATGAACATGCATACAATCCTAACAAGAAACAAGTTCATTTAGAATGCATAGGTTGGGCCAGCAGGATGCCTTAGTTGGTGAGGGTGTTTGCTGCCACGTCTGACAACGAGTTCAGTTCCACAAATGCACGTAGAAGCAGAGAAACTGACCCCCCCCCCAGCTGTCCTTTGCCCTTCACATGCATGGTGTGTAACATGGGCCCCCACACATACATGCTTGTACACACAAATAAATGAGTATAGTAGGGTACATGGTAGGAAAATAAACAAGAAAATCACCTAAGAGTGATTTCAAACAACTTTGTGTTTAGTTTTTCTTTGTTCTTTTTCATTTATAGCTATTTTCAAATGTCATTTAAAAATCTTAAAATCTTCAATTAATATGTTTCCAAATGAACATGTGTACAGTTAGATGGTCATGGTTATGTCTGGCTGTCAAGATACTGAGGCATTGTTATTCATCATGAGCGGTTGAATTTATAATTTAGTCTAGTTTTGAGGATGCAGATGAATGGAGTGAACGCCCTTTTATCAACTGGCTAATGTTGAAATATTTTGTTAGGATGAGCAGCAGGCTAGTTGTGGGCTTAAAGGCTATTTATGCGTTTCAAAATTTTCTAATGCACATTTCCAAAAGGCACTCTGGCTATTTGTGACTGTTTACATCACTATATGGAAGCACATGAGTTGTGCAGCATCCCAGACTCAAAGGTTGTTCGGGCAAGTTTAAAAATATTTCTCAACTTGGTAGAAAAAGTGGTGTCTCAGTTTTTCAATGACATTCCATTCCTTTTGGGAAGGGTCATGTCATGTCATCATGCCTTCTCAGGTTGCTTGAATGCCTTAGGGTTTTTTTTGTTGTTGTTGTTGTTTTTCAAATTGCCTATTTATTCTTTTTGAGTTTTTTATGTTTGAGTGATTTCTTTTGGTTGAGTTTTGAATACTGGGGATATTAACTGCCAAATCTGTCTGTCTGTCTATCTATCTATCTATCTATCTATCTATCTATCTATCTATCTATCTATCTATCTATCTTTAAAATTTAAAACATGCCATGTCTTAGGGTTTCTATTGTTAAAACGTTATGACTAAAAGCAACTTGGGAGAGAGGGCTTTTATTTTAGCTTACAGTTCCACATCATAGTCTGTCATTGAAGGAACTCATAGCAGGAACTGAAGCAGGGAAAGAACATGGAGGCAGGAAATGAAGCAGAGGCCATAGAAGAGTGCTGCTTACTGGCTTCTCATGGCGTGCACTGCCTGCCTTCTTAGACACCCAGGACCACCTGCCTGGGTGGTCGCTCCACCCACAGTGAGCTGGACCCTTCCACATCCAGAAAATGCACTATAGGCTTGTCCACAGTCCATTCTGGTGGGGGCATTCTCTCAATTGAGGCTCCCTCTTCCAAGATGACTCCAGCTTGTTAAAGTTGATATATAACTAGTCAGGACAACTTGTTTATCCAATCTTTTAAAGATGGTTTTGTTAGTGACATTTCCCACTGTAATATTTTGTAGGACATCCATGATTTTATGTTTGTTTCATATTTTTTCTTTACTTTTATTATAAAGACTTTCCCAACCCCAATTAGAAAACTCTATTTTCAATGATTTGGGCTGCCTGAAAGCATCCAAGGGCCTCCTGATGTCATGGAGCTCAGGCAGCCAAAAGATACCCACAGGGCAGCCTGTGTCCTCATGGTCCAGCCTGCCTGAAGGCATTCACCTTCCGCGTGGGGGCTGTTATGGTGAGCAAGTACACGGTGGAGAAATGGGAGAGAAAGAGAGGCAGAATGGTTCACGTGCCGTGATAGAGACAGATCTGAATTGGCAGTGAGGAATGGGCTGATGTTGGAGGCCTGCTTACCAGGCCATTTTGGTGTCTGAGGGCAGGGCCCTGCTGTGCCGCTGCTGGCGCCATGTTGGTCTGAGTGACTCGTGCTGCCACCTGGGGATATGATGACATCCGGGCCTGAGCCGCTGCTGGGAGCGTGAAGGGTGGGCATGTCTGGGGCCATGGCCCTGTAGCAACCAGGGTCCATCCATGACTTCAGTAACGCCTGAAGGCCATGCAGATGACCGGGATCTGGTCAGATACCTGAGTCCATGCTGCCACAGGGGCCGTGCCCATCTGAGTGGCCTGGGCCATGGTGACATCTAGACCTGGACTGCTACAGAGGTATGGCTGGGACCATGCCTGGGACTATGTCTGGTACCATGTCTGGGTCTGTGGTCCTACCACAGCCAGGGTCTGTTTTGATGCCTGTTGCTCGTGTCTGGTCAGCACCTGAGACCATATTGGTTTCTAAGGATCTTTCTGCCACTGGGGCCATACTGATCTGCTACCACCAGGACCATGGCAGCATCCTGCTGCAGCTGAGATCTGTGATGGTGTCCATGGCCCATGTAGCCACAGGGGGTCATAGGAACTATGCATTTGAAATCTGAGGGCTTCCCCACACTGAATCTGGGAAAGTTGGCCCTGCCCTTCGCTGGTCACTGTATTACAAGGTTCTCTAGAGGAACAGAACTGATATAATGTGCCTATATATACTTATATATAAAATTCCTTTTACATAAAAATATATGGAATTTATTGGATACCTTGTATATATTATCTTCGTTTGAGGTTTTATTATTGTGACTATGACCCATGGCACCTCTTATAAAGGAAAACATTTAATTGAGGTAGCAGCTTATAACTTCAGAGGTTTATTCCATTATCATCACGGTAGGGAGCATGGTGGCATGCAGGCAGACATGATGTTGGAGAAGGAGTTGCTACATGTTGATATACAGGCAACAGGAAGTAGACTGAGACACTGGGCATGGCTTGAGCATATATGAGACCTCAAAGCCACAGTGACACACTTCTTTCAACAAGACCACACGTACTCCATCAAGGTCACATTTTCTAATCGTGCCACTACCTTTGGGGGTCATTTTCTTTCAACACACACACACACACACACACACACACACACACACACACACACACCTATTCTATATGATGCATGTTATGTATTCATATATGGAATTGATTAGAATGGCTTACAGGCTGTGGGACCTTCTAGTCCAAAAATGACTGTCTACCAACGGAAGGTCCAAGATTCAATAGTCATTTCGTTTATGAAGCTGGATGCTTCAGTTGTTCCTCAGTAGATGCCAGAATTCCAAAGAAGTAGGCTTCAATGCCCCTGAAGGAATGGACTTGCCAGTGAGAGTGAGAGCAAGCAGGCAAGAGCAAGCTTCCTTCTTCCGTGTTCTTTATGTAGGCTGCCAGCAGCGTGGCCCAGATTAAAAGTGGATCTTCCCACCTCAAAAGATTTGGATTAAAGGTGTATCTGCCCAGTTCAAAAGACCCAAATTATTTTTTTTAATATTCATTCATTTATTTATTATGTATACAATATTCTGTCTGTGTGTATGCCTGCAGGCCAGAAGAGGGCATCAGACCCCATTACAGATGGTTGTGAGCCACCATGTGGTTGCCGGGAATTGAATTCAGGACCTTTGGAAGAGCAGGCAATGCTCTTAACCTCTGAGCCATCTCTCCAGCCCGACCCAAATTAAAAATGGATTTTCCCCACTTCACATGATTTAATTAGAAAGAAAAAAAAACCTCTCACAAGTGTACTTACCCACTTGGTTTTAATTAATTCCAGATGTAGTCACACTGACAGCTAAGAATAGCCATCACACTCAAGTTTGTCAAACAAAGAGTAGGTGTGTTTCTGGACTTGCCTTGTGTGGTTCCACGTATTTTCTGGTACCTGTGTACCAAGCAATTGCTGTACTCCTATTCTGGATAGAGCAGTTCTTTGCATTCTTTTTTCTTTAAACTAGCTCTTGAAGACATTTTCAGTTTATTGACTTACGCTTTAAGAAGAAATTTAGAACTATTTATCAAGCTCCCTCAGACTGTTTTTACAATCTGATGAGCATTTCATTAGCTATATAAATTGACTGTGACTTTTTTACAAAAGCATTTTTTTTTAGAGGAATATGGTTTTTCTGCAGTTGATAAGATCTTGGATGCCTTTGGCTATGTGTTATCACTTTGATCTTAAAGGTCTATGTATTTCAATTTTCTCTTTTGCCACAGAGAAAGGATTTTATATTTTGTAACTAGCTACTGTTGACACTAAATAGAAACAATGGATTTTATGTACCATATTGGTTGGACACCTTCAATGTTTGCTCATCAAGTCTCTTTGTAATAGATGAGATGTTTTAGAGGGACCGTACACCTTGTGACCCAAGAAACCAAGGAGGGAGGTCACACACCGGCCACCTAACAAGCTTTACAGTCTTGCAGTTACAGAAGTTAGGTTTTCTCCCATGGATACTAACACACACTAGCCGAACAATTGGACAACCACAAAGGGCACTTTAATATAGCACAGAGGGTCATCCCTTGGTATGGCTCAGAATGGTTTGTGACTCATTCTAAGGTGTTCCCATTCTTTGTTTTGAGATAGCTGGGAACTAAAATTAGCAATGAAATATTTGCTTTGGGAGCAGACAGATCAATTGTTTTAGAGTTCATCAATTATATTTGAGATATAGTAGAATTTGATGATTTTCTCAAGTTCCATGCCAAGGACAAAGACTTCTTCAAGGTCCAGAGTGTTGAAGTCTACTTGAACCATTTCATTCTCTGAACCTGTCCTCCCCAAGGTTAGTTTCTGTGCACAGCATCTTTCTGCTGGTCACTGACTTTCCTTTACTTTTTTTTTTTCCAGTTCTTCTGTCTCAGTCTCATGGGAGCTGGGATTACAAGCAAGTACCATCAAGCTCAGCCTCATGGGAGCTGGGATTACAGGCATGCACCATCAAGCCTGGCTTGTTCACTAACTTTTTAAAGTAGGAAAGTCGTACATGAACATCTTTGCCCATTGTTTCTAGAGGCATGATGAGAAAAACATCATAGTTACTACTATGATGGCTTGTTTAATTTCTTTTTGTTAAAGTTATTAAATATACTAAGGGGAAATTAAAGGATACATTTCTTGAGATAATGGAGACATTGTAAAGTTTGGGAAGGTATGGAATCAAAGTTTGAACATAACTTTAGCAGTTCTCTACCGCAGCCCAAACCAGCACCAAATTTGTGAGAATTTAAACGGCAGATGAGAGGTGCTCTAGAGAAGCAAAGCGCTGCCCGTTCTTGAGAATAGTTTGGACAATGAGAGAAGGGTTCTGCTCCTCTCTGTTTTCTCAGAAGAGTAGGTTGTTGTGTCCCCTGAACCAGAAAGGGAGAATTAAGACCTTTAGTAAAAAACCAAGTAGATAATCACTTTTCCCCAACTTAATAAATAACAATTGCCTCATGGCAGTTTGGCTCTTCACGACACACTGGAGTGAGGTCATTGGGTGTTATCTGAATGTTTGCCAGGAAACTGTCTCAAGTAATTTGCTTAAGTTGAAAGAGCACACAAAACTTACACTGCACTGGATGTGAATACAGAGTAAAGGGGGATCCAGACAGTAAAACAACATATGTTGAGCAGGTAATCCCTCCTTTCAATGGAGGGAACTACTTCAGACATCAAGGGGGTGGATAGAGATAGTGAGGGCTGCATTCCAGGCACCAGCAAAGGTTTGGTCAGCAAGAGACATAACCACAACAACAAAATTACAATTGTATGAGACACTTGTCTCGAGCTGCCTTCTTTACAACTCCGAAAACTGGACAATGAAATGCTCCTCAGAACAGCGGCTGAATGTGTTTGAGATGACATGTCTCAGTAGGATTCTAGTGTCACACAAAGAGATAGGCTGCACAGTGATGACATTAAGAAACATCTCCACCTACAAAAGGAAATAATCTACAGGATACGGTAACAGTACTTGAGATATTTTGGCCATGTTATGAGAATGAATGACGGCAGATACACAAAGATGCTTGGAAGAGTACATGGGATAAAGTGAAGAGGAAGCCCCCCAGCCCCCCAAAACTCTGGATAGATAGCATCAAGGAAGATTGTAGAACCTTGGGTATGACAATAACACAAGAATCCGGACTGCCCAGGATAGGGACAACTGGAGAACCACCATAAACAGGCTGCCCATGCGTGCTTAAGCATTGCCGGGACATACATGATGATGATAATGGTGAGCAGGTAATCTCCTAACAGCAAGGGAACGTCCCCTCGTTCCTGTTGTTGGCATGCTTGCTGTCGCTCTTCTGCTCACTGCTTTGTGATTTACAGACTGTGCATGCTGTAGAACTCCACATCCTGATGTGGGCTGGTGCTCTTATGTCTGCTGTCCTAAGAAGTTTTAGAAGGTGCTGTCTTCCATGAATGCGAGCCTTCTTCGAGCCGATGCCTTGTGTGTGTGTCTCTCTCTTCAGCTCCTTCAACGCTGTCATAAATCATTTGACTATATGATCTGCATAAGGTGACAGCAGCCACATTGCTGAGTCTCAGGAGAGCTACCAAATCTGTCCTAGCAACCACTTCAGGACCAGATTCTTTTCTGAATCAATGAAGTCAGTCTTCTAAATAGGTCCGATGGTTTTCATCACTGGCAGAGGCTATCAGCAGAGGCAGGGGTAGAAAGAACAGATAGTAAATGCCAGAGCATACCTGACCAGAAAAGGAACACAGAGAAGCAGCAGCGATGGAGGAAGGGACCATGGTAGTCAATGTGTTTGGACCCAGTTGAGGGCTAGGTGACCATGTTCACGAGAACTTGGAAGGGTTTACTGGCTCTAAGCATGAACCTTTCACAAATGGCCCTCAAAAAGCAGTTCCAGGAGAGCAAGCAGAGAAAGGTCTGACTGTGACGGGCAGAGAAAGGAGAAAGCAGTGGTGTGCAGTGGTTAGCTCAAGTGTCTACAGCTAACTAGCCTGGGCCAATAGCTAGCTATGCATTCTGCTATGTACTAGTTTTGATGAGTCACCGGATTTTTTAGTAGCTGCCCTGTGCCCACAGAAGAATAGACTAGAATAATAGACTAGAATAACTCATAGTGTGCAGAAACATAGCGTAGTCCTGGATCTCCAAAAGCAGACAATAAACATTTAGCACCAAGAAGAGGTAAGTGCAATATATATATTAGAGTTAAATTTTAATTATTCAAATATTTTGGAAGAGGGAACATTGATTGAAGAACAGAAAAAAAAAACCCGAGGAAGTTCATAGACTAATCAAGATGTAAGTATAGATGGAAATCATAGTACAAAAGGGCAGGAAGAAGGGTGGCCCCTGAGGTGCAGGGGGAGAGAGGGCCGCGGAGTAGAGAGGTCCCTACCAGGTCTGTCTCCTTAGACAGAGTACAAGGAAGGGAATGAACTTGATAGATCAGCAATCTTTGGAGTGAAATATCTGAGGTAAGTTTATTTATATGTCTTTGAGAGAATGTATGTATGTGCATGTCTGCATGCCTGGGTACATACATATGGAGGTGAGAGACCAACATGTGGGAATCCATTCTCCCCTACCATGTAGGTTCTGGAGATTAAACTCAGGCCATCGACTTGGCAAGCGCCTTTACCAGCTGCGTCATCTTACCATCCCTAAGCTTATTTTATTATTATTATTATTTATTTATTTTTATTGAGAAAAGGAAAAAAAAGTTTCCGCCTCCTCCCAGCCTCCCATTTCCCTCCCCCTCCTCCCACCCTTCTCCCCCTCCCCCCACTCCTCTCCCCCTCCCTCTCCAGTCCAAAGAGCAGTCAGGGTTCCCTGCCCTGTGGAAAGTCCAAGGTCCTCACCTCTCCGTCCATGTCTAGGAAGGTGAACATCCAAACTGGCTAGGCTCCCACAAAGCCAGAACATGAAGTAGGATCAAAACCCCTTGCCATTGTCCTTGGCTTCTCATCAGCCCTCATTGTTCACCATGTTCAGAGAGTCCGGTTTTATCCCATGCTTTTTCAGTCACAGTCCAGCTGGCCTTGGTGAGCTCCCAATAGATCAGCCCCACTGTCTCAGTGGGTGTGTGCACCCCTCGTGGTCCTGACTTCCTTGCTCATCTTCTCCCTCCTTCCGCTCCTCATTGGGACCTTGGGAGCTCAGTCTGGTGCTCCAGTGTGTTGCCTAATCTTATTTTTTAAGAGAATGTGTGGAGTGAGATATTAAGTGATTACATAGTTGTCATGGAAAAATCAATAGAAGGTAAGCACAGGGTAAGGCGACAACTTGCTCTTGTTGGTGGTGGGTGTGTATCTAAATACGAAGTGAGGTGGTTAAGTGCTGTATGGAGGGTGGGGCCCTTTGTTCCGGACATCCTGACTAGCTTAGCCCCGAAATAATCATACAGAAATTGTATTAATTAAATCACTGCCTGGCCCATTAGCTCTAGCCTCTTATTAGCTAACTCTCACATCTTGATTAACCCATTTCTATTAAATCTGTGTATCACCACGTGACTGTGGCTTACCAGCAAGATTCTAACCTACGTCTGTCCCAGGCAGGAGACCTGGCATCTGCCACACTGCCCTTCTTCCCAGCATTCAGTTCAGTCTCCTCCACCTATCTAAGTTCTGCCCTATCAAAAGGCCAAGGCAGTTTCTTTATTCAACCAATGAAAGCAACACATAGACAGAAGAACCTCCTACACTAGTTAAGTTAGTACCAGCCATGCTCCTGGGTCAGATAGAAGCTGCAAAGATGGTAGATATGGGGGGGGGGTTCTTGGGTTGGGGCTGGTAACAAGGTCCAGGAGAGGGATCAGAGAAGAGCAGTTATGAGAGGAGGGTGGATGATTGTGATGACCAGGGAGTGAGCCAGACAGTGTTTGTAGTGATGAGGCGAGCAGGCCTGCTTTTCGTCCCACCCGGCTCCCGCATGGTTAGCTTTACACCTGAAATAACAACACACCAATTGTATTCTTTTAAACACTGCCTGGCCCATTAGTTCTAACCTCTTATTGGCTAATTCTCATATCTTGATTAACCCATTTCTAATAACCTGTGTAGCACCACAAGGTGGTGGCTTACCAGGAAAGATTCTAGCCTATGTCCGTCTTGGGTCGGAGAATCATGGCGACTGTCTCACTGCCTTCTACCCAGCATCCTGTTCTGTTTACTCCGCCTACCTAATTTTCTGTCCTATCAAAGGGCCAAGGCAGTTTCTTTATTAACAAATGAAAGTAACACATAGACAGATGACCCTTCTCCATCAAGTGTTGGAACTGACATGCTAGCCACAGAGAGGGGAAGGGTAGATGGTGGAGTGTAGGCAGAGATTGTAATAAATTGTTCAAGAATATTGTTTTTTGCACTTTCCTCCAGTTTATGGTAATATGCTGGGGTTTGAGGAGTAATACCTTCCTGAATGAAATAGGTAAGCTTTCCATAGAAAACCTGGGGAAGTTTTTCTAAAAAATGAAAGAAGCTTGAGACTGTCCTCCTCTGATAAAAACTGAAGGGTCCCCGAAGGTCATTCCATCCTTTGGCTAAAAGCCCTGCCCCTGAATACAGACTCCAGGGTCAGAAAGCCAGGGAATTCAAAACAATTAAAGTGTAGCTCATTGTACGGTGACATAAAAAGCATGTACCTGGTGAGTGGCGTGCACAAACACCAACCCTGAAATTAAGGCTTTCTGAGGATGATTGATTGGTTACCAGAGTTTATGACTTACACATACATAAATGATTTCTCAGAGTTCATTAAAAAATAGCCCTTCTAGTAAGAAGTATCACTACAATTACAAGCATGCTTTTCCTTTTTATAATAAACCTGATGGGAGGCATGTCGGTTTCTCACCGCTTCATAAACAAACCACCAGAGGTCTGGCAGCTGTCCTAGGTTGCTTTCTACGCTGTGACAAAACGTTCTGACCAAAAGTGATGCGGAGAGGAGAGGAAAGGGTTATTTGGTTTAACGCCCTGTTCACAGACCCTCATAAAGGGGAGTCAGGGCAGGAGCTCAAGGCAGGAACCTACAGGTAGGAGCTGAAGCCGAGACCTCGGAAAAACACGGCTCACTGCCCTGTTCTTTGTGGCCTGGCTGCTCAGCCTGCTCCTGCTTTCCCTCACTCCCAGGACCACCTGCAGAGGGTGACACCACCTCCAGGGGCTGGGCTCTCCCACATCAATTATGAATAAAACAAAATGCCCCTCAGACTTGTCTACAGGTAATCTGATGGAGATAGTCATCAGTTGAGGGCCCCTCTTCCCAGATGACCAGTTCATGTCAACTTCATAAAAAATCTAACCAGCATAGCAATCTACAACACCACCAATGGATTAATTAATTATAAAGGCTTCATTACATATCATTTAAAACAACCAATTTGCAATGTCAATTCTCACAGCAAAGAAATGAATGAGAAAAAAAAAGAATCAGGTTGTCCAAAATCATGTTGCTAATCTCCACATTTCACAGAACAGTGTTTTAGCATTTACATAGTAAGAATCAAGGTTTCTATGCGTCAAAGTAGAGCTAACCCCCTTCTTCAGTGGTAGACCTGGGCTTTCATTTTCTCTAATTATGAACCTTGTCTCAATGCACTATCCTTTGCTGTACATCTGAGAGTAATTATTTCACTATGTGGCATATATAATTTTTTAATTTTTTATAGTTTATTTATGTGTATATATGCGTGTCTCTATATGAGCAGGCAGGTACATGCAGATACCTGCAGATACTAGAAGAGGGTGTTGGCCTCCAGGAGCTGGAATTACAAGTGGTTGTGGGCTGCCTAAGGTGGTTCTGGAAACCAAGCTCTGATCTTCTGAAATAGCACTTTTAACCTCCGAGACACATTCCCAGGTCCACTCAAGGGCATCTTTGGAAGGAGAATTGTCATGTCCATGAATTCACACTTTAACCTTTGATGGTATTCAGAAATTGTGCTCTGGAGAAGCTACACCACACTATTTCCATAAACAGGAAGGGAGAATTCATTTTCATCACCCTTACTTACAGCAGGAATCATGCAGGGTTAACACTTTGTACTGTTATGGGGTAGAGGAATGGCAGGTAACCAACACTTAGCGTCATCACTGACAGTATTAAGCATCTTCTAAAATGTTTACTGACTATAAATATATGTATATATATTTACACTACACACACACATATATATATATTTACTTTTCTATCAATTGCTGGTGCCTTTTGTTTGCTGATTCTTCATCAGTGCACTATTCTCTCACTGTATTTGAGTATTCACTTAGGATGTGTATACTTGATATCTGTGCTGTATGAACTACAAATCTCCATATTTTTTACTTGTACGTGAATTTTATTTTTGTTTTATGATTATTTTTGGATATGTCAATATTTTCACATGTTAATCTGTTAATCTTTCCTCTAGGCTTCTGGGTTTTGTGCACTGCTCAAGGATTTCTTACCTATTTTCTGTTCAACCATGAATAGAAAACATCTTGGCTTTATACTTTTATGAAATAGCTTCCATTTGATCACCACTACTTTGCTGGGAAACCAGTGGTGTGCTAGCTGGCTTCAGGGTTCACAATTTTCCATAGAATTTGTTGATAAAACTGAACTCCAAATAATTTTATTTTTTGAAAAATAACTTTTCTGAGTTTATTAATTATGAAACCATAGTACTAATATTTTAAAAGTATATACCAGAAACCAGTTTACTTAGCTTCTTCTTTCACTCTCTAGCTCTTACTGGTGATAGCGTGTTTGTGATGAGGTCACTGCCAAAGGAAGCCAGAGTGCAGCTCATGCTCTTCTAGTGCCTGCAGTGGTGGGCTGTCCCTGTCTCCTGCATCACTGTGTGGAGCTGCTCATCCCCTGTCACCACCTGATGGGGAGCTAGCAACCTTCACGCTCATCCGTCATCCAAGGACCCAGGGGAAGACAGCATCTGATGGAGACATTGCGCCTGTGCTTAAACCACACCTTCAACTCCACCCTGAAGAAACAGGTCCTGGTCAGCACATGACCACCAAGCTACACGTCTTCAAAGTGACTTCTCGGGAAATTGTTTATGGATAGTTATGCTGCAACGTGGCATCGTGTGGTCCCTGCGGTGCTACAGCTCCCTGCTCATCTTTTCCTTTTTATGTTTTCTACATTTCAAAGGGAATTTCAGAGCTCAGTGGGTAGAGCACTTGCTTAGCACAGATGAAGCTGCGGGTTTGGTCCTCAGCACCACAAAGAGGCATGTGGCGCCCACCTGTAATCCTCGAGCTTAGGAAGTAGAGGCAAGAGGATCGTAAGTTCAGTTTGCGGCCACTTTGGGCCACAAGGTAATGTCAGCACTATTTTTTAATATGACAAGCTACTAGGAAATTCCCTCTTTAGAAGCTGAAGATGGCTGAGAAGTTAGGAGTACTTGCTGCCCTTCCAGAGGACCTGAATTTGATCTGAACACCTATGTCAGGTGGATCACAACTGCCTGTAATTCCAGGTTCAGGACATCTGGTGCCTCTTCTCTCTTCAGGTACTTAAATACATGCCCATATAACCATACACAGAAATACACACTCGTGCATGTAATTAAAATTAAAGTAATTTTTTCCTCATGCGATAGCTTCGGCTGTCCTAAAACTCACTCTGCAGACCAGTGCTGGGATTAAAGGCACGTGTCGCCAGTACCCAGGTAAAAAAAATCTTAAAAACGAAAATTTTCCCTTTAAACACTTTCCCCCAAGCATTTCTTCACACTTCATGAACATTAGGCTGGGACAGATACTTCTGAGGCCTTAAAATTGTGTTAGTGGTTACCAGAGAGCTCATGACACCCCCCTTCTCCTGTGGAATTATTGGTTGTTAACACCTGCGAGGGGGAGGAAGAGATTTTCTTCAGTGTTGTAGCCTCTCATTAGTTGTTCATCTTCCTGCAAGTAGCCCCTCACCTGTTCCCCTGTAGGGAGTCCTTGACAGGTTTGTTTTTATTGCCTTTGCTTAGGTGCGGGGAGGTGGAGGTGTGTGTACCTGCATGTGGGTATATGCGTATGCATGCAGGGACCCACGGAGGTCAGAGGCATTGGGCGCCCTGGAGCTGGCTGCGGTTACTGATGGATATGAGCCAGCTGATATGGAATCTGTGTGGACAGTGCCTTTAAACTGCCAAAGAATCCTTCTGTGCTTTATGTTGCTTTTGTTGGGCATTAAATCCAAGCATCAGGAAAAGTCACTAACACCCCCACAAAAAACCCAGAAAAATAATATAGCTTTAGTGCTAAAATACAATAATTAGAAAACAATCTTTGGATAAGTAATCCATTAAATCCAAAGTTTAAAATTCCCAGTTTCTAAAGGAACTTGGAGCAGTGTGTCTTCATCCCTCACTGTCTTCAGGGCTCCTGCTTCATGAAAGAGTCTGCCAGACATTCTGTAGGATACAGAAGAAAGTTACTGACAAACTGCCAAGGTAGGCAGACCTGTCTTTGAAATTTCCTGCTTCATGGAAAAGCCTGCCAGTTACCATGGGTCTGTAGGGTGAAGATGGATGCTCCAGCATTACAGAAGAACTTTGGGTGACTGTCCAGGCAGCAAGATGTCTCTGTCAATTCTAGAGTTTTGGAAGTTGTTTATAATGCACTTTTTGTTTACTTAGGTGATATATCCTTCTGGGGACTTTGATGGAGTTGAAGACAGATAGATATAGTTATAGTTTTCCTTAGTTATAATAAAAGATAAATTAGATATGAATCTTTAGACTCACAAAGAAATATTGTAACTATATTTCTTGCTTAATAATTGTTTTGTTGTAATTTTACTATGTTAAAGTTAAAACTTTCTTTTTATTTAGACAGAAAGGGGAGACGATGTGGTATTATCTTCTGTATGCTGTGAATATTTTTTTTTACCATTGATTAATAAAGAAGTTGCTTTGGCCTATGGCAGGGCAGAATATAGCAAGGTGGGAAAACTAAACTGAATGCAGGGAGAACGAAAGCAGAGTCAGTGATGCCAGGTAGCTGCCAAACGAGAAAGATGCCAGATCCTTACCAGTAAGCATCACAGATTAATAGAAATGGTTAATCTAAGATGTAAGGCTTAACTAGAAAATATACCTGAGCCATCAGCTAAACAGTGTTGTAATTAATATAGCTTCTGTGTGTTTATTGGGGTCTGGGCAGCTGGAAAATGAAAGAACATTCTCAGTTTTACACACAAATGTGCACACACATGCACATAAACATGCACATACTCACATACACACACGCACTTGTACATAGGGACATACACAGGCAAATGTTTTAAAAATGAAAGGAGAATTCAGGGCTACAGAGAAGGCTCAACCATTAAGAATACTAGCTGTTTTTCAAGAACCACGTTTGCTTCCTAGCACCTGCACTGTTCGGCTTACACCTGTCTGTACTCTAGCTCCAGAGCATCTGACACCTTCTTCTGACTTTCGTGGTCACCTACACACAGCCAGTCACAAATAAAAATAAAACAAACCTTCCTTTTTAATAAAAATGAACTGCTCATACCAAACCATGACACATAGAGTTGTTTCTGCAACTTGTGCCTGTCCTATAGCTGGTGAGACATAATGATGGAGAGGCATCAGTGACATAAATCTCTCTCGGCAAGGAGGCCTCACGGTGCAGGTGACTTTACAGCCTCAGTCAGTGCTCAGTTGTTTTTCTCCGTCTGTCCTTTCGGCATCCCTTGTCACCAGGGTTCTCTTCCCTTTCATTGTTTTTGAAACATCTGACTGACTATGTGATGTTTCAGGCTCTCATGACTCTTTTGTTAAATGACGTCCTTCGTATCTGAAGTCAGGTGTCCTGATGGTTTTCTCTTCTACTCTGATGAACTACAGAGAACATTCTCTGACTAACATCTTGATTGGAGAAGCCTGATAGCCACCTTGCAATCAATATAGACACAACAGTCACAATTTTATAGTTAAGATAAAAAAAATCCATTTCTTTCTCTTCCTGTGTCCCCACCCCGCAACGTTGAGATGACAGTGACATTTGGGAAATCATGCATGAAAGGCTTCACGCATGGCAAATTGTGACATCTGTATCCTGTGTTTTATTTATTTAGGTGAAAGGCCTTATAGTATAACGTGTGTGAGTCAAGTCCTTGTGGAGTTCTGAAGGTCATCAAAATCAGAACTGAGCCAAGCAAATGGGAGGGGCTGTGAAGCAAACAGAGAGGAAGGGGCTGGCCACATCTTCCATGCCTGGTACTATGTGTACCCATCTCTCTCTCTTTAAAGTTATTTGCCATTGTTATACCCTCTGTTAAAGGGAAAGTCAGTTTTGCCCAGTGGAGCATCACTGGATTTATCAACCACACTCCAGCGCAAGCCACATGCCAGGGTTTAGTTGGCAAAGACAAAATGAATTCTACGTATTTTGTGAACTTCTTATCTTTTTGACATTTTTATATCTTATTTTTTTTTGTTTGTTTCTGTTGAGAGAGTGACTTAGTTGGGTGTGTATAGGGAGGATCTTGGAGGAATTGGGGGTAGGGGAAACATGGTCAAAATATATTGTCTGAAAAGATTTTTAATAAAGAAAATTTATTTTATTTTTATGTATGTGTCTCTGTGTATGCAGGTGCATGACGGTATCCAAGGAGGCCAGAAGAGGGCGCCAGACTCCCTGCAGCTGGGGTTGTAATCAGCCCAACAAGGGCGCTCGGAACTGAACTCCAGTTCTCTAGAATAGCAACATGCATTCCTAACCACTGAGTCATCTCTCCGGTGCCTTCCTACCCCTTTAAGCTCATAGTAGGGGGTTTTAGAAGAACAGGTTATGGTGCCTGCCCTATGCTGTGCTTTCCAGCTTGCTACTCTTAAAGCTAGTTTCCAAATCAGTGATATTGATATCATTGATATACACTACATATGTCAGTGGTCTGGTTTCAGGAGGAAACATTGACATCTCCTACCTACTCTTTCTTTCATCATAGAATGTGCTTATTTTGTGCTTTGTCACAGAAACCAGAGGTGACTCGTGGATGATAATGGGTAGTTCCAGAAGCTTCTCCCTCCTTTGTACAGTGTCAGGAACAGAGCGACATCAGACAGGAAGTAGGTGCTCCCTGTCAGGCAGAACTCAAAATTATCCCACTGTGTATATGTGAGTGCAGGTGTGTGTGTATGAGTGATGTGTGCGTGGTGTGTATGTGTGTGTGTGTGGTGTGTATGTGTGTGTGTGGTGTGTATGTGTGTGTGTGGTGTGTATGTGTGTGTGTGGTGTGTATGTGTCTGTGTGTGGTGTGTATGTGTGTGTGTGGTGTGTATGTGTGTGTGTGGTGTGTATGTGTCTGTGTGTGGTGTGTATGTGTGATGTGTGTGGTGTGTATGTGTGTGTGTGGTGTGTATGTGTGATGTGCGTGATGTGTGTGTGTGTTTGGTGTGTCTGTGTGATGTGTGTGGTGTGTATGTGTTATGTGCGTGGTGTGTATGTGTGTGGTATGTACATGTGATGTGTGTAGGGTGTGTATGTGTGATGTGTGTATGTGTGATGTGTGTGTGTTGTGTATATGTGTGTGTGTATATTCTGAACCACACAATAGCCCCTTCCCCATTACTCCAGACTTTTGTGCATTTAATTTTTTCCTGAGTGCAGGAAGTGTTTCATCATAGAGAACACCCTTGTTGTCTGTAGCCATCTTTTCTTTCTTGGGAGAAGGAAGTGTTTCCAGTATGGTGACTTTTCCCAGTTGGCTGGGAATGAGACACAGAAAATGAGGGGTAAGCAGCATTTCCATTTTCTGACTTGGTAGCTACTGTTTATGTGCACAATGTGAATATGAATAAGTGCGGTGCAATCCCTGGATAGAGTGTGAGCATTCTTTGATAAGGTGCATGGCAATCGCCGCCAATCTTTGGCTCTAAGGTTCAGTGATTGGTTTAAGTGTGCCCCACACTCACCCCTGCACCTCCTGTACACTCAATTGCTTTGAAGATGGTTTTGGGGAGCCCTTAAACATAGATGCTCAGTCGCTTGGTTTCTTAGACCTTTATTTAAAGGGGTTTCTAGGTCTTCAGACATTGCAGACGGTTCCAGTAGAGGGATGAAGCCCTTCCCCACGAAGGGGAAGGAAGGATGGAGGAGAACGTCTTTGTGATCTGTTGGGCATGGGGTCGGAAAGGAAAGGGAGACCGTGGCAAGTTCCCTGCTGCAGAGTTGGAATGAGACTGGGGGGCTTGGATCTCAGGAGCAGCAGGAAATGCCTGCGTCTACCTCCAGCCTACTTGTCTCGGGAGCAGCAGCCCTTGGTTTAGCACAGGGCGCCTGCTGGAGATGGGGCCTGGGACAGAGCAACAGGTGGAAGGAGGAGTGTTAGAAGGGGAGATCTGTGGGAGCCACAGGAGATGGAAGCGTGGGGTGCAGCAGGGATGTATTGCTGGTGTACTGTTCCAACACTGGGGGTGGGACTGGGGGGGGGGGTTAGATCTGTGAGAACAGAGCTGCCTCCGACTTTCAAGTCCCAGTCCTAAAAATAATAGTAATAATTGTCTTGGCCTGAGACTGTGAATCATCAGGAAACAGCTGCCTTCTTTCTTGACTAAACTCTGGTGGCCAATTGCTTAGCATTTTAATATATGGTATCACATAGTCTTGGGCACAGCTATTGCAAGGCTGGTTTTGTAAGTGCCGAAATGGACGAACAAGTTAAATATATTTTGCGCAGTGTTGCAGCTACCAGGGTGGTGGCACACTGAAGAGCCAGAGCCAGGCCTGAGCGAGTCCAGGCACTGAGCACATGAGCGCTTATTTAGAGCACCCTGTCTTTTCTGATGTGTCCTTTTCTACACATGTTAGCTTCTTCCTCTTATCGTCACTTACCCTTCATGTTCCCGTGTACTGATGCTCTTGGCTCCCATTTTCTCAGCATGTTCCTGTGCTGAGAAATCAATGTTCAAGATAAACAGCATCTGCCTGGGGCCACCTGCTATCTTCCTGATGGACTCCAGGGGTCTAGGAGCAATCTGTACCTGTGCACTTATCGGGTGTTCTGTCTTAAGGTAGAGCTTCTGGGAGCAATGCTCTGCTCCAATGATCCAATTGTTCATTGCTTCATTTAAGTAACATTGTTGAGTTCCCCTCCTCTGTACCTGGTCTAGGAGATGGAAATAGAAAAGAGAAGCAAAAACAGCTACGCCAAAACTCCTCTCCAAGAATCTCCAGAGAAATGTGTGATGTGGTTTTTCCTTCCTTGCCTTTTCCCTCCCTCCCTCCCTCCCTCCCTCCCTCCCTCCCTCCCTCCCTCCCTCCCTCTTTCCCTCCTTCCTTTTTTCCCTTCCTCCCTGCCTGTCCTTTCCTTTCCCTCCCTTTCCCTCTCGTCCTTTGCTTGTGTGTTTCATGGAGAGTGAGTCTAGAAGCTTGGGCATACTTGGCTACTGCTTGACCACTAAGCTTTATCTCTTGTCTTTTTGTTTTTTTCCACTTTGAGACGGGCCCTCAAATGTGCTCAGGCTAGTCTTGACCTTGTGATCCTGCTGCCTCAGGCTCTTGAGAAGCTGGGTTTTTGACTCTTCACCACTTAGCCTGGCTTGATAAATATTTCTTTTAGAGGGATGTGACAGAATTAGAGAAACATAGAAGATGGGCAGACAGGTGGGGCCTGGGGGTGCATTGGGCATTTTCTCTGGAGTGGATGAGGTTGGAGATAAGGTCTGAAGCACAAATGATGAAGGCAGGGTGAACGGAGAGGAGTGGAGCAGAGATGCTGTGGAGAAAGCAGTACGCAAACCCTCAGAGGGCGCTGGAATTCGGAACACTGAGTGACATTTGGTTGGAACGGCTAGACTGAGGTATAAGTTGACTGGTGGCCTCTGAAGGTCAGGCCACTGTCTAAGTCATTTGTAGAGACAAATATCGTTATCTTTTCTTGATGTGTAAATCTCCCTTAACGAAATCTAGGTTCCTCACTGGATGAAGATTGAAGTTTCTCTTGATGCCAGCAAATGGCAGGTTTGGCTTCTTGATTTCCTCCCCACAGTGGCCATCAAATGAATGACTGCGTGGCTGTTAGGTAGGGATGTTGGCCACACCACAGTCGGAGGTATGGTTCCATGCTGGTATTGGTTTCCCAAAGAGCTCCTGGACTTCAGCTCTAGGTGAAGTTCATTTATTTTTTATTTTTATATTTTAACTTCTGATTGGTCAGTTAATCAAGTACTTCCTTCTTAAAAGAAAAACTCACTGGTTTTCGTTTGGAGGATTTGGGCATATTGCTTCCTGGGAACACCCAGTAGAACTCCTAAATAACCCATGGGCTAGCCTGATGGTTGTTAGCGTTCATGGGGTTGGTTAGTCAGCTGGCCAGACTGGCATCTGCAAAGGCAGCGAAGGCTGCAACAGGAAAAGCTCTTTTCTTGCGCTGGTTCAAACCGAGACTGCTACCCAAGGCCTTTCCTGGCCTCTAGGCCTGGTGCCTAGGATTGTTCCTGGCAGATTCTGGGACTGCACTGGAGGCCGACAGTGCCGAGATGGTTATAACTTCCTAGAGATGGATCAGAGTGCAGCGCTGGCACGGAATTCTGCATCCATCTACTGTTGGAAAGGGATGGACATATTTTACACACGTCTTGCGTCCTCTGTTTGAACTCCCTGACTTCTCAGGACAACCGGATGTCAGCTGTCACAGCTGCTGTTTTTGGTTAGTGACACACACTCTTAATGACTGCAGGATGAGGCTTCTGCCATGCTCCCGGAGGGCACAGCGAAGGCCTGTGGTGTTGGCTCACTAAGAGGAGCTCATTCTGGCAGCGCAGCTGTCGGGAAGGAAGGGCTGAGGTCTGGTGACTGACAGGAGGATGCTGAACTAGAACAGGTGAAAATCAAGGGGACCAGAGCCCGGAGAGATGGCTCAGTACTTAAGAACACCAACTGCTCTTCCAGAAGATCAGGGTTCAATTCCTAGCAGCGACAGGCAACTCACAACTGTCTTTAACTTCAGTTCCAAGGGACCCAACACCCATGCAAAATACCAATGCACATAAAAGCAAACACTGGATTTGCTTAAAACAATAACAACAACAACTGCATCTGGCATCTGTGCTGAAGTCTGAGTCCCATATTGCCACCAAAGGTCACACAGAAGCCCAGGGTTGAGGAGACAGCCTGAAGATTTAAATGATGTGTAGGGTAAATGCTGTTGCCATAACCACCCCGACCTGACTGTCAGGGCTTCCACCCAGAGCCAAGCTGCTGCAGAGGGCCATGTCTGGGTTCGTGGTCCAGCTACAACTGGGGTCTGTGTTGATATCTATGGACCATGTCACCGCAGGGGTCCTTAGGAACCATGAGAGATAAAATCGGAGGGCCACGCTGAGATGGCTGCACCCTTTGCTGGCCCAGAGAAAGCTGGCCTTGCCTGTCTGGACATTAAGCAAGAAAGCTGGCTCAGCACTCAGGAGAGATGACCCCACCCATCACCTCACCAGAATGACCTGACCCTGAGGGTATGGGGATAGAGGAGCTGACTCTGCCCCCCTGACCAGCTCAGCTACCATCCAGGCCCACATCTGGGCTTTGGGTTGGCCTACCCTAGCATCTACCCCATCTAGGATCTGCTGGAGCTTGTGAAAGTACTGGTCCTGTGCAACAATACCTGCAGGATCTCCATGACTCCAGGTTTGCAGCCATGGGATATGGCAGAGGAGTTCGTGGGAAGATACAGTGATGACAGTGTACCAGAAACCACCTCAAGTATTTCAACGTAGCAGTCAATACAGTGGCCATCCTCCTCATCAGATGGCGCTCATCAAGGATGCTAGGAAGGGAGTCATGCATTAGCTTGAGTTTTGGTAAAATTGAATTTGCTTATAAGATTTATTTTTATTTTTGTGTATATGGTTGTTTATATATGTGTGTGTGTATGGGCACCATGTGGGTGCCTGGTACTCTGTTGCCACAATGACACCTTTTCAAAAGAATCTGGAAGCAAGGCCCTTCAAGTCAACGTTCCATACGGTATGTGTGTTGGAAGGGTTATGGCAGAATTGTGAGAGTGTTCTGGCCAACACAAGAGGAGATGGGGAAAGGAACTGAGGAAGGAAGGGAGACTGGAGAGAAGGCTCAGCATTTAAGAGCACTGGCTGCTCTTCCAGAGGACCCAGGTTCAATCCTCAGCACCCACATGGTAGCTCACCACCAACTGTAATCCAGTCACAGGGGGGATCGGACTCCTTCCTCTTACCTCCGAGGGTACCAGGTACACATAAAGTGCACAGATACACATGCAGGAAAAACACCCATACGAGTAAAATAAAAATAAATAAATATAAAATTAAAAACCCAGGAGTTTAAGAAGAGGAACAGCCTTCAACTATTAATCATGCTTTCTTTCTTACCAGGATAGTGGGAGTTAGCCAACCTTCTTGAACACTGTTTAGTCCGTTTTGGTTTTTTTTTTTTTTGTGAGGAAGTGAGCATTGTAACTGTGTTTTTGTTAAAGTTATTGTCTAAACTCACTTCAGTCAATTGTTCATCTCTCTTTTCTCTCTGTTACTGTCAACATAACAATTACAGTCAACATGTTTTACCCACAGGAAGGCAGCGAGCTGTTTATAGCACAACAGTGTGAAAGCAACGTTTGTTTTCCGAATGTCATGTATAAGTATTCTTCTGTCGTTTGCAGCGACGGGAGAAGGACAGCATGCTGGAACTCTCTGGCTGTCACCCAGCCTGCATAGAGGAATTTACGATGCCCACACATTAGCATCAACGGGCACTTTGCTGGTAGCTTTCCTCGGAACCATATCTTTTTATTATAGCTATTTGCAAGCAGTCATTGATACATTTATCATTTCTGGGGTTTAATACAATTGCATCTCGGGCAATCTGAAATCAATAAAGTTTTAGATGGGATGTGCCAATTGGATAATGAAAGTGATTTGGACACATCGACATTTGTAACATTTGGGGAACTCATTCTTGGTGAATAATGTGGAGACTGCGGGCTGTTGTTGCCAGTGTAAACAAGCCCCTGGGTCCTAAAGAAATAAGTGGGTTATTGGGAGCACCACAGGGAGGCTGTTCTTCTCTTAACCCATAGATTAATACATAAAGATTCTATTTGAGCATCAGAATGTCCCCGAAGACCAGTGTTGGTCTTCTTTACACACACGTAGCATAGAATTCTAGTCTTATTTTGCTTTTATTTATTTGTTTTGTGTGTGCACAAATGTGTGTATGCTACGATGTTCAGGTGCGTAGCTCAGAGAACAACTTATGGAGATTTCTTTCCTTCCAGATTGTGGGTCCCAGGTATTGAACCCAGGTCTTCAGGCTGACTGGCAAGTGGTTTTACCTGCTGAGCCAACTCACTGGCCCTCAGGATGCTAATGTTACAAGGGCCCCTATATCTATCTACCTGATGGTCAGACACCTACATTTACAGCCAAGAGGATAAATGACTTCTTCAGGAGCCACCTCCTCACCATCTCTTGATCAAAGTCTCCCCATTTAATTCTCTTGCTATGTCATTTCTATGATCCTTTCAAGACCTCAGAACTCCTCAGGGTTAATTTAAAAGATGCCAAAGCCACAGTAATGGCTTCCACGGTGGAAAAACTGCACAACGAGTCTTTCCACCACTTTCCATGATCACTGAAATTTGTAGGGAAGTTGTTTAAGATCCGTAGGCCAAGGCCATAATGATCTTCCAATAGAGTTGTTACGAAGAACAAATAGGTAACAGGTGCAAGGCATCTAACATGTGTTTACTCCTGGGTCTTCCACTCTGAGAGCAAGCATCCAGGTGTGCTTGCGGCTAAGGTAGTTTACAGGTGTTGATGCTGGATTGACATCCACGAAGGTCCTAGTCAACACCTTTTGACGCTGTTTGTGTTTTTTTGTTTTTGCTTTTTTTTGGTTTTGTTTTTCTACATTCTTATCTAACCCAACAACTGGGATTTTTTTTTTCTCTTTTTCAGTACTGCGGATTGAACCTAGAGTATCCTGCAGGTAAGGCAAGTGTTTTACTTTTGAAATACAGCCCCAGGCCTTAGGTTGTTTAGTGAAAACAATCTAAAGAAGATAAAAATAATACACGTCATGTGTGTTCCACCCGTGGATCCCTTGAAGGGAAGCCTGGGGAACATTTAAGGTTGCAAACTTCAGCCCCACGGTCCTGAAGATTCCTCGCCCATCTTGACAAATACATTTTAAAGAAAGAAGTAGAAATAAGTAATTTTCTGCGGTGTTTTGCAAATGTTTATGATATTACATATTACGTTAGGTGTCAGAAAAAGGGATTTTCTTTATAGTCTAATAAGATGTCTTCAAATATAGTAATTAGAATTGTTCAAACGGCCACAGGCATATCTGTTTTGAATGCAAGAAGTATTTGAATCTGGTGATTGAATTGGTCTTAAAAATTTTTAATCACACGTTTGAAGTCCTGAGTACACCCTAGGCGTTTACTTGCTTATGAAAAGTCAAACTATGAATTACACCGTTCTGCTCCCCACATTACTTTCACCTTCCATCCCACAAATGACTTGTGAAATTTGCAATTACCTAAAAAACATCAATACTATGTTACAAAAGGTACTTAAATATAGATGAGAAAGATAGATGTTTGTCTTCTTAGATACTGATATCAAATAAAGGATGGAATGTCTTTATTGAAAACCAACCCCTCATCCCCCCCTCCCCGCCAACAGAACGAGTAAACATCAGTGTGGAGAAAGGCTTCCTTTAACTCTGTTGTTCAGTTCAAACGCGTGTTAGGAAAATGTCTGTTCTGCATATAAAATATACAACAAAAAAGGGAATAGTGAATAGAAAAATAAAATATGTAGAGGAGACAAAGATTCTGCACACGTAGCTTTAAAACTCCAACAGGCAACAGTTTTCAGGAGACTATACATTCAATCACTGAAACATAAATCCCCACATAGTAAATTACAACACTGTAATTTGCCGTAGGAGACTCACCCATTGCAATGAACTCACCAGTCTTTACCACATTAACGTTGGCCTCTAACAGACCAGAGGAAATGGAGTTAAGATTTCACATAAGTATCTTTGCAGCTGAGACTTTTCTGCATTGCCGTGGAATACCTCCCGACACCCAGTCAGTTCAGCAGGAGCAAACTCACCTTGACCTTTGTCTCCCACACAGTAGCAGGGTCATAGATGGAAAAGGGCTCTGTTCGGAAGACATTATAGAGCTGGAGATCATTTTAAAAATCTGAAGTAGCGAATAAAAAGTAATGGAAGAAAAGAATCTGACTTCCTCTCTTCATTACAACACTATAGTAAAAATAAAAAAAATTTTTAACATGCTTTAGTCAGGAAACCACCCTTGCTACAGGACTCGATATAGAATAAGAAAAAAAACCCACGTTTTTGGCTGTAGCTTTAGTAAACAACAAATGAAGAAAAATCTGGTCTTCAAGAGGTCTAGAAACTCAGAACACAGACCTTGTCACGTGGACAGTGCCTCCATTCTGCCACAAGACTTAGCGATGAGTAGCTGAGCCCTATTCTGGTGGAAAGAGGACTGACTAGTTCCAGCATCAAAACAAGATAATGAAACCACCGACTGACAAAGAACAGTTAATTCTCCTGAATAATAATGACATCATGTTTGCATATAAGACAGCATCTGCGTTATTGCTCTACTTAGAATAATAATACAGTAAGGAACCCATAACAGACTGCACGTTAAAAACTTAAGGTTCTTTGGTGAAGAATGAAAGAAAACAGTATTTGAGCTTTAAAGAAAAATATCTTATCCATGATTTTTCTTTTATCTATTGATCCGTTGGATCCTCTCACAGAGCAGGGAGAGGTACTGAGTGAGTTTCACCATGGCAACAATTGCCACGCCCCCAGCCATCATACACGTGGGCCAGAAGAGAGAATGGAACAGCACGTTGGAGCTGTAGAGTTTGGTCAGGATGACACTCTTCTGGTTTCCTTCCGGGTCAGAATAGCAGGGGAAGTGTTGGTGTCTCCTGAAGTTCTCCATGACGACACTCACCAGGGACATAGACTCTTCAAAGTTGTTTCCACACTTAGGGATATAGGAACACTGTGAAGAGCAAGGTGGAGAGTCACCAAGAGAGCCAGGCAGATAGTAGTCAACCTAGCTTTATCTGAGAGACAGTCATGGTGGTTCACTTTTGTATATTTAAACTAAGGTCTCCCAAGACCAGAGAGGGCACATACTGATAAAAGCGATGTTTCGGGATTCCTAGATAAAGTTTGCCTTAGTAACTCATCTATAAATTACTTAGCTGTTGATTAAAATCTGATTATGAATTGTTTGTTTGATATAACAATCTCACATCACATATGTAGAAAAAGTAAGTAGTACTTCTTGCTATCGCTAAGAGTGGTGAGTCTTAATTCCCTCCTCCCAAGCATACTTGTCCAGGGGCTCAGAGGGAAAATCTTCCTGAGTTTTGTCTGCCCGCATGATATAAAACATTGCTATAACATACTGTGATGGTTAGTCAATTGTCAACTTGACTGGATTTAGGGTCACTATGGAAACACTTGTGGGAATGTCTGTGGCAGTGTTTCCAGAAAGGTCTACCTCAGGAGGCAGTAACATGGAAGGTAGGTGGCATGTGTCCCTTGGCTGGGGTGCCAGACTGAATGAAAAAAATGGGAGCTGAGCGTAACTCTCCAGTTCTCTCTGCTTCCTGACTGTGGCTTCAATGTGATGAGCCCCTTACTCCCTCTGCCCACAACCGACGGTGCCACCCCTAACTGTGACCCACACCGTGACCCCAGGCTGCAGGTCCATCCTTCCTTAGGTCACTTTTGTCAGGAATTTTGTCACAACAAAAGGAAACGTAATTAACACAATGCCAGTATAGAAGAGTCATTTATGAAAATATATTTGTTTTGACTACATGATATTCAACCAAGCTACCTTGGGCATCTTGTTACTATCATAAAAAAGCAAAACAAAAACCCCAAATCAAGTAAAAAAAAAAAAACAAACAAAAGCCAGCTACAGCTTTGGTGGATCTTGGAGAATTCAGAGATGCTGAGCAGAGAGGCCTGTGAGGAAAGGAACAGCCTCCGCTTGCCAAACGAGCATCTTCCTGGCAGCCAGGGAACAGCAAGCAGGATGGCATCAGAGTGCACTCTCTGTCCTGAGGACCCGGCGCTGTTTTGATTGGCTCATCTCACAGAGATCTCTTGTGTTCTGTCCCTTCTACCTCTCTCCCTCTTTTTTCACACCGTCATAGGAGGCAGCTTGTGGGTAGTACGTATGCACTGGCATGAGATCTGGAGTGGGACTCTGGAATCTGGGAGAGATTTCCATCTATAAATCTCAGGGAGAAAATTACAAACAAGTTAAGTTTCAGCTAGTGCAGCCTTGTTTCTCTGGAACAGTTTTTTTCTTCTTCTCTGACTTAGCAGCAGCACCAGGAACTTGTGTAGCTGTAACCATGGGGTTTTTGAGGTTTCTAAATAGCAGAAGTTTCTCTGATTAGTTAAGAATGGAAGATGAAGCCGGGCGGCGGTGGCGCACGCCTTTAATCCCAGCACTCGGGAGGCAGAGGCAGGCGGATCTCTGTGAGTTCGAGACCAGCCTGGTCTACAAGAGCTAGTTCCAGGACAGGCTCCAAAACCACAGAGAAACCCTGTCTCGAAAAACAACAACAACAACAACAACAAAAAAAAGAATGGAAGATGAGCATTCTGGCAGTGCTTTGGCATGGGGCCGAGGATGAGCTCTGAATGCAGCCCAGTGTCTTATATCCTGACTCAGAGCCCTGAGTGTGTGCACGAGCAAGTGCAGGTACACAGGATTTTATTTTATTTTGGTGACTCGATTGCCTGACTCTCAAGCACGAACGCTGTAGATGACAGCACCGTGTCACAATGGCGTGAAAAGGATGAACACACCTCTCACCATGCTTAATATGACGCTCCTGTCGCAGAGATGGAGTCAACACACTTTAAAACGTGACCAGCTGTGAGTCAGTGCCCATTCACGGACACGCGTGAACCCAGTAGAGTGCTGGACTCAGCCTGGGGCTGGGGTGGGGAAGAAGGCTGAGAGTATCTCCAGAGAAAGTGATAATTCGGCGTGATAAAGGGCTAAGGGTTTGGCCAGCGGGATGGTACCTTTCAGGCGGTCATGGGACTCTCTTTTCATCGCAGAGCTGTTCATGCAGATCAGGGCTTCAAGAGTTTTAGGCAATATTTCTTGAAGCAAACAATTTTAACAACAACAAAGCAAAGTGAACACAGATAAGCCTTCTATGGCCAGATGCAGGCAGAGCCAATCTGTATCATAAAGGTATCGGGTCTTGGTATGTTTTTGTGCTTACATGGAAGTAAAATAAAATATGGCAGCCATTAAAAAAATGGAGCTTTTCTTTATTTTCTTTTGCTATGGTGAATCAATTCAACTTTTTTTTTTTTTTTTTTTAGAAACATCTGTCAGGCAAATGACAATAATTCTGTCACTAGGTAAGATTCTTCCAAACAAAACAAGATATAAAGTAGCTCTGAGACCATCTGGCAAAGTTGTAACACAGGAGCTTCTTATTCCAGTTTAAAGCTGACAGGGCCTGAGAGGTGTGGGTATGATCTGACTGCATTCCGCACACGCTCACCCTTAGGTACTCTGTGCCAGGGGCACACACAGGGGCAACATACAGATGTGAGTGGCAAGAGTCTGGGGTGCTCTGAGTCCACCCGATGTGGTTATCTGCCCCTTTCTGTTTCTGCCCATGAGAACTCTACCATATATCAGCTGTTCATTTCTTTTTCTTGTCGACAGATCCCTTGTGATAAGGAATGAATGAGGTTGTATAACAAGTTCCTGACTTGAGTTCATGTGGTCCGGTGGCTATAGGCACGTGGTCCACAGAACCAATTTCATCTCCGTAATGAGGTTAATCGAGACTTCCCGGCAGCTATCTTTCAGAATTAGATGATGAATATGCATAAGGCTTCCATAAATTTTTATTAGCACATTTTCCTACTAGAATATCACATTTTCCCACATGCTTTTCTGAAGTCTTTAACCGAGTGCCACATACTAAGTTACGGAAGTTCTAAAGAGGGCTGAACAGCTGCGGGATTCTGACAGGGTCACCTTGCCTTGTGGCCTTTGGAGATGTGCGGTGAACCGGATTCTACCTTAGGATGTGGGTGTTTACTTCTGGTGTTCCAGCTTTAGTCCCGTGTATTCTCCGGAAGTGAGTATGGATTCGAAGCAAAGATTTAGCTACTGTGCTGTACCCAGATGCTTGCTACAGAAGTGGGCAGAACAAGGAACCATGACTTAATTATCACCTGCCTTCATCGTGTATTTGCGGGGTCATTTTATGTGAGTGATCTAGAATACACAGAACACGGTTCAACAAATTATATCTGACTACTATACAATCTTCACTTAATTTAGAAATTATAACATGATCATGAGAATAAAGACCTCATCCTTTTTAGGCAATTATTTTATTTAGTGGGTATGGATGGGATTGGAAAGGTTTAACTTTTAGATTGTGAATGATATATAACAGAAAGGTAGTGATCAAAGTATGTAAATACTGTTACCAGGAGGATGCACTAATCTTCCAGATTGCCAGTCAGCAGAAAATTGAGGAACCTACTTTGTGTGTGTGTGTGTACATGTACATCTATTTGTGTATATATTGGTTTGTGTGCACATGTGCATATCCTTGTATGTGGAGGCCAAAGATTGATGTTGTATGTCTTTCTAATCATTTTCTACAATTTTTTTTGGTGCCAGGGTCTCTCAAGGAACCTGGAACTCACTGATAGTCTAGACCTGCTGGCTAGCAAGTCCCCGGGATTCTCCTGTCTCCACTGTCAATGCAGGTGCACCACGTTTATGTGAACTGAACTCAGGTCCTTGAGCTTGCATGGCAAGCCCTTTCCTGACCGAGCTGTCTCCCCAACCTTAGTGGTCTCTTATTTTTTCATTTTATTTATATCATATTTTATATTTTTTCAGATTTTTATGCATTATATTTTTAGCATAGTTACTCCCATTCTTCAAATCCTCCCAGACCCATTCCCTACTCAAAACTCATCTAACTTTGACTCCTCATCTTTTTAATTACTTCTCTTATTTTTTGAGATTATAATATAATTATAAGCCGGGCGATGGTGGCACACGCCTTTAATCCCAGCACTCGGGAGGCAGAGGCAGGCGGATCTCTGTGAGTTCGAGACCAGCCTGGTCTACAGAGCTAGTTCCAGGACAGGCTCCAAAGCCACAGAGAAAGCCTGTCAAAAAACCAATATATATGTATATGTATATATACACACACACATATATGTATATATACACACACACACATATATGTATATGTATATATACACACACATATATGTATATGTATATGTATATATATATGTATATATATATATATATATATATATATATATATATATATATATATATATAACACATTTCCCCTCCTTGGTCTCTTTCAAATGTATGACATCTTTTTTCATTAGTTATTGTTACATGTATATGCTCTTCCCTGGGTTAGACTATTTCTCCCACTCTCAGCATCCCTTAACTGCCTGTAGTTCTTTATTTAAGGTTGAGGCCCCATAGTCTTTTACCGTCTATGTTAGCATGTGTGTTGCTGTCCTTGGTCAGCTCATCTTTGGGCAGCTGTGTTGGTGGGACTTCATGGATGCAGATTTTGATATTCCTAGGAGACACAATCTCAAAGCAGACTCCCTGATCCTCTGACTTCCTACAATCTTCCTGCCCCATCTTCTGAGCCTTGGGTGTAGGAATTGTTTGGTAGATGTATCCATTGGGACTGGGGTCCACAACTCTTCGTTATGATTGGTTGTGGTTTTCTGTAATGGTCTCCATCTGTTGCGTAGTGAAGTTTCCGTGATGAGGGATGAGGGCTACACTTGTCTGTGGCTTTAAGGACAAATGTTTAGAGTCCTGCTATGGATGATGCTCCATGTTTTCACTAGTTTCCTCCTTGCTGTGTGGATCTTGCGTCCCTTTAGAGAGCTTCTGGTTATCACCCAGGTATGTGCACCACTAATGCATTCTTAGGGTTATCAAGCCTTGCTGGTCATTGTTGCGGCTCATAGTTGGGCAGAATTGTTGATTATTTCTCTCCTTTGGAAGGTTGCCTGGTGTTTTCCGGTACCAGGAAGCCTAGTCCTCAGGAAGCTTTCAGGTGAATTCTCGCTCAGGGTCCTTTGCATCTGAAATGCATGGAGTTTTCAACAACGCCCTCATTCAACAAAAGCAAAGTCCAATTAGTGCCAGGTATATACTCTTGGACGGTCAGCTGGCCAGAGCCACACCCTTAAAGGGAACTAACTCTCCCTATCTCAGCAGTTGTCAATCCCATAGTTCCCCCAGGGGATGGGAACTTTGTGACCTACTGCCTGACCCCATGTTGGGATTTTGCCTGTTTTGAGCTTTCCCAGGTCTTATGTATATTGTCTCGAGTGCTGTGAGCTCATATGTGCAGCCCTCCTGTTGTATCCAGGAAGGAGTTTACCTGGAGTCACCTCCCACCTCTGGCTCTTACAACCATTTCACTTTCTCTTCCGCAAAGGAGAGGATGTGACAAAAATATCTCATTTGGGGACAAACACTGACGAGATTTGAGATATGGACTCATCTATGGATAAATCATTAAGAGTTGGTTTAATTGTCTCTTCCCCCCACCCCAACCCCTTTTCTTAAGATTCATTTTTTAATCTTTTGTCTGCAAGTTCAGCTACACAGCAGGAGGGGACACTGGAACTCAAGTTACTATATTGGTGCTGGGAGTTGAACTCAGGACCTCTGGAAGAGCAGTCAGTCCTTTTAACCACTGAGCCATCTCACCAGCCCATAACAGTCTCTGCTTAACCTGGAGTTTTGTTAGTAAAACTGGCTTTTTTCCCTAGTCCCTCTGATTTCTGAATGGCAGAAACTTCTCATTAGTAATGAAAATCACAGAGGACATCCATGGTGTAACCTTCTTGCTGTGGAAATTTGATCTTTAGTATCTCCTGGTTGCTTCTTCCCTTATGTGGTCAATAAAGACCCAGCAGTCACATCTTCTCTCCAGTTTTTTGGAACACAACTGAATTTTCCTTCCTTTTGCCTCACTTCCAGGACCTTCTATGTCAACAGAGTTATTTCCATTCTCATGATAGACAGGAAGTTAAAAAAAAAACCCTACCTGTCGTGTTTCTAGATATGCTTCACTAGGCTCATGTGAAGCAGAGAGACAGGCCGTCATCCTCAAGATGAAAGATGGGGCCAGCAATAGGGGCAGGATCTGGCTGAATAACCTCACTGTCTGCCTCGGCTTTTTCTTTTGCAGTGATGGGGAGGCACCATCGGTTCCTTGGGACTTCAAGGAAGTCTTGTGTTTTATTTTCTATTTTATAAGAAAGGAGCTATTTTATTTCAAGAAGAGGTTAGATGTTTAGTGAAATCCAAATACTCATTGAGTCCAATAAATATGGGGCCAATATAGGTGGCAATATGCAGATGTCAAAAATATGAACAATGCAGGACAGATGTTAGAAAGATAATACAACAAGAGTGGGTTGGTGAGATGGAAGAGGAGAGTGTCTAAAGCCTTTCTGAAAAGATGGACCATCACAGAGGCACGTCGGAATCTTGGTCTAAAAAGCTCATCAGCTCCCAGGGTACCTTAGTCCATGTGTTCTGACTTAAACAAACAAAATCACTCATGTGAACAAAATGATCTTGGTTTTGAAGTCAGGAAGCCTTGTGCTATTTGGAACTTGTGAGTTCCACACACTTGTGAGGGACAGAGGTGTTGAAAGCATAAACCGGGACCTCCTTTTCTTTCCCCTTCTGAGAGCCCTCCTCATGGACCACCTTTGAAGGACAGGTCCTCCCGCATGAAGTTTACATGTGTTCCGTCTGGGCTTTCAGCGGACTTTGGACTTGCCAAGCAGGACCGTTGGAAGTGTTTGAGCAAAGCAAGAACAAGGCAGGCTTTGCTGAGTATGACCATCTCCTCCACCATTTTGCCTCTTTCCAGAGAGGTTCACTTTGGTCATTCTTGCCGAGAGCTTACACATTGCACCATTTCTGCCCAGCGTGAAGCAGTGTATTCATTACTGTTCCTGTTGATATGGTCAAGCACTCAACAAAAGCATTCTAAGGAGGAAAGGGTTGATTGTGGCTCGCAGTCTGAGGGAACAATCTATTCCAGCAGGGAAAATGGCAGCTGATGGCGTTGCATCCACAGCCAGGAAGCAGAAAATGAGGGATGTCTGTGTTCAGAGCTTGCTGTCACCTTTTTAATTAGTCCAAGACTTTAGCCCACGGGATGGTGCTGTCCACAACACACAGGCCTTCTCATCTCAGGGTTCCTAATCTAGAAACTCCCCTACAGACATGCCTAGAGTCTAATTTAATCTAGACAGTCCCTCATAGGGATGTCCAGAGGCTTGTCTCTAGGTTGATTCTAGATCCTGCTGGCAGTCACCATCAATCACCACAAATCAAAAATAAACTTTAAAGACACTAGAGATGTCCTGAGAGAGAGAGAGACATCTAGGACCTTGGGATGGGTCAATCAATACCCAGAGAAACTCATACCACAGAGCCTTGCAGCATGCTGATTTGACTGAGAGTGAGTCAGATAATCTGACCTGGACCCCTGTTGCTGACTTGTTTTTTTGTGGTGCAGGGGGTGGGATGGGATGGTGGGGTAGGGAGGAAGAGCTTCCTTCTTCCCGTTTTTCTTTCTTGCTACTCAGAGGCATTAAGGTCTATGCAATCTTTTTTTTAAAATGTTTATTTATTTATTTATTATGTATACAATATTCTGTCTTTGTGTATGCCTGCAGGCCAGAAGAGGGCACCAGACCCCATTACAGATGGTTGTGAGCCACCATGTGGTTTCTGGGAATTGAACTCAGGACCTTTGGAAGAGCAGGCAATGCTCTTAACCTCTGAGCCATCTCTCCAGCCCCTGTGCAATCTTCTTATAGTCTTTCTTGATTCATGAACAGAGATGAGCTCAGATGTTCCAGAATTCAGTTTTTCTGTGAACTGTCTAAACTTTGTCAGTTTACAGAATCATGTGTACACAAATACTTTGCAGGATATTTGATCACACTGTGAAGTCCCGAGACTTGGTTAATAAAATCAACCTTGGATCAGGGGCATAGCCAGCAACCAGTTGCCTGGAATTAACCATGGAGAGGATTGGAGGAGCTAGGAATACGGATAGAGAGATGCACAGGAAGGAGTAGGTAGGGACCCGGAACTTCACGGTCCTTTTGACTTGGGATAGCTGGAGAGATGCTCTCTTTTGGTCTCTGGCCAAAAAGGAAGACCAGCTCGTTGCTTCTCAGACTCTCTGAACTATCAGACTTTTACCCCAACATCTGACTCCTGAGTCTTTATTGTTAAAAACAGTATTGGTGGCTGTAACAGAGCCAGTGCTGGGCAAACAGGAAAAATGACCAATAGCTAAGCAGAAGATGATAGGAGGGACTTCCAGGGAGAGAGAGGAACTTGGGGGAAGAATCAAAGAGGTGGGGATTCGCCAATAAGATATGGAATAGGTATGACATACAGTATGGAGGAGACATGACCAGCCACATGGAAGAATGTGGATTAATATAAATGGGTTGATTTAAGTTTTAAGAGCTAGTTGGGAACAAGTTTAAGCTCAGGCCAAGCTTTTATAACTAATAAAAAGTCTCTGTATCATTATTTGGGAGCTGGGGGCCCAAAGAAAGCCCAACTACACAAATATATGGTGTGGAGACAAGATGACCCCAGATGTTATTCTTTGGGAGCTGTCTACTTTATTTTTAAGATATGGTCCCTCACTGGCCTAGAACTTACAAAGTAGGCTGGCTGGCCTGTGAACTCCACCTTTTCCTCCCCAGTGCTGGGATTACAGATGCGGGACACCATATTCTGCTGCTTCTAGAAGTTCTGGGTATCAAAGTCAGGTCCCCATGCTTGTGCAGTCAGCACTTGACTGAGCCACAGTATTCTGAATTCGTCTTCTGTGCTCTCTCAAGAGCATGTGTTGGATGTTTCTTCTTCAGGAGATAGCAAGATAAAGTAAAGAGTTTTCGATTTTAATGCAGACCTACTCACTTGGGGAATGCCGGACTTCAGGGATATTCCTTTTCTGAGCCTCAGTGTTCTAAAATGAGAATGATGATGGTGTGGTACACAGGGAATTGCTGCTACAGCTAAACGAGCCAGTTTATGTAAAATATCTGTGTTCTGCAGTGCCCGGTACATTGTGAGTTCTTGACGCAATCTGACTGTGATTATTTTAGGGGCAGGAGTAAGCAAGATAATGTTTTGGACATGTTATTACAGTAGTGGGCACATTCTACATGGTGAGCACTTGGTAAACACCATTTTCCATTTGCTGCTTCAGATTTATCTTCTCTGGTTTCTGTGACCTGTCAGGGCTCTGCTGAAGACACCCCAAAGATCTGACGGACTGAAAATGTGAAGCTAGGCAAAACATAAGCAGTCAGCCAGCCAGCCACTGTCTGCAACCATATCTAATTGTCACAGTTTGATCAGGGAGAATGCTAGTCACATGGTGGGAAAGAAGGTGGGGACACGGCCAAGCATCTGGCAGTAGAGGGAAGGTCTCTGTGTCATGATCACAACATCCAGAGCACCCAAGCTGAGAAGCTCTGATCTAGATATATTAGTCTCTGAAATTAGGAGATCCGTCGTGCTTATGGGTGACAGAATGAGGATCATGCTGAATTTGGAGTTGAGAATATGGCTAATTAATGGACTGCCCCATTGGAAGTAATCATCTTCCTCGTGAAAGTTACGTATAAATACCATACATGTTTGTATTTATCATACCTATTATATGTCTTTATCAGCATGCATCAAAATGGATATAATCTTTTATTTCACTACAAACTTCATCTTAAATTCACCTTTCAGTGAGTATGTGTTGAGAGTCGCTGGTGTTTAGCGGAAAGTTTAACTCCCGAAGGAGATCAGGTCTGGGACAGAAAGCAGCAGCCACGGTGAATTAATATTCAGCTGCTGTTTATGGTTCTAGTGACATTCCGGAGGCTGAGAGAAGGAAAAGTCCCAAACCGTGCTGAATTAACACTCAACCGCTGTTTGTCATTCTACTGACAGCCTCATGGCCGGTGGCTGAGGGAGGCCAGGCCACTCACAGCTCCCAGAGGCCGACAGTCAACTGAGAGCACCTCGAGAGAGTGTGCAGGCTTCTCCGGTCTGGCGGCTTGAGCTTGCCTGTTGTCAAGAGGCTGTGACCTGGGTTTAAGGACTAGAGGGAGAAACTGAAAAGGTATAATCAGATATTTTGAACATTCAAAGTTTTCTCACAAAGATGTAGATGGTTAAGCTGATCCCTCTTGCCTCCTGCTGTCTCAGTTCTAACACCGTAGGTAGTAGCTAGAATCTCAACAGGAGCATGGCTATTTCTCAGTGTCTGGGGGTTCCTGTTATTCTTGTGAGTTTGGAGGAAGTAGCCCGAAGGTAAGGTTGACACTGAGGGTACTTTTTTCTCTTTTAAAATTATTAATTATTTTTTCATTTATTTTACATTCTGATCACAATTTTCCCTCCCTCCTCTCCTCCTGTCCCCTCACCCAGACTCCCTTCAACACTTCCCCGCATCCACTCCTCCTCCTCATTCAGAAATGGGCAGGTCTCCCATGGACATCAGCAAAGCATGGAACATCAAGTTGAAGTAGGACCAGGCTCCTTCCCCTGCATAAAGGCTGGGCAAGGTAATCTAACATGGAGAATTGGTTCCCAAAACCAGTTCAAGTGCCGGGGAGAGGCCCACAAACAGACCAAGCTACACAACTGTTACACACATGCAGAGGGCCTAGGTCGGTCCCATGCAAGCTCCCTAGTTGTTGGTCCAGAGTCTGTGAGCTCCCAAGGACTCAGGTCATGACCTCCAACCCCGACTTTTACAGCCCCTCCTTTCTCTCTGACGCTGAGGGTATTTTCGTCTCCTTTGCCAAAGGTATCTGGAATACCCCTCATGCTGAACAGAAATGGTCAGAGAGTCTTCCAACATGGAGATGGCTGTTTTCTCAGAACTGTTTTACTGACTAAAACCAGAGGCTGCCCATGCAGAGGATACAGAGCTGGGTTAGGGATGTCCAGTGGTGGTGTTCAGTGCCTGTCCAACGAATCTGCCAACTGTGGCTGGGGCCTGAGAGCCTCTGTGCTTGGATGGTATTTTTGAGGACCCAGAAGCACTGCGGCCACAAATTATCTCTCTTGTCTGTGGTGCTCTGAATGAATGCTTCCGGGAGTTAAACTCCGACTGTAGTTCCGGGTTTGACTACCTCAGTTTAAGCAATTACAAGGGAGTAGTGTTGAAGAACTGGCGTCCACAAGCACCTGGCAGAAGCGAGTGGAAACACTGGAAGAAAATGACATCAACTTAGGCTGAAAGAGATTTTTATAAAAAAGACTTTGAAGAGGTTGGGGAGATGGAGATGGCTCAGTGGTTAAGTGATCTACTGCCCTTGTAGAAGATCCGAGTTTGGTTCCCAGGACTGGAGTATAGGATGGCTCACAATAAACTGTAACTCAAGCTTCAAGGGACCTGACACCCTTTTCTGGCTTCTATCCATATTATATACCTGTGCACACACCCCACCGTCCATATATATATATGTAAATATATACATATGTGTATATATTCAATTAATATGTATATATTCAATTAAAATATTAAAAACTTTGAAAATATGTTTCCTGACACGTAATGAACTGCTCGTTAAGGTAAGACAACGTAAACATCTGGAGTGGAACACGGCTGCAGCTGTTAAGGTCATCCCACAAGCAAAAACATTCCAAGGACAGGAACTAGACTATGCTAAGAAACTAGAAACAACCAAAGAAGACCCAAATGAGTACTCTAGAACTGAAAATACACCAGGAGAAGCGTGAAGGCCTGTCTGCTTTCGCCTGTGGTGCTGTGTGCTCGCTCCCAGCCCTTGATGCCAGGGACGTACAGAAGCTGCGGCTTATGGTGGACGCTGGTTGGAATGCAAAGAGGAGTAGAGTTTATCAATAAACCTGGAATCTAGCTTTATCACGACTACTGGAGCATGAGGGAGGGAAAATATGAGTATTGGCGTAATACTCATTTAGATAAAGTACACGCATCTTACCCTTTATTTATTGGTATTGGTGAAACATATGGATGGGTCCTGAAAATGAATTTATTGCAAGTATGACTATCGGAAGTTGGTGCAAAGAAGGAAAATTATAATATTCAAAATGACACTGGCATTGGCGACTGTGCTGATTACATTCAGCGTGTTTGGGACATTTCCTTTAAGCTGCTGCGCTGTGACTCCACACTCAAGACCTGGACATATTAGACGCACATCCCTTTTTATATGCAATTGTGCACCGGGGCCAACACAACAAGCATCTGAATATGCTGAAGAAGAAGGCAAAGGAGTTTGGCCTGAGCTCATGAAGCCATAGACCAAGCAAATGGTGAAGAGTCCTCAGAGTCCGTCTTGGGTTTCTTCTTGATTGCCATTCCTATGGCCTCCACAATGAACCAGACTGGGCGCTGGGGTGTAATGCATATCATGGCCAAGCCCCATATTACCAGTTTTGGGATTCATCTTGGGAAGTGCCCTGCCCACTGGCGTGTGGCTACTGTGCTTACTTTATTTTCACCGAGGACGGCATGTTTGTGCTTATGTTATGATAGTTTTAATAGTATACTCAATTTCTAGATGTCTTACCGGGAAAACAGATGCTATTTGACAGTAAAAGATTTTCAACAGAGGAGGAAATGAAAACTGGGAGTGAAAAATGGAGATGAAGGAGAGAAAGCAGGAAGAAGAGAAAGAAGAGGTACATTAAGGGGGAGCAAGACAGGAAGGCTAGGGAGAAGGCAACCCAACATAAGCCAAAAGCAAAAAGCAGAAAAACAATGAAACAAAACATTGAAAAATAGTATGCTGAACTTTAGGGGGAAAAAATAGACAAATCTCGACTGTAGTAGTTTTTTTTTTGTTTCTTTTCTGTAATTACTTACCAAATTTAATTTGGAAAACAAAAACAGTAAGAATATGAAACTTGCATTTTATAGAAAATAGTTAGCTCTTAGTGATAAACAGAGAGAACAAATTATAGGAGCAACATCAGCAACAAAAAGTTGCCTTAAGATTTTATTAAAGTGTCTGATAAAAGAAGGAGTATTTATATTTCCACCTCTCTGTGTAGACATTTTATATGCATTAATAAGTATCAGAAGTATTAATTTGAATGAAACTGTCCATGTACAGTGCTTAGGACCACTCCAAGTTTAGAATAGCCATTTTATATATACTAGCTTGTTTTTATTGTTACTATTATAGTTATTGGTAATAATTGCATTTTCTATGTGATATCAAAACATCAAATGTTGTTTATATTTTACATACATTTGTGGAAGATTTTACTTAATATTTGCTCCTCCTGTTAGAAGATAAGCATATACTTTATATTTCATGGTCTGTAATTCACCAGAGACTTTCTGTAATTTTTGTCATGCCGCTCCAATAAATGCAAAAATAGCTCATTTTAAATGAGCACAATAGCTGTTTTTAAATTATATGACAAAACACATTTCAAGTTATTACTGATAGTTACTCAGCATGTTTTGTAGAAGTTCACACATTTATGGGAAAAATAAGTTTACATTAGGATGGTAGGCAATACTATTAAATGAATTGAATAAAATTTTAGCATTGGAAAAAGAAAACATAGTAAGAAAAATTCAGACCTTAGTGGATGAGTCTGACAATAAAGTCTTCAGAATCGAGAAAAGAATTTCTGAACGGTATAAATCCCTAGCGAAGTGATGCAAGAGGAAAAGAGAGGGGAAAAAAAGAGGGAGAAATGGACCAGATTCAGTGAGGAAGTCCAGCATCCGGCCACCTGGAGTCCCAGAAGGGAAAGAGGGAGCAAGGGAGAGGTGACACAATGTTTATGAGATAGCCTGGTAATACTCTCTGGAACAGAAAGTATTAAGGAAGGGGAAGAACTCTGTGAATGCTTGGAAGTCTGAACAGGGTAGCTTCTCACTTGGGAGTGTGATGAACTGTAGAGAATCACAGGAAATGATCTTTAAACAGGCGAGACTGCCTCACAGATGCAGCAGTGGAACCGAGGGCTGTGTGATGACAGCATCCTTGCTCATCAAGAGACAATGGAACAAAGGAACGGCCGACCTAGAGACGTGTGCTCCGTGAATGCATCCTCCAAGAAGCAAAGCTCGGGAGAAATGCTTTCAGGACAACACAAACCGAGGAAATTCTCCACACCACACACTGTTCTCGCATCTCTAATGAGAGATTGTTTTTCAGGCTGTGGGAAAATGGCTGCAGATGGGAAAGCGGAATAAAAGGCTGAACACAATGAAAATGCAGAGCTGTTGGGCCCATGGAAGTTCATATTACTGCACACAACTTCAACAATCTGTGCCGAAGTCTAGGTCAACAGAGAATGGTAAGAATGCCATACAAATGGGCTCAAAACTGCCACAGTAGTCTTTGGGCTAAACTTTGGCACTATAGGAGATTAGTAGTTTCCAGGAAAGGAAATGGGTCCTGCAAGTGACCCCATGAAGACTGAGCCAGTAGCCGTCCTTTCAAAAACAAACACCTACAAACAAGAAACGAATGTGAAGAGACCCACAAACTTGACCCCTACATAAAGGTCAGTTTCAGGAAGACTGATGGTGTATGGGGAAGAAATAACAGCAATCCTTAATTAAGGAAAATGAGTAGGTTAAACAAAAGGTTAAGGAAGAACAATAAATAGAAGAACCAAAGTACTAAACAAAATGGAAAAAAAATGACGAGACATGGTTGCAGTAAAACTGAAATGTCTTCCATACGAAGATGCTTCAGAGAGGGAGGAGACAGGCTTGGGCACACAACTGTTGTTGTTTGAGTCGGGCTCTCACCGGATTGCCCAGGCTGGTCTTGAACTCGTGGGTTCAAATGATCCTCTTGCCTCAGTCTTTGGAGTAGCTGGGACGAAAGGCACATGCCCCCTTGTCTATATGTTTAAACAACCCCTACAAGGAATGTGAAAAATGAACAACCCGGGGGGAGGAAAGAGAAGAGGAAATTCGGATGGCAGGCACTCGAAAAGCCACGCAAACCAGAAGGAGACCTCACCACATCAACTGTAAAGTTATGGTGAGCGTTTGGAACCCGAAGAATCCTCTTACTACAGGTGCATTGGAAAAGCCCTGCCATTATTTTCTGAGCTTTATGACACACATATGTCATGTTATGACCCAGGTATCTCACCTTCAGATTTACGCCTGACAGAGTGTGGGGGTTGGTGGCTTGGGCTCAGAGAGTTATACACAAGAGCATCTGTGGCAGAGCTATTTACGCTTGCCCTGAGCTGTAGAAAACTCAATGTCTATCAGCTGGAGAGTGAAAAACTAAGCTGACATTCCAAGTGAAATGGAAATGAATGAATTTCACCCCGACAAAACGATGCCAAGCACCGTGCTCTGTGAAGGAAGCCAGACAGACGGGTGCAGTCTGTGTGATTCCGTATACAGAGAGGCTTAAGTTGCAGGAAAGTAAGACAGTGTTTATGGATATGTGCTTAGGTGATAAGAGCCACAAAGGAAAACACAGAGACAGTCGCTGTGATAGCTCGGGAGGTGGTTAACCAGGAGAGAGCAATGCCTGTGTTATTGGGAGGGGCAGGAAGGGTATTTTGGGGGAAAAGGAAAGTGTCATTTTGTTTCTCTTGTGGTGGTTAATGGGGAGCACTTGATAATAAATACTTGAGCTGTACCTTTTGTATTACACGCAGCTTTCTGTATGGAGTCATGACTCACATTTAAAAACACAATAGTGGGTCAAAGAAACCAAATGGGGCCCATGACCGCACAGAGCGCCGACAAGGTCCTGATCCTAAACATGTACCTGGGATTGATAATGGGAACCACAGTCCCTGTTTGTCACCTAAGTAATGGAGCCAGAGCCGAAGTGATGGGCTACCCAGTTGAGGAAGTGGAAAGAGCCCTTACTGTCTGGTTCCTCTTCAGCTTTTGTGGCTTTCCAGTTCCTCAGAGACCAGAGAGTTTTACAGGTACCCACCAGCACAAGCCAGCTTTGTTTAGAAATCTGGCTGGCAGGGAGGAAACAAACAGCTGGGGAGGGCTAAGCTGGGGAGGGTGTGCGGAGCCTTGTCATGACTACTCTGGTTTCTGCCTACCACAAATGAAAGAACACCAGAAGCAGCATTTTCAAATAAGGCTTTCTGGAATACTCGTCAAGGAGAGCCTTCAGAGATATTAGCAAGAATTCTTTCAGGTTGTTGTAACTAAAATGCAAGGTGGGTTTGTTTTTACTCCTTTGTGGCAACACCATTTGCTGCCCATGTGCTAGTACGGAACCCAAGCTACCTAAACCTCTGTAGCCATCACTGAAGGGATGGCTATGGCGATCGTTTTTACAAGAACGATTAGCATTCATGAGGCTCACTTGCTTCCTGGAAATGAGCACCAATGGTGCTATTGGAGGCCAGAATCAGATTGTCTTGGCTTATTCAAGAATATTCTGGGTATTTAAGCGGCTGCTATAAAACCCAAACCTAATATACACAACACTTGAAATTCATACGGCAGATTGGTTCAACTAAAACATTTACTGGTCACCACAGTCCTTCATAGACCTTATAAATATAAACATTTTTTGGGACAGGATCTTGCTACATGGTTTTGGCTTGCCTTGTATTTGTTTAGTAGCCCAGGTAGGCTTCAAACTTGTGGCAATCCTCCCGCTTTAGTTTCTTGAGCATGGGATTATAGGCTTGAAACCACCATGCCTAACATCAAAGCAAATAATATGTATAGCTTCAATATAACGCATGTTTATTAAGCACCTACCCATTAGATTTTAATACATTAGTATGGAGTTTTGAATGAGAAACATCTTCCATAGACCCAGTTGTTTGAATACTTGGTCCCTAGTTGATGCCATTGTTTGGGAAGATTATGAGGAGGTGGAGTTAAGCTGAAGGAAATGTGTTGTGTGTTTGTGTGTGTGTGGGGGGGCAGGATTTGGGAGCTGATAGCCTCATCTCATTTCCCTTTCTTGTCTCTCAACTCCTGCTGCCTTACCTTCCTGCCATGATGGAACCATCCAGCAAAATAAACCACCTTCCTTCAATTGCCCTTGGTCATGACATTTTGTTATAGCATCAGAAAAGTGACTAATATGAGCAGTATTACAAACTGGGCCTTTATGAATATAGCATATGTAAAGAAAGAATATGCATACACACATGTGCAAACACACACACACACACACACAATGCACTATTGACCACATGTTCAATTTCATACTACAACATTCTCTACTCTAGACCCACATTGGAGCACAGGACTGAAATCTCAAGGTCCAAATCAGGAGCAGAAGGAGAGAGAGCACGAGCAAGGAACTCAGGACCGCGAGGGGTGCACCCACACACTGAGACAATGGGGATGTTCTACTGGGAACTCACCAAGGCCAGCTGGCCTGGGTCTGGAAAAGCCTGGGATAAAACCGGACTCTCTGAACATAGCGGACAATGAGGACTACTGAGAACTCAAGAACAATGGCAATGGGTTTCTGATCCTACTGCATGCACTGGCTTTGTGGGAGCCTAGGCAGTTTGGATGCTCAACTTACTAGACCTGGATGGAGGTGGGGGTTCCTTGGACTTCCCACAGGGCAGGGAACCCTGATTGCTTTTCGGGCTGGGGGGGGACTTAATTGGGGGAGGGGGAGGGAAATGGGAGGCGGTGGCGGGGAAGAGACAGATATCTTTAATAAATAAACAAATTTGAAAATAAAAAAAAACATTCTCTACTCTAATCCTTAATTGTAATAATGACCTTGTAAGTGACTGTTAATTTCCTTTTGAAAAATCAGGCCAAGGGTCAGGGTAGTTATATACCCAAAGTCACAGAACTAAATGTGGAAAAAAGAAAAGGCCAGTTTTACTCCATGTCTTCTAAGTCATGGTAGGTATTTGGGCACTCATATTCCTTCTTAAATTCTGTTCTTGCTTTCAAAAACTTAGGTTCTTTATAGAAATATTCTCTCAAACAGAAAACACAGTTAAATTGCTCTGCCACGAAATGAAGGAATGGCTTGTCCGTAGCTTGTACGGCAAACCAGCATTTCTGTAGAAAGATCCAGAGTGAGTTCTGTGAATGAAGCAAGCATACTTCCTGGTGTGTTTCCTTTGATATACTTGCAAAGGGGAGAGCGGAGAGAGAGAGAGAGAGAGAGAGAGAGAGAGAGAGAGAGAGAGAGAGAGGAGGGGAGGGAGGGGAGGTGGGTAAGCTGTACAGACAGATGCCCCGGTACAGTGAGCAGGGCTCCTACCTTCTGATTTATCTTCATGGTCTCCTCGGTGTGGTAGAGGAGGAACTTCTCCCCGGAGGAAGTCAGGTTCACGTACACCTGCAGGCAAGGGTACTGAGAGAGCTTCCAGCAGTCCGGCCCACAGCTGAAGGAGCAGTTAAATGTTTCTGTGATAGACACATTCAGGAGGGTGCACTGAGCTTCTTCTGTCCACACACTGCAGAGAAAGAGCGAGAACGATCACAGAACAGGAGGCACTGGGCAGGAGGGTGAGGTTGCAGAGGACTGTCTCTTTTCTACTGAGCTGCATGGGACTCCCCAGTATCTGTGATCCATAGGTCTGTGCAATGTTGTGATTTTGAACAGACCGGCTTTTGGCAAGCTGTGACACAACACACGCTTTGGTGCCCAAGAACTTTCTTGGTGACAACCACTATATTCCCTAGTATATTGATATTATTCACTAATATTTTAAGCCATTATTTTCTCCTTTTTGAATTCACTGGTAAGCCTAACAAATGCTTTATTTTTAGTTTTTATTTCTTGAGGCAGTCTCACCAGCTAGGCAAGAATGGCCTCGGTCTTGCTCTGCAGCCTGGGCTGGTGTCAGTGGTGTGATTCTGCTGCTTTAGTCGTCTGAGGGAAGGGATAGCAGTTCTGTGCCACCTGCCTAGCGTAACCGTTTCTTTCCCCGTATGCCTGCATTGCACAGCTCTTGCTCAGTTTTTTGTTTCATTCTAAACTCCACCACAGCCTGGTTTGTAGGCAAAAGAGTCTTTATTAAGGTAGTGACTGGGGAAAGGTGGCAAAAAGGCAGAGTGGCTTAGGGTTGGGCAATACTGTACAACAAACTCATTCCAACATGGTAAATCAGATAACAACAACCTTTTGAAGTTGTCAAGAGCAATGGCTACTTGTAGCCTTTATCCCAACTGGCAATTTACACAGATTACTTTCTCTTTTCTCTCTCAACAACTTCACATATTGGTTATTAATCCCTTTGAAAGGTGAATGAAAAGAGGGCCACAGAAATCAGGTAACATAGTCAAGAACACACAGTTGGTAAGTGGCAGAAACTGTGGCTTTCCCCTGCTCTAAGGCTCTGCTTTATTCTGGCATGACGTGCACCCTCAGGAAACCAACAGAAGACAACCCCTTCAGTGCAGATAAAGGGCTCCATCAGGTTGCTCGGGGTCATTTTAGCCAGAGAGATTCCAGCTAACCATTGGTTGAATTTCGTTTGACAGTAACTTGCATTTTGCGATCAAGTCGGGCATTTGCAATTAGGAAGTAACACAGAGGCAATCGATGTGTGCCTCTGGATATGAGCTGTATGGCACTGAGCGGAAAACATATGTTCACAATGAATAACAACCTTGCCCTTTGCTGCACACATGTGGATAGCTCCTGTACTTTTGCATGCGCCAGCTGACTAGACTCAGTCTGCTAGACTCAGTCTCCTCTGGTGTCGCAAATTGAATTTCCTGGAACACGAATGGCTAGAATCTGTTTTTATAACCAGAGGGTGGGGTATACATCCTATGTAGTTCTAAGCAGGTGTGAGAATCTGAAAGAGGTTTTGGACTCAGCAAAGGGCCCCGAGGCAGCGCACTTTCACGGTGGAAGAGAGGGCAGCTGAAAGAGCAAGCCGACCAGGATGGCAAAGAGGAGCAAATTGCTACATTTCAGCTCCACTTGCCTTCCAAGACAAAAGCATTAATTTAGCCAGAGAAACAAGTGGTAGAAAATGGTGTGATTTTCTCTTGAATTGAAACTTCCCACTGTCGTATGAAAGGGTCTTATTTCTTCAAGTCCAACCATTGGCAGATGTGCCAAGTTCCAGGGTTCAGGGTCTGAATGGCAGAGGGTGGGACTCTGTGGGGGTTTATCAGCTGGCTTATGCAGGAGGACACGCTTTGGTTTCATCACCTAGTGGCTTCTCCTTACTCAGTCAACCCAAGGTAAACATTGACATGAAAAGGATTCAAACTCTGTTACTTTAAGAGATTAAGTCTCTCAATCTTCACAATACGTTAGAATCATTTAGAGAGTTTCAGAATACCTAGTGCTGGGTCTGTCTTCTAACCAATCAATTCTGACCTTCTTTGGCTTCAGCATATGAAAGTTCCCAAAGAAACTGGGTGATGGAGAAGTAGGGCAAATTAAAAAAAAAGGCCATGACAGACTTTCTGAGTAGAAAGAGTCAAGACTTATTTTGTAGGATGTGGCTTTGGAAGCTTAACTGTCACGTTTGTTGCTGTGGCACACTGAACTGTGTGACATGTGTGTGTGTGTGTGTGTGTGCACTCATATGTGGGTGCATTTGCACGTATGTGTGCATGTTCATGTTTGTGTGTGCAGATGCATGTGTACATGCTCATGTGAATATATTTCTGCGTGTGTTTGTTGAGGCCAGAGGATTATCTCGGATGTCGTTTCTCAAATGTCACCCACATTGTTTCTTTTGAGACAGGGCCTCTCAATGGGCTGTGCTCAAGAATTAGGCTAGACTTGCTGGCCAGTGAGCTCCAGGGATCGCCTGTCTCCACCTCTCCAATGCTGGCATTACAAGAGCATGCCACCATGCCTGGGCTTTTTATGTGGGTTCGAGGTTTGGAACTAAGGTTCTCACGATCATGCTGCAGGATTGCTTATGGAAAGGCATTTCCCAAGTCCCTGTGTCACATCCTCTGGGCCTTGGTGTCTCTGCAATGATGGGAGTACCTATACTTCCCTTACGGAGTAGCTATGAGCAAGATATGAGCAATATGTGGAAGGCGGCCAGCTCACAGTAGACAGTTTGCACACAGCCTCCGTTTATTATTATTATTATCCTCAGATAACATTAGAGAACACTGTGTTCCAGGTGCCTAGGCAGGTTTTGGAAAGGTGAGAAAGATGACGTCAGGGCTGAATGAGCAATGGGGAACAGAGGAGGAGAGGGAGGTAGATTCTTCGGTGGCCATGGCAATACCTTTGCATGTAGGAGCGCAGCAGTGTGATCCCCAGCAGGAAGTACATCATGACGGAGCACACCATCATGGCCAGCCCTAGAAAGATAGCCCGGTCCTCTCCAGCCTTCAGTGCTGTTACAGTTTTCCTCTTGTCCAGGAGGTCATGGTCCCTGATTTTCTGGTAGATATTTCTGAGGTTGAAAATAATACAGTCTTACATGAGACTCTCGCAGTTCTATTGCGTGTCCCTCGAGGGAGGGTACCTTCCTGCCCCTGCCTCCCTAAGGTGAAGGACCTGTAGGAATGCCCCAAACACACCTGAGGGAAGTTGAATCTCAGCACAACCCCTGGCACTTAAAACATCACATGCATACACATGTACATGCACACGCACACACACACACACATACCGCTACATGCATAGAAAGAGGAGAACACAGACATACACACATGTACCATACCTGAACAGTAATGATCCCTAATTCTGTAATTTGGGGATTCATGTCTAACTGTAAAGTAATTTTTTTCCTGTCCCATTCTATGAAAGACAGCAATTCCCTTAACTCTCAAAAAATGTCTTGGGTTTGTTAACTTCATATTAATGAAGTTGATCAGTATTGATATATAATTTCTGAATCTACTTCTCTCTCTTTTTCTTTCTCTCTCTCTCTCTCTCTCTCTCTCTCTCTCTCTCTCTCTCTCTGTGTGTGTGTGTGTGTAAATATCACTTTATTCTGCTTATTCTTGCCACCAGATGCCTGGAATGACAGACATTTTCTTATCCCATCTCAAACCCAGGGCCTTTAGACTAGATGACCACCCCACAAAAACCTTCTATAGACTGGCATCCACCTGCCCTCTCAGTTCCATGATTCGCTTTGGAGATTTATTTGGAAAGTTTAGGATTTACATCAAAGCTCTTTAAACTTGACCCCGTGTGAACTTGAAGAACAAACTGGTGCCCATTAGCTGTGAAAGGCAGTGGGCGGGTTGACTTTTGAAGCAGGGACACAGGCTAAGGCTGAGTGGCTTCAAAAACCCACTGGGAAATAATAATAACCTGTTGTTCCTTGGCTAATATCATTTATCAACACGTATTGAACTCTGACGGCTGCCGCTGAGACATGCTCTCAGCAGATGGAAGTCAGCGAGGATGATCTGCGCTGTTCTAGATTATTAGGCTGCCACACTGCACCGAACACACCAGTCTGCCAGATAATAGAATGGGTGTCAGTTGCCGCTGAACAAGAAACACATAAAATGATACGACTGAGTCATCGCAAAACATATTCGGAAAATAAATGTTCTTTGCAAGCTCTAGAATGGGTACGTAAAAGGCGAAATGGTAGGTTCTCCATGGCTTGTAGGTGTCTAGGAAATCAGAATATTGCACAGCAAAATGAAAGGCTTGAGTGGGAGGGACACATTTTTGAAATCCACCAATAAATGGCTGTTGAATTGATAGATAAATCAAGGAATGTTAATCCGACAAAAGAATGAGATTCCAATGAGGAAGTTAGGTTCACACATGTATTATGAGCGTTGTAACCTCTTGTGTTGGGGACATGGCCCTTATTAAATAAGAGGAAAGACAGGAAAATTAGTGTCATCTGAGATGGGAGCTCCCTGGTGGATCAATTCAGTGTCTTGGCAATTTCCCCAGCTTCAGGGACCACGTTACTAAAGGCTTCCTGGAAGAGTAAGGACTTGAACAGAACGTTCAAGGTTGATTGCGGTTTAGCCAGTGGGATACAGAGTTGGTGATATTTGGGGTGAGGGACCGCAGAAGCAAAGGTGCTTGGAGCTGTAGAGCAAGTACCAGGAGGTACTATGCTGATGACCCTAGGAGGTCACCCACCACAGAAACAGCACAGCCAGAGGAGAAATGCGGTGTCGTGAAGGCTTTGAGAGTCATTCTAGAAAGTAGCCTTCCTCCTGTAATTAAAGGGAAGCTGTCAACTGGTGACGTAGGCAGATCCGAGTTTCAGAGTGATGGCTGTGCCTGCAGTGCGGAGATTAGAAACAGGAGAAGTCTTAAATCAGGGAGGGAGGAGGAGGTACTGGGAGATGGTTCCAGTAGGGTTGGCGGAGGATGATGAGGGCTGCACCTTGGTTGAAGTCAGGATAAAGAGAGAGGAGGCAGCATGTGGAGAGATGTCCAGAGGACGAACCCCTCAGGAGGCAGTGGCTGCTCAGTGCAGAGGAGGAGGAGGCAGCTGAGCTGGGAGCTGCAGCGTTGCTGTGTCTGGTGGGGAAGAGTGAAGAGTGGGAAGGCCCAGTTCTTTTCTGTCCACATCTCTTTGGGGAATGGAAGTTATCGTTGAGTCCAGGGGACAATAGAAGTGTTTGGAGGGGACTGGTGAGATGGCTTGGGCTGTCTTTCCCTAAGCCCAATAACCTGAGCTTTTGCCCTGGGTTTCATATGTAGGAGAGGAGAGACACCGGCAAGTTATCTCCTGACCTCCACATGAAGGCATATGTGTAATAAACAAACATATATAACCTGAAAAAGCCTGGGCTGAAGAGATGGTTCAGTGGCGAAGAGCAATAGATGCTCTTACAAAGGATCCTGGTTCAGTTCCCAGCACCCACATGAGAGCTTGTAATCGTCTGTAACTCCAGATCCTGAGAATGGGACACACTCTTCTGGCCTCTGCAGACATGGGCATGCCCATGATACACAGATATACATGCAGGCAAAACACCCATACACATAAAGTCAAAATAAGTACATCTAAAACATTAAAGCAAAAGGCTTTGTAAACAGATGTTCAGTTTTTCCAGTAAAGCTTTGTTTTGCCCCAAGCAATAGTCAGCACACTTAAAAAAAAATCAACCTCGATGTCTACATAATTTTTTGGAAATTTCATGTCAAGACTCAGTTTATAATTCTGGAGATGCACAATGTAGATGATCTTCCTGGATGGCAGTGAGACTCACTGCACACCTGTTGACTGGTGATCATGTTGACTGGACAGACAGAGGGGAGCGGGTCAGTTCATGAGGCAGGCTATCCCAGGATCGGTTACTGGAGGCTAAGGCACGAGAGGCCTGAAGGTTCAGTTCACGCTGTGAACAGAGCCCACCTGCTTTAGCAACTTACAGACTCCACAAAGACGTGTTTTAAGCAGAATTAATTTAATATAGTGGATATGGCTATATTTTTTTCTCCCCTATGTGTTAATGGCACATTTTAATATGTTTCATCAGGAAGTATGTTGTCATGAAGATGTTCTTCTCAGCAGTATTTTAAGATTGCTTGATTTTTTTAAAAAAAGACTGGGCTTCTGAATCCCTTTATAAATATATTTTAACAAGCATATTCAAGTGCATGTGCATAAATATGTTATTCTAAGAAATGTAAAAACAATTTTATATTTCCTATAGGGCTTGTTGAGTTTATACTGATTTATTTTCAAATCCTTTTTGGGGGCATTTAGTTAGTCTTAGGTTTACTATTGCTGCGACAAAACACCATGAGTAAAAGCAAGCTGGGGAGAAAAGGGTTAACTCGGTTTACACGTCTACATCCTAGTTCATCACTAAAGGAAATCAGGACAGGAACTCAAATAGTGCAGGAACCTGGAGGCAGGAGCTGAGGCAGAGGCCAGGGAGGGATGCTGCTTACTGGCTTGCTCCTCATGCCTTGCTCAGCCTGTTTTCTTAAAGAACCAGAACCACCAGCCCAATGATGGCCCCACCCACAATGGGCTGGGTCCTCCCCCATCAGTCCCTAATTAAGAAAATGTCCTACAAGCTTGCCTACAGCTGGATCTTATGGAAGCATTTTCTCTATTGAGGTTCTCTCCTTTCAGATAATCCTGACCTGTGTGGAGCTGACATGAAACTAGCCTGCATTGAACACTGTTTTCCTGAGAGTTTGGCTTTGCCGGACTTTTCATCCCAGTTTCACATCACACTTGTTACCACCATCACAGAGTTGCCAGCCTTATCAGCGAACCAGTTTGCTTATTTCCTGTATTCAAAAGCCTAGAGTAATTGATTTGGGTAGGGAATATTTTTCAAACGTTTTTATTTTAAATTACGTGTATAGGTCTCTCTCTCTGTGTGTGTGTGTGTGTGTGTGTGAGAGAGAGAGAGAGAGAGAGAGAGAGAGAGAGGGAGGGAGGGAGGGAGGGAGGGAGGGAGAGAGAGAGAGAGAGAGAGAGAGAACAGGTGCCAGTAGACAGAATCTCTAGGAGTTTGAGTTACATGCAGTGACCTGGTACAGATGCTGGGAACTGAACAGGCTCCTCCACAAGAGCAGCAAAAGCTCTCACTGAGCAATCTCTACAGTCCTGGAGGAGAACTTCTAAGAGCTCTTTGGAGAGTCTCTGATTTATTTAGATGGCTCTTATTTTGTCCTCATGGAACCATTAAAGAAATGGTTAACTTATCTTTGTTCTGGTCCTGTTTTCCCCAACAGGAAGGCTCTGGGTGAGAACATCAGGACTCTGCAGGGGAGCCTTTGAGGAGGAGAAATTGACAAAATGCATAGCCTAGCTACTACTCTAGAAAGCTAGCCCCAGGGAGCAGAACAGGGAACAGAGACAAGAGAAGACCTCAGAAAGTGTCTGGATACAGACAAAGACAGCGGAAATGTAGAGGGGGCACTGACCGCAGATTCTGAGATACAGGAGACAAGAAAGGGGTCCCTAATTAAGGGTGCCTGTCACCATATTGATCCTTGTTAGTTAGTGGGAACTGTGATCAACACTGTAGGGTTATAATAACTGTGTTAAAATTTTGATACACAATGAAACTTAATAAATTCACCAAAATGGTTGATCAGCAAATGGGTTCTTTGTCAAACTGGTTTCAGGCAAATTGGTGACTGGTGTACTGATCTCCTGCCATTCAGAGGACCACTGGTAGATAGATACACAGCCTAGGGCTGTGGCTTAAATGGGAAGGAGGTTTGGAAGCCTGCCTCTGATGCAAGTAAGAATGGCTTAGACGTCTGTGACGGACTGAACCAAGCCTTGGAGAGGCAAAGGACTGAGAAGAGTCTCTAGGAGTTGGGGTAGAAGGGTTGAGTGCTGCTGGGGTCCAGGATGAGAAAGGAAGGCTCTTGGTTGGTGAGCTGTGCACAAGCCAGAGAAAAAGATCAGCTTGTGAAGTCCGAGAGGACATTAAAGGCAATGAAACAAGTGTGACAAGTAGATTTGCACTTTAGAAACATCATGAATCTTGATGAGGCTGGTCGTTAAATAGCCTTCCACAAGGACTATCATTATGTTGACTGTGGTATTCGCTTTTAGTGCAATAATGAAAGGAATGATAACAAGAATAACTAAAGGAATATATATTTGTGTGTATATATGTATGCATGTACGTATGGGCACAGTACAAAGAATTTATGGGCCACAAAATAAAATCAGACAAATAAGAAAGAACGCTGAAATGAACGATATGGAAAACAGAGAATCTAGTGGGTGTGGCTAAAACATTTTTCAGTGCTTGTATTAGAGAATAAGAAAGTCCTAAAATCAGTGCACTCAGCATCTAAGGAAATTAGGAACTAAGTGGGATGTTCAAAAAGAAGGACTAAGGCAGGAAAGGACCATAAGCACTCATAATGCAATAGAAGGTCACTGTAAGAGGGGCAACGGATTCAAAGGCTAATGTGCTTGGAAAGCTAAAGAAATGAATATGTCTTTGACAAGAGTGACAAAGAAAGCATATAAAGGTTGGGTAAACATGAAAAATTAAAAACCATAGTTGTGGGTACTGCATGCTTTAGAAAGGGAACAGCTAAACAACTTCACAGTGGTACATTTGGAAACGCCGAGGTATTAAACTTATTAAAAAATATACAGTAAGGCTTTGCAAATATGTAACTTACTGAAACCAACTCATAAATAGCCAGAAGGCTTAAATTATTCTAAAGCATTGAAATTTGAAATAGCTAAAGGTTTTAAATAATTCAAAGTATTTTGGTCACGGCACTAAAAAGATATAGCAACTTACAGTTGAGCTCATCCCTGAGCTCAGAAAAAGAATGCCAGCCAACCTGGCTATAAGATTGGAAAGTTCTGAGTCCAAAACCAGTGAGAGCCACATGTGATGGAAAACTACAGGCCAGCCTCATTCGTCATCACAAATATAAAATCTAGAAGAACTTAGTTCACCAAACCTAGCCGTATTTTAAAAATCAAAGTCTACCATGAAAAGCTATTACTGTTATATCTTAGAAATATAACTTTGGTCATCATTATGTTTTTATTAATATATGGAAAGCATTATAAACTGCTAATGTGATAATGTAACTTAGAAATATATTAACATCCATTCATAGTAAAAGGTATTATCAAATTAGAAATAGATTTATTTCCAATGTAATAAAAGGGAGAGAAAAACTACCTGTATTGTAGTTGATACAATTATCTAATGTTGATGTGTTAAAAAAGCTCACTTAATGAGTCAGACTGAAAATGTCCATCATCACCAGTTTTAATTTACTGAAGCACAAGCTAACATAATTGGGCAAGAGTAACAAAGGAATGTAATATTCACGGATATGGAATAAAATAAGTGAATTCTTTACCACTGATCCAGTTATGAAGAAAATACAAAAGAATGACGAGATAAATGATTGCTAAAGTTTAGCAGGGGGTTGGTGAGAGGGCCTAGCAGGGAGAGGTGCTTGCCACCAACTCTTACCCTGCCGATCTGAAGTCAAACTCCAATAGGTGTAGTGGTAGGAGAGCACCCGCCCCTACCGCTGTCCTCTGGTTTCCACAGGTGTAGCATGGCACACGCACATCCACCTCTCTCTCTCCACACACATGTGCGCATGTGTGTGCATGCACTGAGAGAGAGAGAGAGAGAGAGACAGAGACAGAGACAGAGAGAGAGAGAGAGAGAGAGAGAGAGAGAGGAGGAGGAGAGGAAGAGGAAGAAGAAGAGGAAGAGGAGGAAGGATAGTTTGCAGAGATATCAAACCAAATTTGATAAACAACACACCGTAACCTTTCCACCTATCAGCAGAAAAGTAAAATGGATTTGAACTTGAAGGAAGTGCAGTGGACTTTCTGAAGGAGATAACGCACAGATCTCCTTGGACTAGGAGGTTGTAGGTGAAAGAAACAGAACTCGTTCTTCTTGTTGAGCCAAAGATGATTGAAGTGCAGGAGCCTGGCTGCCCGTGTTTGTTTACCTAACATCTGGGGAAGGATTAGTGAAACGAGGGGCAGTCCTACTTTTTTGTCTCTCTCCTTCTGGTGCCATCCTTGGTGGGTTGGGAAGTAGAATCCTCCATCAGTGACCTGACCAGCCAGGCTGACTCTTCCGCAGCCTCCTACCCTCTCCTTAGTCCCGCTGCTTTAAGAAATCTACCACTCTTTGCTGGACCACTTCTATAAGAAGGCTTGTAAGCCTTCAGTGGCTAGCACTGCTCTGTGACAGGAGCTGTGGGGGTTTTTAATGAACTTCCCTGTTTTCCTCTTGTTAATCCATCTTCTGTCTCAGAACCCCGCCGACATTATGATTGTTCTTAAAGACTGCTTTCCCCTTCTTCCTCAAAGGTCAATGAGGAGTCCTGTTCAATCAGAAAGAGGCTTGGTGACATAGGGACTTCATCACAGACTCACTAATGAGCGTCTCCTTTAAGTTGAACAGTTTTTAACAGTCTTTACTATCACATTGAAAAGTTTGCGTGTTCTTAAAAAAAAAAAAGGACAACAACCCAGCTTTTAAACATAATTTTCTCATTTCCGTGCTTTTGCTTGTTTGTTGTTTGGTGTGATTATTGAGTATTCACCCAAAACCAGCCCAGGTCTGACAAACTGGTAATTCTTGAGAATTAAAGGCACATATAACTAGGTTGCTTTTACGCATCAGTACAATTCTCTGACACTTAAATTATAGCTTTATTTTTTGTTTTCAAGGATGATTTCAGTAATTATGGGATTTAAAGTAATAAATGCATTTGTGGAACAGGCTGTCAATGTGTATGTCCTTGGCCTACACAGTGAACAGCAGAAATAGCCTAAGGACACAGGGCCAGTCTCTGCTCCAAGCCGGCATTCCCAGCTGAACGTGTTTGGTTTGTTCACGCCTTTCCTTGACCATATCTCCACCTTTGCTGCCTGGCTGAGCAAGAGCACACGGAAGCCCAGATAGAATCAAAGAAAGTTGTGTTCAGTTCATCTATGAGCCGGCTAATCGTGATTATCAGCTTGGCGGTATGTAGAATTATTGTGGAAATGCATGCCCAAGAGTGTCTGCCTGGGTATGGGTGGTGCGTGTCTGGTGGGTTAGGGTCCCAGGCTGAGGAACAGGAAGAAAGCAAACATGAGGCAGGAAGCATAGGGAATAGCACAGCAACCTGGGACGCCACCTGGCTTGGGCTGTGCATACCCCTCTTCTAACAAGGCATTTGGGAGCCTGAGACCCTATAGCATGTACTGTGTGCACATAGAAATCTCTGAAAATGTCAACTTGCAACCTGGTGGCAGCCTGTAGTTCCCCCAGGTGCGTCAGGTCTCATGTATTTATTTTAAACAATGGTTTACATTTTTTCTTTGACAACCACCAAATAGACAATTGCCAACCCATTCATGTATAAGGATAGGAGGGCTGGTCAGACCCGAACTGGCTTGTGGTGCATGATAATACAAAACTGGTTTCTCATGTGAACTTTTAGGGAGACTCCCCTACTTAGCATCATATACCTATGTGCCTGAGTAGGAATACGATTAAAATCAGATGCATTATGGGACGGACATACATGGCAGAAAATTATTTTGTGATTTAATCTACCGATCAAAAGAGAGAACCACTCTCACCACGCCTCTTAGTAACAGGCATCTCCTCCTCTTCAGCTGGGTAAACAGAAGCTCCAGCCGGGAGTCAGGGCCTCAGGGCCTGTGAGTCAGGCATGTGGTCTCCTGCTCACTCACAATGCACTTATTTCTGATCCGCACCATTGCTTTGCTTTGGAATAAAGCTTCTTTGCTACTTTGCAATCTGTGTGAGTCTTTATTTCAATTCTTTGTATAAAAAGCAAGAACCCAGAAATACTGGGCTTGGACCCCAACCACTGGTAACAAGGGGAGGATATAACTATTTAAACCGACGTAGAGAGTCTGGGGAGACAGTTCAAGGGTAAAGTGCCTTCCATGCCAACATGAAGATCAACACCCACATAAAAATAGCCGGGCACAGTGGCTCAGCCCTGCAAACCTAGCTTCGGGTGTGGAGTGGTGACAGGTAAGCAATTGGCTACCAGTCCAGCCAATAATTGATCTCCAGGTCCAGGGAGAAACTGTACCTCAAAATCTAAGTTGGAGGGGAGGCTGAAAAAGACACCCAATGGCCTCCACACTTGCATGTCTATGTGAGCACATACAACACACACACTCATAGAGAGAAAGACAGACAGACAGACAGACAGACAGAGACAGAGAGACAGAGACAGAGAGTAAGGGTTATATAATTTTCTGAACATATTTACTCACTAAATCCAAAGGAGAAAGGGTTGAGCTGAATAACCATTTAGTTTTGCATCACGTGACCTTGCTCACTCACCCGCCTTCTTTCGTATCCTGTTTGTTCCTTCCAATCAGCTGTTCCTGCAAGCCCTCTGAAGACTCCATGAACCTACCAACTGCCTCTGAAGGCTCTATGAACATTACCAACCCCCTCTGAAGACTCCATGAACCTACCAAACCCCTCTGAAGGCTCCATGAACCTACCAACCCCCTCTGAAGGCTCCATGAACCTACCAAACCCCTCTGAAGGCTCTATGAACCTACCAACCCCCTCTGAAGGCTCCATGAACCTACCAAACCCCTCTGAAGGCTCCATGAACCTACCAACCCCCTCTGAAGGCTCCATGAACCTACCAAACCCCTCTGAAGGCTCTATGAACCTACCAACCCCCTCTGAAGGCTCCATGAACCTACCAACCCCCTCTGAAGGCTCCATGAACCTACCAACCCCTTCTGGGCCCTCTTGCAATCCAGCCTTTCTCCTGCAGTATTGCTGCCTAGAAAAGCTGTGTCCGTTTCTTGCGTCGGTTTCCTCGGTGTCCACTGTGTCCTGGACACAGCGCAAGGTTCTGAAAATTCACAGACAGCAGAGCGAAGTCTGTCTGGGTAAAGAGGATGGTAAGACTGGGAGAGGGTTCAAGTCTTGACTAGGTGTCTTCAGGAAGTGCTGTGGTTGGTGAAGTAAAGGGTGGGCGGGCGTATGAGTGTGGGAGGTCGAGTCACTTTGAATGTGGCAGCCCCATTTCAGAGGCTGGGCTCCTGAGTCAAATAAGGAGCCAGCAAACGGAGCAGGGGTATTGTCTCTGCTTGCTGACAACAAGTGCAACCTGACCAGCTGCCTCACATTCCTGCCACCATGTATCCCCCACCATGATGGACCGTATTCTCCAAGCACACATGGCAGTAAACCCCACCATGATGAACTGTATTCTCCAAGCACACACCGCAGTAAACCCTTGTTTATGTTGTTCTCAGGTCACAGCGACAAAGAGGGCAGCTAACACTATCCTCACTGCCCTCTGTAACCATCTTTCTGTAAAGTCTGCTCAAGAGCACCCAGAGTCAAGGGTTTTACCTTTTCTCATCATGTCTGTAGGATGAAGAGGTCCGGCCACTGGTCCATATAAACATCTTAAAGGATGTTGGTCCTGCCGCTCCTTTCCTCACGGTGGATGTCCTGGGGGAGTGGCAGAGAGACCTGCAGAGGACACACTGGGGTTAATTCTGTCTCTGGGGTTTCGGAACTCTGTGACCACAGCAACAACTCAGAGGTTTAGCTCTCTCGAACAATCCTAGGCTTTTACACTGTGGGGTGCTGGATCTGTTCCTTGGAGAAACCCCACTGAAGCCTAGCGCCGCCCTCAGAACCTTGCATCCCATTTTTATAAGGCCCCATCCTTCACTGTCCACACCGACAGGCTGCGGAGCCTGTCTTCTGGAATCCTGGTTTTCTCACCGCTGTCGAAATAACAATGCTTCCTTCACAGTGCAGAATGAGCATGGATTCTGTCTCAATACGATGCACTTTAACAAATTTTAGTTGAGGTTTGGATACTAAAATTTGACTTCTTTCTCTTCACATTTTTCTTTACTATTCACAGATGGGACATGGTGGTGGTGCAATACTACCCACCCCTCGATTTTGAGGCAGAGTCTCGGTCTGCAGTCCAGCCTGGCCTCAAACTCATGAATCTCCTGCCTCAGCTCCCCAAGTGCTGGGACCGCAGGAAAGCCTTGTCCCTAAGGTGTGTAGTTGCCAGTGTAGGCAACAGATCAGCCACATGTGCCCAGCTGCCTGACCTCCTGGATCTGGAAGAAGGAGATGCCAGGCATGTGGCGTTCTTTGGTTTGGGTTTTGGGAAAGGTTCCCTAGTCTTTAAATGGCACCAAAGTAAACTATTTATCAGTATTTTATACCTTCATTCTCTTTAAGAAAGAAAGATTTCTTCTTCTAGTTTTTCTTTTTTTTCTCTTTATTTATGTGTGTGTGTCTATGTGGCACGTGTGTGCTTGGGTGAAGGTGCCCAGAAACCAGAGAAGGCATCAGATCTCCTGGAGCTAGAGGTACAGGCAGTTGTGAGCTGCCTGATGTGGGTGCTGGAAACCAAACGTAGGTCCTTTCTGTGCCATCTCTCCAGCCCTTTGCTTAGTAATTTTCTAGAGAGACAGAAACACAACATTTAAAGATAACAATCCAGCACAAAAGCTAAATGAGACTCAATGCATTAAAACCAAGGAAGGCTGAAAAGTGACCCCTTTGGTGTGCACGGTTAATAGGAGTGAGTGATATGAACTGTGAAAGAGAGGCTGGAAATAGTATTAGTGACTGGACTGTGTTCTCTGTTACACGCCTGGTACTCCACACTTCCCCTCTCTATCCTCAAGGCATGAGACCACAGCTATGTATCTGAGTTAGGGCTATGCCATGAAAGCCAGAAGAGCGGGCAGTGATGGAATTGCAAGATAACCAACCAATGACGCTTTCCGCTTCCACCCAAAGCAGGGCTCTACCCCTGAGCTGTGTACACACCCCAGTCCCTGGTTATATAGAGGAAAGGTGAGCCATGCTTCCTTCCTGAGTTCTCATTCTCTCTGCAGTGACCCCTGATGACCCCAGGACTTTGCAAAGCTGAATCAGTGGATCTGAGTGGGTCCAGAACTCACCCAGAACTCTGAATCTCTCTGGAGCTCGAGGGTGAGATCAATATTGAAGATAACACTGAGCAGCAAGGGTTCCCAGGGCTCAGAAGAAAGGGTTGGCTTTTTGTCTGTTTGACCTTGATAAAGTCACATAACCTTTCTGGAGTTGAGTGATAGCATAAAATCTGTTTCCAACTTTCCCTGGTATCCGTGGAATTTCAGACTAATTATTTAAGGTCTTTCTCAGTTCTATTATTTTGACATGCAGTTCAATGAATCTAAGAATATGGTTGGCCGTCACAGGTTGGGTTTATAAGAGAAGGCCTGGGAATTGGGCTCTTCTGAAACCCCTGGGTTGACACGAGAGAGAGAGAGAGAGAGAGAGAGAGAGAGAGAGAGAGAGAGAGAGAGAGAGAGGGAGAGGGAGAGGGAGAGGGAGAGGGAGAGGGAGAGGGAGAGGGAGAGGGAGAGGGAGAGGGAGAGGGAGAGGGAGAGAGAAACCACAGGGGTTAGTCTCCAGTGGGGATGCAGAGGTCTTTCTTGGTCTCCTAGGATAATGGAGGGATGTGACCCACCTGGACAGATTCCCTCCACAGCTGTAAGAAGAGAAGAGACTGAATTTAGGCTAGGTGTGGTAACCTGGAATCCCAACACTCGGACAGTGGAGGCAGGAGGATGAGGGGTGTAAAACACTAGAAGGTATGACATAAAACAGGGACTAAATCCATTCTTTACCTAGGCAGCCTCCAGGAGATCAGGGCGATTCGATGTGATTGACAGCGTTATATCGTAAGAATAGGACTGACTTGAACTTTGCGAAGTTATTTTAGGGTAGGCTTGTAGTCTTCACTGGCTCCTCTAGTTAGGCCCGCAAAGGGTTGGGGGTGTTGGAGAGACAAAGATAAGCTGCCCAGTTTGAGGGCAGGTGAAGCGGTAAGTTAGTTAGCCTTGCCACGCTATCCCTTACTGGCCAGAAATCCCAAGTGTTCTGAAATAATTCAAAATGAAGGGGCTGCAGCGATCCATGTCCCCTCGGTGCTCTTCTGACCGGGTGTCACTAGAAGGCACGTTGGCTACGTTGTTTTAAATTGATGCAGAAAAAGAAGATGAAAGATATGTTTATTTTAATTAACTGTCTGAAACCCACTGGAAGGGACATACTTACTGGCTGCTGAGGTTATTCCAATAAGCAGATTTGGAGTTTTCTACCCCAGTTCCTTTTTTTTTTCATGAAGACAAATCGTTATTTAAAGCCCGCTAAGTTCACCGTTAATTAAAATGAATTGAGTTTCTGTTCTTTTAAAGGCCATGGTATACAGACCCTATTTCAGGCTTCAAAAGAAATGCCCAGAATTCAAACCTTGTCAGCAGAAGCTGGCTTCAAGGTATCCTCCCCACTTGGAGACGGCCCTCTTAACCTGTTAGTTAAGGAACCCAGTTGTCCCCATGGAGGGAAGACACAAACAATTCCTTTGGGTTGCCATCAGTGAAGTGGCACAGAGGAGCATGGGAAATCTTTATAAACGTTCACAATTTTGAATCCTATGTGAAGTGGCTGTGTTAGACTGTGGGCCGGGGGAGAAGGTGGGTCAGGTCCACTGTACTGTTGTGTGGTTCTGAAAGGAAGAACCTCTGCAGTCCTGACTCATGGTTGCAGATGGGTGTGGTTTAAGACCACAGACCTAAGAGACCTGTGTCTGGACAGGGAGACAATGGCTCTGTCAGGAAAGTGCTTGCCCCGTGTCCTGAACTTGGTCCCTGGTATCCATATAAAATCTAGATACGGTGGTGTGGGTGTATAATCCCAGAACTGGGGAGTGGAGGCAGGATGATCCCTGGGACTTGCTGGCCTACTTGGCTAGTTGTCTTAGAAAACAAAGTGGATAGTTCCAGAGAATGCCCTGAAGCTGACTTCTGGCCTTACACGCAAGCACGTGCGTACACATGCATCTACACACAAAGGTATACTCCTTAGCCTTCAAAGAAAACAAGGAGTCAGCAAGAGTGGGGATGCTTCCATTGTCTCAAGGACTGGTCTAAGACCCTTTCCAAGTCCAAGTCCAAGCCCACCTTCAATGTCTCTGCTGCCTTGATTCGGATGCTGCCATTCCCTCTGCCTCTCTTCCCAACTGGGTAGCCACCTCAGATGTCCCCTTCTATGGAACTTTCTTCAGTGGCCCTGAGGAGCTCCACTCTCCCGACTAAGCAAGGAGTGATGGTCCTGTCTGCACAAGCTCCCTCTTCCCTTCTAGGTAAGGCATCAGCATCTGCAGTGCGGGTCTATGCCCGCTATGCCAAGAGAACAGTTGGCAGGAAATGGCTCTGCTGCTCTAGCAGCTTAAGAGACCATCAGATGGCTGCCTTGACTTTGGCTGCGTGTTCTGACCATGACAGCTGGCATCTCCTCAATCCTTCCCTTAGCTTGGGGTGTTCTGCTGCTTCTCAGTTTTTATTATTATTTGTTTGTTTGAGACAAACGCTAGCCTTGGACTGGTTCCATACCAGAAGATGACCTTGCACTTCTGATCCTTCTGCCTCTGCCTCTTGAGTGCTAGAAGGACAGGTGTGTGTCCTTATAGTTAGTATTTGCATTCTGGGAATTAACTCAGGGCTTTATGCGTGCTGGGCAAGTATGCTAACAACAGAGCTACATTCCAGGCTGAGAATCTCTTCAAACTGCTATGTGTCCTCTCTCCTCTTATTAACTTAGACAGAAAGTTTAGATTGCTGCCATAGCATTCAATATGGATCTTTTAGAAAGAGCAGCATGGCCTAAGAAGAATCGGAGCACGAATAGCAGACGGTCCAGCTGTTTGTGTGCCTCTTGGCATCGGCATCACCAACTGTGTGACTTTGTACAAGCCAATTAACAGCTCTGAGTTTCTGTGTAAATACGGAAGGAAAAATTCCTGCCACCTGGTGGCTTGGAAGATAAACAAGCGATGCAGGGGAACCTCAAGTATATTTGCATGTGATAGGCGGATACTAAACATTGCTTCCCATCATTTTGCCTCCCCACTACTAAACTTAAAAACAAATGGATGGAAGAAAATCCAATTAAGTTGCTTTGTACGGAGCAAATCGATTCTTTCCTGTCCTATGGGGCTGGTGGCGGTCAGAACTATTGAGATGGTAAAATCAAAATACGTCTTCATTAGCACTGAGTTCTGACACTTGTCCTGAGCAAGAGGACTGGGAAGGCGGTGCCTCTGAATGTGATCATGTGCTGGAGACAGCTCGGGGAACTATTGAAAATTTCTGGGGTTGCAAATCATCTTACCAAGTCAGGTATCAAAGGCGCTTACCGAACTTTCAGAGGACCCGGGGTCAGTTCCCAGCACCCACATTATGTGGCTCACAACCACCTATACCTCCAGATCCAGGGGATCAGATACCCTCCGACACCTCCTAGGATAGCCGCATGCATGTGGTGAACATAAACTCACCCCAGGCACATATACATACAACACAAATATAAATTACACTAATAAATCTTAAGAAAAATTCTAGTACTTGGTCTTTCAAGCCCGTCCAACCTTTTGACATCCAACATGACATTGCCATCTGCAATGTTCACACTCAGCATGACACAACTGAGTCACAAGACAGCCCACGCAGAAAATAATCTCATAATGTCTTCAGGGAATTTATGATTCTCTGTTGGGCCACCCTCACAGCTATCCTGGGGTGTGCATGCCCTGTGGCCTGCAGGTTGGACATGATTGCTTGGAAGGAGAGGAGGCTCCAGGTGTGGGTCTCTGACGTTGCCCCCCCCACCCCGATTGTGTCCAGGTAAATAAATAAATAAATACACAAATAAAGAAGTGAATAAATGAATAAATTCCACGTGCTAGTGCCAGAGCAGTACGCACAGGGGTGGGTGACTTGCAGGAGCCAGTTCACTCCTCTCATATGGGTCCCAGTGATTGAGCCCAGGTTGTCATGCGTGGAAGCAAGCGCCTTTGTCCTGTGAGCTGTCTCCATGGTTTCTACCCAGGTAACTCCGAGGGGTAGCCAGGGTGTGAAACCCTGCTGCAACCTCTTGGGTTCTGAATTTACTTAAGCGAAATCCACTGTAGACACTTCAGCTGCTCTACAAGGGCCGCTCTGCACAGTGGCTTCTGGGAGCTAAACGCTCCCAGTTGCTGGGCCTGGAGGGTACATCGGGCAAGTGTGAGTGAGATTCGGGGCTGGGGAAGTGCAGAGAGGAAGCAGTTTTAGAATGTCAGTGGCCTGGAGCTATACGTATAGGACACTCTTAATGCACTCTGCTTTATTGAGTGAGCACACAGGAGCCAAGGAAACTATTTAACACATAATTACATGCTTAATCTTGCATAAAATTATCACACTAATGGCATCACAGTGGCAATGCAAAAGGTCACTCTAAGCACAGGCATTTAGGGTTGCTTCTAATGCGTGAGGCTTTGTCTTCGCAGACAGCAAATTATACGTTCTCTCTGTAAGGGGTGAGTTGTTTTGGCTCCAGGGCCTTTGGAGGAGAAGCGAAATGCGTGGTGTAGTAATTTTAGATCAAGTGATTTAGTTTAGAAAACATTATTTATTGGGAGCAATTTTTTAATACTATTGCTGTTTGCCTCCCAAATCAGCTATATACTTTATTTTAGTTCATTTATTTGGGTGTCTACTTGCCAAGCATTTATTAAGGTGTCTTGCGCTCCCCAGTCTACTGCCTGCCGTGAGCACCAGCCCTGCCCCTAAGCACTGTGCTCTTCAAGGAGGACTCAGAAGACAAAGCAACCTCTGTCCTCTACTGGCCCCTGAGCCTCATTTTCCTAGGGGTTGCTGGACCTTAGTGTGTCTCAAAGAGTTATTGTCTCTCCACATCTTACCACCTCGCTCAATTTGCTTAATTTTATGTCACTGATTCTATTCTTCATTCATTTATTCATTCTTTCTTTTTTCTTTATTATTTTTTTTTAGGAGATTGACTTAGTGGCCAATCCTCCCTTGGTTCTTTCTAGCTGTGTCTTCCATCTCTCTCATGGGTCCCTATTTTCCACCCTTTCCTTCAGTGTGGGCTTCATCTCGAGATCTGGAAGACTGAGAAGTCTTGATGATACCTTCTATCTAACAGGAATAAGAACTTTCTTCCCTCTTGGTGTCTGGAAGGCGGAGCAAATGGCCCCATTTGCTGCTTAGACGGACAGTTAATGAGGAGCTAATGGAGAGTTAATCAGGAAGCCCATGGTTGTCGCCTTGACAAGAGCCAGACAAGTGGCAAAGTATTTCCCTGGTGTTTACTGGAAATGGTTTTCCCATAGCTGGGCGACCATTCATGGAGCCTTGGGCCTGGAGGTGAATGGTGATCGCTTGTGATCTCTGCTCTGTGACACACAGAACAAGATTGCTCATATAATTATATGCTTGATTTGTGTTCTGGGAGGATGCCAGCCCAGGATAAACGATGTACCGTTCTTTACTTGACTCCTATGAGCATCTACTCAGCAGCTCTAGGAGCAGCTTCCTTCTGTCCCTGTATGACTAAGGCCAAAACGTTTCCTTTCCTTCTGACGCTACCACCTACAAGAGAGGACTGGTTGACCTTCACGCTTTTCTTTAGTTCAGCGTTTAGTTCTTCACCTGACATGTGTGTTGAAGATATAACAATGTGGCAGGCCCCGAGTCTGCTGTTAGGGATGAATGGATGAACAGAGCTGACGTCACCACACCTCTTACAGAGTTCTCCATCCAGAAGAGGGGACAGGTGAAGTGAGACGCTGCACTGGATGGTGGAGATGACCGAGCATGCTCACGAGGAGTGAAATACATCTAATATCCCATCTCAAGTCTCAGTATCTTCCAGAAATGGCCCTTTCCAGGTTCAGTGGGAAGAACTCTGAAATTAGTTTCAAGTCAAAGCCCCAGGCCCTTGTATAGTGATTATGTTACCTAAATACATTGTTGAATTCCCTCGGCCTCATTTTCCTCATCAAGAATATGGTAGTAATAACAGGCATCAGGCAGAACTGCCACGGGCTGATTGAAAGTAATGTCTGGCATTCAGCAGGAACTCAGTAAATGTTAGGTTTTTCCACTTGGAGGAAATGGCAGATTTTTTTTCAAACTGGCCATACCAAGCCATTATGTGCGATTCATATCATTTTTAAAAAGTCCTTTTCAGAAGTGGAAAATACATTCCTACATGATCTTAATTAATCCACTATTCCATAATTCATTTCCTAATGAGCTTTTCAAGTGGATAATCACAACTGGTGTTCATTTTCCTTCCCTCTATGCTACATATTTAAAACAGCATAATTGTTAAACATTTCGCTCTATTGGGCATCACACATACACAGCTGTTGTAAGAAAACCTGCTCGTGACTCATGTGAGCCGCCCAGATTGGTACAAATGACACATTCATGCTGGAACTCTCGTTCATTCTCCGAGTCTGTATTAGCTATCACCACTATTTCAGCTAAGAATCAGGGGGAGCGAGTCCTAACAAGAGCTCTTTATGGAAAACCGGAGATGACAATGACAGCCATGAAGAATGAGGTGCTTCTATATAACTATGTAACTAACGCATTCATTCAATCCCAACGGGGACTCTTCATAGATCTCTGTTTACCAGAGAGAAGACTGACATTCAGAAAGGCAACATTTTCCCAACTACGCAGCACAAAGCAGTGCGAGGAAGAGTTTTATTCCAAGGCTGCAGTTCTCCTCCAAAGCCAGCCCTTTCATCCTGTATGTCTTTAAGAAAGCCCCATGCCAAAGCCTGCTTCAAAGGAAGACAAACTGTTTGATGAGTCCTGTGGCTATCTTCTTATTAATTCCCCGAGTAACTACAGTTTTCAGCACATCGATTTGAGAGGAGGCTAGTAGGAAAACAACAACGACAAAAACCGACCCACAAGAATAAAACACCGTGATCAGAATGCGGGTGGGCAGGCCCATGTAGACGTTACTCATAGCCGTCGTGATGGCCTTAGGTAAATTTGTTATTATTCTATCTCTGTCTTATATGAAACGAGTCGAACAACAATAGGATTTTCCTCATAGAAATTTTGTGATGAATGAGTTAATAATTTTGTTACACTCTTGGTGATAGGATGAAAGATTGTTATACGTAATACATGCATGCAGGAAACTGCATATATGTGACGTGGATATCTGCAAACTAGGTGTGTGAAGGCAGTGTGACATCATGTGTGTGAGTTATTGTCTGAATGACATTTGCAATGTCAAAGTATTGTGTATTGTGTTTATATGGAATGAGTTAAATATATGTTAAATCGATAAGAGAATGGACTTACTTTGAAAAATGGCACAGTTTAATATTATGCTGGTTAGTGTTAGCCAGCTCAAGCAATCTAGAATCACTTGGAAAGAGGGAAACTTGCCTGAATGAATGCCTCCATGAGATTGGCATGTGTGCATGGGGCATTTTCTTGATTACTAGTAGTTGTGGGATGGCCAAGCCCACTGTGGGCAGTGTTCTCCCTGGGTAGGTCATCTTGGGTTATATATATATATATACTGGGCGAGCCATGAGGAATAAACCAGATAGCAGCACTCCTTCACGACATCTGCTTCAGTTTCTGCCTCCAGGTTCTTGCCTTGAGTTCCTGCCCTGACTACCCTGGTGATGGACTGTGAGCTGGAACAAATCCATTTCTCCCCGAGTTCCTTTTGGTCAGGGGTTGACCACAGTAACAGAGACGAAAGCTGAACCAATGTGTTCAGTAGACATTCATGAATCTGTAAATATTTTGGTAAACCGATGAGTTTAATTAGGATTATTTATTGGAGCATAGGTAAGGAATTACATATAAGAGCATGGGCACCTCACTGGAGTGCCTACACCAATGGAGAAACTGTTTCCTCCTCTCCCAGCTACCCTCTACAACCTACAGATCCTCAGGGAGGGTCTCCATAATGGAACAGCAATGGCTCAGTCTGGGAGCTGCCCACAAGACAGGTTCCCCAGAACCTGCTCCTTCCCTGGCTCTTCCATCCTTTCTTTTATAATTGTTGTCTTGGTCACAGTGCCTTTTCACAGTAATAGAAGAGTACCTAAGACAGGGCATAGACACACAGAACAAACCTTAATTTTTCCAGGAGAAAGGAGTGAAGAAAAAGGAAAGAGAAAGAGTAGCATTGGCTTACTAGGAATTTGTCTGTAACAGAGGCTCTTTCGCTCCTGTTCCTCATACATAACATGAGGGAATTCAAAGAGAATAATCAAGGTTTCTCTCATCTGAAAAATACTTTCTTCTTGTTTGGCAAATTGCCACCAAGGTCCGTTCCTATGAGTTACTTGACTTCGAATCTGTCTCTGGTTAAAATATAATTTCTATTTTACGTTCTGTTGATTTCTTCAACGAAGCGCTCAGCAATGCTCATGGGAAATCTAGGGAAGTCAAGCGAGGGGAGATTTAGCACCAAATGGGAAGGCAAATAAAAGTCATTGTTGATCTTGCCAAGTGACTTGTTCAGACCTGTGTAAGACAGAGTGGAGCTTGGTCTTGCCGCCAGCCCCCTTTGTTTCTTCCACACAAAGAGGAGCTAAGGATGTGATCCTGGGAAGGTTCAGATGTCCCAGCAAGTTAGTGAGAGATACTTAGGACCAAGGGAGTACAAGCTGTGGGTGCCACCCGTCCACCACAGTGGTCACTGCATGCTCTGGGATTAAGCTTGTCCACAGCCTCTTCCACTAATGCCGCTGACCGTGTTCACGTGTGTAAATGATCTGTTCTAGTGTTCTGGAGCCGGAGTTCTCAACTTTAGGCTGGGTCTATCATGATGGCTTCTGTTCCCACCAGAAGCACAAAAAGTCTGCTTTGCTTTGAATACTCCTGTTGATAAGGTGGTGGTGTGGACCTAGGAGATCTTGGAGAATGGCTGAGTCGGAAATCCGTTGCTGCTCCTTCGCTGTCACTGTTACTAACTGGCCAACCCTTCCCAGTGTCAATCTGCATCTATAGGATGGAACTTATTGTGAGAGCTATTCTGAGGGGCTGACACTATTTGCAGCTCTTCGTTGTTGTTGTTTATACCTATTTATTTTCAGGCTTACAGAAGATTGTGTTTATGTTATAAACACAGCTATTTACTTATCCTAACATAGATAACAGACCAAGTTAATTGATACGCCAGCCATTGTCCTGACTGATGGGATTTTAGAATTCAGAAAATTAACTAATTATTAGCATTTTATTATTATATTATAATGTGCATGTGAATTGTGGCTGTCTTCAGAGGCCAGAAGAAGGTGTCCAATCCCCTGGAATTGGAGTCACAGACAGTTGTGAACCACCTGACTTGGGTCTGCTGAGAGAGCAGTGTGCTCCCTAAATGGCTGTTCAGTGTTTGAGCAGAAGCTCCATCCCAATCCCCTTTCCCCCTGGGAGTTGCCTAGTCCAGACTTCATCTCCAAGAAATCCTGCCAAATGATGACCCCTCCCCAGAGATGCTCAAGATCACTCCCACAGGGTATTTAAATTGCCCCCCAGAGAACAAACTCATGGTTTTCTGTTCTTTCTTCCCCATCTCCTCTCTGGGGCTGGAAGGCCACCCAGGAGTGTTGATATCCATTAAACTTGGGCTTTTTCTAATTTGGTTTGATTTGGTCTGATTTGGATTTTTGTGTCGGCTGAGAGGTTTATGGGGGTGTAAAATTTTTTCATTCAGCAATCTCTCCAGCACAGAATATTAGCATTTACAAGCTGAAAGATAGAGCAGAGATATTTTGAGCTAGATGCCAATTTTTTAAAAAAAAAATTAAAAATACTTATTTGCATTTTTGTGATGAATGTTTGTATATTTATGTGGACATCACATGTGCGCAGTGCCTGAGGAGGTCCAAAGGAACCAAGCCTACAAACAGCTGTGATCTGGAATGTGGGTGTTGGGAACTGAACCTGGGTCCTTTGCAAGAGCATCAAGTGCTCTTAACTGCTGAGCCATCTCTCTAGCCCCAGAGATGCCAATTTTGAGAGGGGATGTTTTGTTCTGTTTGTTTTATTGAATTGCTTCTCTTCCAGTTGTAGATAAAAGGCCATTCAGAAGCAAATCAGTCCAGAGGGAGAAGCATTCTTCTGCAGAGTGTAACAGTGAGACATTTTGGAGCCCAAAGGGCAGTGGGCAGCTGGAGAAAAGGGCATTCTAATTTCCGAGACTATTTCGACGCAGTGTGAGAGGAGACTAAAGATAAACGAAAAGGAATGTTTCTTCTTTGATGGTGCCAGGTCAAGGCAAAACCTGCTCAAATGTTTGATTCCATGGTGACAGACTGTTGAGAAATAGCAGATTAGATTTTTCATCTTTTTTTTTTTTTAATCCATAGCTTCACAGTTGTCTGAAAGACGCCGATGAGACGATGATTCAGTTAGGAGGGAGTCAGCAAATGATCTAAATGATCGAAAGGATTTGCTTCAAGAGCGCACGTTGTCTACATTTTGTAGCGTGTAATTCTGGGTTCTGCATTAGGAACTTACTATTCTAGGAGAAAGCACCTAGGAAGGAGAGTGGCTGACGGGACTGGGGCAGGGAGGAGAGCCTTGAATTCTCTGTCTGGACTTGTTCCTCAAGACCCACCCATTTGGGGAGAGGCTCCGGGCATCAGGGAGCAGAAAGTATTGCTTTTTTTTAACTCACTCTCTTTGCTGTGTGACTGGCATTAAAATAGTCAACCTCTCTGAATCCCAGTTTCCTTATCGGTGACAAGGCTGCAATGTTTGTCTCCTGTAATTGGTCTGCTTCTGAGAGAGATGTGTTGAGCGTCGGGAAATGGGAGTAGCAGGAATGGATGCAAATTCTTTCCCCCAAAGGAAGTGAGCTGGTCATTGTGCCCGACATCTGCTGGAAACCAGAACCAGAGAGCAGTCAGGGCACAGAGTTGTTTTCTGAGGAAGATGGACTTGACCCGGCAGGGAGCAGTTCCTGAGACACAGGTTAGAAGGATCCAGGTGCCAGGAGGAAAAGAGGGAAGCAAGCCAGACAGAAGCCAAGAGGCACCCATTCCACCCACTCCTCTTACACTGTCCGGTCCCTCAGCCAGCCTTTTGTCTGTATGCCCTCATCACATCTGAGAGAAGCAGCTGATCAACGGGGGTGTGAGAGCCACAGGAATCATTTGAAAATGCCTAGGAGCTACATTTAGAGTACAGAGGAGTGGGGGAGATTAATTCTCATAGTGTATATTTCATTATATGTAGCCTAATGTTCCCTAAGTATTAGCATTTCAACACGCGATAAAATTACTTCTGGCACAATGTACCCTGTGAGCCAAGGTCTGAGGTTTCCTGTGGATTTACCCTTGTAAATACCGTGCTGAAGACTCAGTGCATTCAAACCTCAGTGGCTGCTGCCGGGGGCTATTTTAGCCTCTGCAGGCCTGACTGCATCCCCTTTAACAACAAACATAAACTCTCCATTCTCTCCATGTAGGCAATAGGTCCTGTAATTTACATGAATCCCAGCACCAACTTGATGTCGCCTTCATGAGGTCTAAAAGCATCCTGGAGACAAATCTCTGGGCACGTGTTTGTGTTTGATGGGATTTCTGGATTAGCTATTGGTGTAGGAAGCTGGACCGAAGGAAAAGCAGGACAGGAACTGAGTGTCAGCAGGCATCTCTCCTGCCTCCTAACTGTGGATGCACCATGGCCAGCTGCAGGATTGCTGACGCCATGATTCCCCCTCCAGGGTGGACTGTACCCTGGAACTGTGAGCCAACGTAAACCCTTCATTCCCTAAGCTGCTGCCTCAGCTGGTCTGTCTCAGCTCCAGAAGGCTAATAGCCTTACCAGGTATGTGTTAGTATGCACTCTTAATTTTTGGAAGAGGAGGCTGAGGTTAGGAGGAATTAAGTAGCTTGCTCAAGGTCATGCAAGTCTTTTCTTATTAGTCACTTAAAAAATTATTATTCTGCCATATATTATGACTGCAGTCCCCCTTCCCTCCCCTCATCCTCTCCCTCCCACCTCTTCCCCACTCACTTTCCTCTGCCCCCCTTCACAAAAGAGCAAGCCTCCCAGGGACATCAACCAGCTATGACATAGTAGGCACATACTCAGTGCGAGAAAAAGGGTCCCACAAACAGTCAAGAGAGTCAGAGACAGACTCCGTTCAGATTTTGAAGAGGAAAAGCTAGTTAGTATGCAAACACAGATCAGTGTGACTCCAACTCCCATTGTACTGTCTCTCCCAAGTTACTTGATAGTCTCCTGACTGGTTGCTTGTTGCCTATCAGGATGGTTTGATACGACTATGCCAAAATAACTACTTCAACTTTTATTATTTATGTTTATTTTATTACCATTACCAAATAACTTACATTGCAGCCATTCTTTGCACGTGTGTGTGTGCAGGTGCATGGGCATATGTGTGCACATGTGTGTGTATGTGTGCAGGTGCACAGGCATATGTGTGCACATGTGTGTGTATGTGTGCAGGTGCACGGGCATATGTGTGCACATGTGTGTGTATGTGTGCAGGTGCACGGGCATATGTGTGCACATGTGTGTGTATGTGTGCAGGTGCACGGGCATATGTGTGCACATGTGTGTGTATGTGTGCAGGTGCACGGGCATATGTGTGCACATGTGTGTGTATGTGTGCAGGTGCACGGGCATATGTGTGCACATGTGTGTGTATGTGTGCAGGTGCACGGGCATATGTGTGCACATGTGTGTGTATGTGTGCAGGTGCACGGGCATATGTGTGCACATGTGTGTGTATGTGTGCAGGTGCACGGGCATATGTGTGCACATGTGTGTGTATGTGTGCAGGTGCACGGGCATATGTGTGCACATGTGTGTGTATGTGTGCAGGTGCACGGGCATATGTGTGCACATGTGTGTGTATGTGTGCAGGTGCATGGGCATATATGTGCACATGTGTGTGTGCAGGTGCATAGGCATTTATGTACATGTGTGTGCAGGTACATGGACATATGTGTACACATGTGTGTGTATGTGTGCAGGTGCATGGGCATATATGTGCACATGTGTGTGTGCAGGTGCATGGGCATATATGTGCACATGTGTGTGTGCAGGTGCATGGGCATATATGTACATGTGTGTGTGTGCAGGTGCATGGACATATATATGCATATGTTTGTGTGTGCAGGTACATGGGCATATATGTGCACATGTGTGTGTGCAGGTGCATGGGCATATATGTACATGTGTGTGTGTGCAGGTGCATGGACATATATATGCACGTGTGTGTGCAGGTACATGGACATATATATGCACATGTTTGTGTGTGCAGGTGCATGGACATATATGTGCACGTGTGTGTGTGCAGGTACATGGGCATATATGTGCACATGTGTGTGTGCAGGTGCATGGGCATATATGTGCACATGTTTGTGTGTGCAGAGGCATGGGCATATATGTGCACATGTGTGTGTATGTGTGCAGGGGCATGGGCATATATGTGTACATGTGTGTGTGCAGGGGCATGGGCATATATGTGCACATATGTGTGTGCAGGGGCATGGGCATATATGTGTACATGTGTGTGCAGGTGCATGGGCATATATGTGCACGTGTGTGTGTGCAGGGGCATGGGCATATATGTGCACGTGTGTATGTGCAGGTACATGGACATATATATGCATATGTTTGTGTGTGCAGGTGCATGGGCATTTATGTACATGTGTGTGTGCAGGTACATGGACATATATATGCATATATTTGTGTGTGCAGGTGCATGGGCATATCTGTGCACATGGAGGCCAGGGATGAACCTTATTAGGTATTATTTCTAAGACATCATTTATATTATTATTATTATTTTATATAAAGAGTGTCACTGATTTGGAACTCACTAAGTAGGCTAGACTGGTGGGCCAGTGAACACTAGAGCCCCCCCCCCATCTCTCCCTCTCTTGTCATCAGACTGCAAGCTTGCGCTACCATGTCTGGCTTTTTCACATGATTTCTGAGGATGGGACTCAGGCCCTCATGTTTGCAGGGCAAGCACTTTACCAACTGAGTTGTCTACCCTCACACCAGACATTCTTAGCCTTCAGCAAACATTTAGTCTAAGCCGTTCTTTCATCACATCCGCAAGGAACTTTGAACCACTCATTCATTTCATTTTGAGTCTGAACTTAAAGTATGTGGTTAGGGTCAAGGGTGGAATGAAAAAGGCACCGAATTACTATGGTTTACAGCAGCTTATTACACGTTATAAAGAACCCCAATATAAGCCAATGATTGATGTTTAAGGAGGTGGAAATGTTCTGCTCTTGTTTGATCATTACATACAAAATACTAGTTAGTGAATTATCACACTCTATAAATACACATAATCATTACATTTCAATTTAAAACGTAAGATAACATAAGGAAAAGGATTATTGGGAAAAAGACCCTCAAAAGGAATGAGATTTTATGAGGAAAACATAGTCATAAACGCAGGGCAAGAACTATGCAAGATGAATCACACCAGGTACCAAGTTTCCTGAAAGACTTTCTTGATTATTTCCAGAGGATTTCAAGCCCAGTGTGAAAATGAGGCAAGACAGGCCCACCTGAGAACCAATCAGGACACTTACGCTGGATAGACGTAACCCATGACTTCACAGTGTTATTTGTGTGTATGCATGAGTGTGCACATATGTGTTTGAAATGAGTATGCATATCTTGCAGAACACATATCTGGCTTCCAGATGATGTAGCTTTAACTTAACTTTTCTGTATATTTAGCGTGTATTTGAGTTGGCTATAAACTTTGCCTACCATACTTTTTTTAAGATATAACATTTTTTATTTGTGTGTGTGTGTGTCTGTGTGAATGCATGTCACATGTGCAGGACAGAGGATGATGTCAGATGCCCTGGAGGAGGAGTTACAGGTAGCTGTGGGCCATCCGATGTGGGTGTTGGGACTGAACTCCAGTCCTCTGGAAGAGTGTAAATGCTCTTAATGGTTGAGCCATCTTTTCAGCCCCAAGTCCGTTCATCTTAAAATAAGATTATTGGAAAAGTTAGAGTTCAAATGAGTAGTTCTTTCTAAGGCAGGGCCATCAAAGCTTCGGTTGTGTTAAATTTTTGTCATTCTCACCTTATTTAAAGTGACATTGGGCTGGAGAAATGGCTCTGTGGTTAGGAGTGCATGTCGGTCTTGTGGAACACTGGGGTTTGGTTCTCAGCACCCATGCCAGGCAGTTCACCACCCCCTGTAACTCCAGATCCATTGACCTCTTCTGACCTTTGCGGGAGCCTGCCCTCTCATGTGCACATACCCGATAATTAGAACAATAATAAAATTAATCTTTAAAGAAATAATTCATGCCAAAATAATGGTCCATTCTGTTTTCAAAACATATTAACGAATGGAAGGCAATGGAAGAATGACCGCAGAGAAGGGAAAGATCGCTGTGGTTTTTGCTTATTTTTCATTTGGTTTTTGGCTTTTCGAAACAGGATTTCTCTGTGTAGCCCTGACCTGGGACCTGGAACTTGCTCTGTAGAGGCTGGCCTTGAACTCAGAGATCGGTCTGTCTCTATCTCCCAAGTGCTAGGATGACAGGCAGGTGCCACCACAGTCTGGCAATGACCGTTTTTAAAGAGATGTCTGTGGCAGTTCTTTCTTGTTGGGGCCACCAGTTCACAAATAATGTCGTGGAAAGTTATTATTGATTATGAAAGTTTGGCCTTATTTTGGGCTTCTTCTCGACTAGCTCTTATAACTTAAATTAACCCATTTGTATTAATCTATGTCCTACGACGTGACAGTACCTCATCTCCATACCGCCCATTTTGCTTCTTTCAAGTCTGGCTGGCGACTCCACCTTCCTTCTTCCCCGAGTTCTCTCTGTGCCTAGAAGTCCCGCCTGTACCTCCTGCCTCGCTATCGGCCATTCAGTCTTTTATTAAATCAATCATAGCAATACATCTCTACCCAGTGTAAATACACCCCACAACAGATATGAAAAGGAGATGTGGGCGAGGTAGCTGCCGCCTGAGGACGTGTCCTGGATGTCCACCCTGAGTCCCCAGCCAGGACCTCATTTCTAAGGAATTTGCTCAGCACTGGGACACTAGGTTGCCGTAAAAATATGATAACAGATCAACTAGAAGATGAATATGATGATCATGCTTTGTAAGACTCACTCCAGATATATCCATGGTGTTAGTGACACAGAAGACTTTTGTCACCTGAGACTCTCCCTTCTCCACTGTATCAGTTGCCCAGCCACGGCTAAATACCTCTAGAGGCAGGGACCTCACAGATACAATCCATCCCATTGTTAGACATTCGGTTTGGTTGAAAATGTTCCCTTAATCTGTGCCAGAATCTCTCCTCAGAGTCCCATTACGCTTCCTCCATCTATTCTCTAGGTTCTTTTCCAGATGTTTTAAAGCAGCTGTTCAATCTTGGCAACACTGCTTCTCTGTGAACTGCACGCAGTCCAGCTGTTCTCGCCATGGTGTGATCTCAATTCCTCTTCTTTTTCTGGTCGCCTCTGCAGACCCTACTCTGCTGCTTAATTTCTCTCTCCTAAAAGGTACAGTGGGAATTAGAGTATCTGTTATTTAGTGGCACTCTGTGTATTTGAATTAATGTAGTTGCTACAAACTGCTACAATCCTTACCCACGGATGAGGAAGCTAAAGCAGGGAGAAGCTATTTGCCTTCTCAAGGCTGGGAAAAGAGTAAGTGGGGCGTCACCCAGCAGCCTGTGTGGAGCCTTTACAGTGTTATTTTTCTGAATATGGTTCTTCTATTGTCCCTTGATCGATGCCAAGGATAACAGTGCTACTGTGTCTTCTCTTTAGGCATCTCGGGATGCTGTTCATGTTTCTGGCTTGTATAGAAGCGAGGTTCATAAGGGGAATGGAAGGATGAGTCAGCTCTTGGAAGTCACCAGCTTCACAAAGGGTTGACAGAGGTTCTACGTTTTGTCTTGAAGAAGGTAGTGTCCTATTATGCACTAACTCTATTAAGTGTTTAATTTTTTACTTTTGTTTTCTCTAATGGGGTCTTGTCCAGACTGGCTTCAAAATTCTGGGGTTCAGTGACCTTTCTGCTGCTGCTGGAGACCAAAGTTGACTGGTTCTCTTCTTCTTCTTCTTCTTCTTCTTCTTCTTCTTCTTCTTCTTCTTCTTCTTCTTCTTCTTCTTCTTCTTCTTCTTCTTCTTCTTCTTCTTCTTCTTCTCCTCCTCCTCCTTCTCCTTTTCCTCCTCTTCTTCCTTTTCTTCTTTTTCTCCTCTTCTCTTTCTCCTCCTCCTCCATCATCATCATCATTATTGTGTGTGTATGTGTATGTATGTGTACAGGTGACTGTGTGTGCTTGAATGTGCTCATGTGGAAGTCAGATGTTAACCCTGGATGTGGTTCCATTTTATTTTTTGAGACAAAGGCTCTCACTTAAATCTAAGGCTCATGAATTTGCTTGGGCCGGCTGGTCAGTGAGACCTGAGAGTCCTCCTGTCTCTTTCTCCCTCAGCCCTGAGATTACAAGTGCACAGCACCGTGCCTCCCTTTTTAGGTGAGTGCTGTGGAGGAACTCCAGCCCTCAAGCTTGCACAGCGGACACTTAATCAGCGGAGCCCTCTCCCCCGCCCCTAAATTTTACACCAAAGTCAATTGCATATTTTCATATTTTTAGTTAAAGAAGTAAGTCATGTGATCACAATATATAATGTGTGTCTGAAGATAGTGCTGATATAAGGTAGATAAGGATGAAAGCAGGAACAGGGAATTTGATTGATATCACATAAGCAATCCAAGGAGGATTTGAGGCAGAGAATGAAAGATAATGAAAAGATCAGGCAGAGTTTGGAAGCTTGGGGTCAGGACTGGGTGACTAATTGGGTTAAGGAGACAGAGGAACTGAACTGCCTTCCCACCTTCTCCCTGGGAGCCAGGTAGAGAGCTGTGTCACCTAACAGCTTGGGGAATATAGTAAAATGAAAAGTGTTTTGGAAAAGGGCTTGGATAGGCTATGGAAGAGGTTGGGAGAATGATGTCAGAAACATTCCACAGAAGGCACTGCAGGTCATGGCTGCCTGCTGGGACTGAGAAGAAAGTTCCTGACTGGAGATACTATTATGTGCTCATGGAAGAATTTTCAAAGTGTTTGTGGGTGGCAAGAAGGGAAAGTGTGCTTACACTGAGCACACCGGAGAAGAACATCAAATGATGTTTGGAGGATTCCAGGTGATGCCTCCAGCCCATCTTCCTCTGTCTCTGTCTCTACACAGGTGCTGTAGTTCAGGATGCTTATGTTCCTGGAAGTCTGCTTTGGGAGCATAGCATCCTTGTTGTTTCCCCATGTATAAACTCAAGCTGAATGGTCTAATTTTATTTTATTTTTTTGCCTTGTCATTTGTAAATGAATTTGTGTTTTATGTCAGGAACAGTCTGCTCGACAAGACTCACATTCATCACACCAAGCCGTTCCCCATATTCTCTGCAGTGTGCTTGTTTGCCACAGAATGTTCATGTTTTGCTTAATACATCCGATGATGGCAGGTGATTATCTGTCAAGAAAGCTATTTCCAATTTAAGAACACAGTATTTTCTAGTGAAAAATAATTATTAAAAAAGTCTGTTTGGTCTAGAGTATCAGTATTAGGATATTTCTTTCTGCCCTCTCCCTTCTTCCCATGGACCTTAATTTAATATGTAACCTAGGATGCCCTAGACCTTCTGATCTCCCTGGTTTTCCTTGGTCCTAGGATTATAGGTGTGTACTGCCACACAGGGTCATACAGTGCTGGGGGTGCAACCCAGGGCTTCATACATGCAAGGCAAACATTCTATTCCCTGGGCTACATCCCCACTGGAGTCTGAGCATCACTTGAAATTCATTGGTACTTTTGAGGTGGGACTTCAGGGGGTGACTCAGTCATGGGGCAGAACTTTATGACTAGGATTAATGCACCACAGTCTCTCTTCTGGACTTCTTTTTCCTGTCAAATAGGAAGTTATCTCTGTGAGGGATAGACAAAGGGGCCACCAAAAACAAGACATAAGGAATAACAAGTGTCAGTAGTCTCTTCAGATGGGCCTGCTTGAGGCCTTGAAGATAAGATGTGAAGAAAATTGGCGGGGCCATGACATGGGGCCAAAAGAAGAATGGGTGGCGGTGTTTGAACCTGGGTCAGTTTAGATTGTCTTCAGAGCTGGTCAGGGAAGCATGAGCCCAGTGCTAGTACTCTTTACCCTTGTGATCGTCCAGTTTTCAGGGTACCTAAATCCCCATTCATAATCCTATGCACAGGGAAGGGGCAACAGGACGAAGAGAAATACAAAAGTACAAGCCCACTAAGTGATGATTTGTGCTGTTGCTGCTTGGCTCCACCTTTTCTCTTTTAAAAAAGCATTAAGCTTCATCGCTTGCTCCAACTACACTCTTGGCTGCTAACCCTGCCACTGTGTGTCCCATCTGAATCTGAAAACCATAAGAACTGAGGCAGCTGCCGAGACCAGAGGAAACCAGAGAGTTTCCTGTAACATGTTAGATGTTGCCCTGAGATGATGCCCACCCATGGAAAACCCCAATCTGATGCCAAGCCAGCATCTGGACCATGGGCTTCTCAGCTCAAGAGCCGCGAGAAGGTAAACTCTCCCCCACCCCATGAAATCACCCTGCATGCGGCATTTTGTTATAGTACTAGGAACGGACTAAGACAGCAACGGAAGCAGAAAGCCCTGCACTGCAATGACTTTGAATCAGTATTTAAATATGAAATATTACAGTTATCTACCTATGTCTCTGTGTGTGAGTGTGCACATGAATGCCAGAGGGCAACAGGAGAATTGGTTCTCACCCTTTACCACACGAGTACCAAGATCAGGTCTATGGGCTTGGCAGTAGGTGCCTCTACCTGCTGAACTATCTTGCTGGCCCTGAATTGATACTTCTGAATGTGAATTCATCAGTGAAATAAAGATAGTATGGCTTCCAGTCTGCAGATAAGAACCAGAGAGTGGAGCTCCTAACTTCATGCAGCTTGGTAATTGGTCCAGTAAGAGAAGAGCAAGCTAATGTAAACCTTTGAAAGAACGTCCCAGTAGACCCCCAGAGTCCTGGAGCAAACGTGGATCTGATAAAGGTAGTGGGAGAAGTGACAACTGTGTCCTGGTGGTGAGTACCCCATTCTGTTAAAAATGCGCTATTCTGAACAATGGGGTTCGGCCTCTCTGTTATGCTGAACTCAGATCCAGAGGAATCAAACTTGAAATCATTGAGCGTTTACTCCAGGACAGAAATCATTTTCTGCAGGTACATAAAGGTCATATTGATCACTAAGAAAACATCAAGAGCAGAGAATTACAAGAGAATAATAAATGGGACATAAAATATATCCAATATGTAATGAGATTGGTTAGGGCTCTCTGAGGCAGTTTCGGGAGGGAAAGTAGGCTTCCTCTCTTTCTTCCTACTTCTCTCTCTGGAAATAGTCACGGGCTGTGATCTGGATGCAGCCTGTGTGCTGTCTCGACCGGCTGGACTTGGTCCACAGATTTCCCAGCCCTGTGTGGAGTATCAAGGGGATTCACAAGCATAAAGCGTCCATACTTTCTCTTCTGAAACAGTCAACGAAGCGCTAAGACTTGAAGTCTTTGAAGTGGCACAAATCAGAACCACGAACAGTTGGCTTTGAGTTCCAGGGAATCTCAAGGATAATTTAAGCCAGCTGATTTCCAGTCCTGAGTAAGACCTGGCAAGCTAGGCTAAATGAGGCCCAGAGGGAAAGTGATTACTGTCTGACCGGCAAGGCACCTCCCCACTCCTCTATATGTAGTTCATTAAAGCTTGCCTCAACCACTGGTGTTAACAAGCGCACATCAAACACCTGTTGTATATGGAGTACTCATTACCTGTATAGGACATACAACAGAAAATCACCAATCTTCAGAGAGCTACCAAACAGCACGGAATTGTAGACATTTGGTGGTTTGGGCCTATAAAATAACAGTTTTGTATGGCTCAACCTAACACATATAAGGAGGGAGAAAGATGAAGAGAAGCCACAGAGTCTATCCTGCCAACTGGTCCCTGTGACTTGGAAAGTATCACTCAAGTGTTGGGGCTGTGGATAGTTGATATCCTAGTGGCCTCACTAATAAACTGTCATTTTTTGAAGAACCTGAAGGAAACAAAGAAGGGAAAAGAAAACAGAGGTTAGGGGGAGCTTAGCCAGAGGGAAGGAGGGAGGGTGGGAGGTTGTCTTAGTTAGGGTTTCTATTGCTATGAAAAGACACCATGACAACAGCAACTCTTATAAAGAAAAATATTTAATTGGGCTAGCTTACAGCTGCCACATGGCAGGACATGGTGGCATGCAGGCAGACATGGTGCTGGTGAAGGAGCTGAGAGTTCTACATCTTGATCTGTAGGTAACAGGAGGTGAACTGTCTCTACACAGAGCATAGCTTGAGTACAGGCGACCTCAAAGCCCACCCCCACAGTGACACATTTCCTCCAGCAAGGCCATACTTCTAATAATGCCACACCTTATGAATTTATAAGGGGGTTGGCTAATTACATCCAAATTACTGCAGAGGGTTAGTCAGAGGGTAGCCAGAGGGAAGGTTAGTCAGAGGGAGGGAGGATTTAATCAGAGAGGGTTTAGTTAAGAAAAGGGAGGGGGGGTTGGCCAGAGGGAGGGAGGTTTATTCAGAGGAAGGAGAGAAAATACAGGGAGGGAGGTGGGAGAGTTTAACCTGAGGGAGGGAGGGTTCAGCTATGATGTTAGGAAGAACAGAAGTCCTGGCCAAGGCAGGTTTGTTAGTCTGAAGACCGAGGTGAAACTGTACTTGTTATTTTTGAGGAATAGCACAGAGGCTAATGGGGCTGGAGAAGAGGGACTCACATGGAAGTTGCTAGAAGGGTTCAGGCATTACAGGACGTGAGGTGACAAAAGGCTGCAGACCAGTGCCAGGGTTTCCAGAGAGGGACAAGATGGGTGTTGACTGCAGTGGACACCATGCTGGTGTGCAGAGAATGACTGGATAGCAGTGGAGATGCTGGCTTCCCCTCGAAGGCCAGCCGACAGTCTCTCCTGAGACACGGCTGCAGGGCGTGTGAGAAAAAGCAGAGTAGGAGGTAGCTCTAGAAGGACATCCTGATTTTGCTGTTAGCTGGTGTGGTGGTTAATTCTGGTTGCCAGCCTGACAGTATCTAGAGTCACCAAGGAGATGAGCCCGAAGTCACGTCTGTGAGGGACTATCTAGACAAGGCTAAGAAAGAGGTAGGAAGACCCACCCGCAAAGTGGTGGTACCATGGACTGGGTTGGTCTGGTTCCTGGACTGAATTATAAGAATGGGAGCTGAACATCATCTCTGTCTGCTTCCTGCCCATGGATGCGCATGGCCACCTTTCTGTCACCATGACTTTGCTGATGCAGTAGACAGAATTCTTGAACTGACCTAAATAAACATGTCTTTCCTTAAATGTGCTCTGCCAATTTTGTCACAGCCACGAGAACAGTAACTAATGCAGCAAGCGACATAGACAATCACGAATGCATGATTAGATATACGCTTTTCAAGCAAACGCAGAGTGGACCGGATTTTATGCGATTATCTTTGTATCTGTTAGACTTCTGTGTCTGCGAGTATCTTTATTTGCCCCCAGTGTTATCCCAGTGCCAGCAAGACATAAAACCTGAGGTTCCAGGTGTGGGTTCTGTGGTGCTATGATGCACTAAGAGTTTCTGGAAGACCCAGTTTCCTCTGGTAGATGTAGCCAACTAAGGACCTGGAGCGTGGCTGTGGTTAGAGATAATGCATGACAGGTGCCTAGCAACAGAGGTTTTATGCAAATTTCAGTGTTAGTAAACCATGTGGGGCATTCTTGACGTGATTGGCAACCCTCAACAGCACTTTCACACATATTTTTTTTTAACCTGATTTTTTAAGTTAGGGAGAAAATTTTGACTGAGAACCCTTTTATGATGGGTTAGCATTTTTAAGTTGCTAAAAATATAATAGCCAATGTCTCAAAACTTTTACTTAAACCATGTGGCATTTATGATGTGAATAAAAGCAATTAAGTGACAATTGTGGTAGATCTGTCTGGTTCCCAGGGTCCTTGTCCTGAAAAATGCCACAGTTGGTCCTCCCCTTATGATCACCCCAGGCCTGAGGTAGCCCTTTGCTGACCAGCACACTGATGCCCAGTGTTATTGGCAACTTCAAGTTCCTTGTTTATGTGTATGTATGGGTATGCATTATATATATTATATATATATATGTATATATATTCACTGGTTTAATTTAATCATTATTCTATCTATCTATCTATCTATCTATCATCTATCTATCTAGCATCTATCTATCCCTCTCTCTCTCTCTCTCTCTCTCTCTCTCTCTCTCTCTATCCATCTCTCTAATCGTTCTCAGCCCTCAGTGCTTTTAGCTGGGTCAGACCTCACCAAGCAGACAAGTGTGGCTCTTTTCCATTTACCCTGCCATGGTACAAGAACTGGTCACATAGTACAAACCACCGGGCATTACAAAATGCACTTTCATGAGATCATATGAGCTTTCAGAGCTCTCACTGCATCTGAAAGTACATCTATGTCACATACACCCTTAATGGGAAAATATTGGCCAGCACAGGAAATGGTTCTGGCAAGCTCTAGGTAAACTGGGGACTTTGCACATCACTGGAGCGGAAAGCTAGATTGGCGAGGTCATTGAGGGAGGGCCGATTTGGAAAACTGACAATGTCTTGCACTACAAACGGAAGGTTCACTTTCAGCATCACTCTGAGGATCGGCCGCAGGTGCGCAAAGGCAGAAATGTAACAAGGTTAGGGTTGTTCACTGGGTTTATTTCACTGGCCACGTCCTGGATAACTGCACACTATTGTTGTGCTGCTGCTCAGAGGCAGGCACCGCTCAACATCTATAATTCCTTTTTCTTTTTCTTTGTTTGGGGTGGAATATGGCTTTTTTTTTTGTTGAGTTTTTGTTTTTTGTTTTTGTTTTTTGGTACTCATGCAAAAACAGAAGTCCATGAAAAATTAGAAGCTCCGGATTGATGAGTGGCTTCCTTTTCATTTGCTCTGTGAGACAGTTGCCTGCTCTTTGGTTACCCTTAGCGTTATGTGAGGGGAATTAAGACGGAGGTCAGTAGGAGCCTTGACGAGAAAGTGCAGATCTGCTCCCTAAGGAGACTCATTGTCTCCTCAGGCCAGGCAGGGCCCCTCCGGGAAGGGAAATGGCAAAGCTGCTGTCCTGGCAGCAAGGCTGCTTGACCTTTGAAAATCCATACCTCCCGCCGCGCCGCTCATTCTATTTTTTGCCAGCCAAGACGCTGAATTTTCCTTTCTGAAATGCCCAGCACCGAAAACAAAAACATACAGCACATGCGTCTCAGCCCTGAGTCATTTGCTTGAACAAAAACCAGCATTTAGAATGGAGACCGTAATCTTCACATTGCTGTCGGGACTTGGTAGTTTTTAAAGCATTGAGAGACATAATTTGCAAGCTGCAAACTACAATAGTGGATATGCTGGACCGAGCTGGGCTGGGCATGCAGTGCTGAGTTCAGAAGTCTGGGGTGTGAGGGTTCGGAGAGGAAGTAGAGCAGGGGGGAACAGCGTAGAGATGTTGCTGGTGCAGGCCATGCAGGTATAAAGATTTGAATACCAGGTACAACGCTTAGTGGTTGCTCCAGGCATCTTTGAATAAATTGCTCTAGTGCACATGCCACGCAAAATGAGTGAAGATATTCCTGGAAAAACAGACCCAGAAACAGCTTGTCTAGATCACAGCCGAGTAAATGCAGATGCTGTAGCCCAGATGTTTGCAAGTGGCTAGACCAAGGAAGAGCACACCTTCATAAGGCCCTGTGCCGTACATTAGTCTGATGTAGAGGGCATGTGGATAAGGGATATGCCATCTCATAGAGGAAGAGACATGAGCTTGTTTCTGTCTTTCAGGGCTCATATTATTGATGCCTGGTGGATCGTGAATGAGACTTCATAGGCGAAGACAGAGAGAAAGTAAAAAGCACCAATGTTATAAGCAGGGAAAACTTGTTTTCAGTGTGGGTGGCACCATCCCCTTGGCTCAGGCCTTGGATGGAATGAAAAAGATGGCGGTGGGGAGGAGAGCACTGATCCTCAGCTTCTGTCCCCTCTCTGCCTCCTGATGTGGACACAATGTGACCAGTTGCTCCACTGCTCCTGACAGTATGACTGTATCCTTTCAAACCATGAGCCAAAATAACTCTGTGACCTTCACACACACACACACACACACACACACACACACACACACACACACACATTCATGTGCATGCGCAGACGTGCTCACCCATTCACGCATGCACATAGGCATCCAGATTACAGACACATTCAGGAAGACTTACACAGGTGCATCCACACTCAGTCCCCACAGCCCCCTCTTTCTAGAAGCCATGAAAAGCTGGCCTCAGTCACTGACTGAGGGTGTGGGTGGGGTTTTGGGAAGAGAATCTGTGACAGATTGCATAGGAGGCAAGTTGAATCGCATTTCCTGCAGCGACTGTCCCTGTTTATCTCCTCTCGGGCTTTCTTAGGAAAATAAAGGAAAAGGATGGAACAGGAAAGCCACAGAAAGCTTCACTTTATAGAAGGGTAAATGAACAAGGCTGGGAGAAGTCTCCGCTCAGTCACTCAGCTTCATGCATCAGAGGCGAGCTGGCAAGGTGGCCCAGAACAATAGACTGATAACCAATTGAAGGTGCCTAATGGCCCTAGCAATATCCTTAGAAGGGGCAGTGGGTTCTCTGTGTTACTGTCCACTATGTGGCCATTTTACCAGAGGACAGCACACAGCTGCCGTGATCTGATTAGGACAGTATAATTTGTGAATAGCAGGGTGCAGTTTAGGTTGAGTGTGTTAACACTAAAGCAGTCAGCTAATTCCCCCTACATGTTCACTCCAGATGTGAATGGAGGAGGATAAACACACAATTCCTCCTGTTCTCCCTGTTCTAAATTTAGTATTGCTCTCATCGGTTTGCTTTTCCTAAGGTCACGTGGAGTGCTACAGCTTGCTGGTGTTGGTTCAGTTACCCACCCAAGTTAATGCTATTGAAACTTTGCTTCTACCTCTGCTGTTTCCTGTCATGAGCACATGGTCTGGGGCATGTATTAATACACGCATATGTCACTCTGAGTTGGACCTGGTTTATATAGTGCTGGGGATCAAACATGGGGTCTGTGGATACAAGGCAAACACTCCACCAACTGAGCGACGCTGCCAGTCCCCAAACGCAATTCTTTGACTCAAGAAATTCTATTTCATAATGGATTAAGGATAACTGCTTCGTTGGTAGCAAATCTGTTTATAATTAAGTGTGCTACTATGACCCTTGGGTTTATTTGTGCAAAGATGGAACTACGCAAAGTCATATGTTTCTGACAAATGGGATGTAGATTTGGTGTTTGTTTGGCAAAATGATAAATTGGTAGTGTTGGAAAGAACGGGCAATTCATAAATCATTTAATTCCAGCTTCATCACTTTCTGGCTTCCCTTGGTCACTCAGTGTTCCTGAGCCATCGTGTCCTTCCCTGTAGTGTTTATCACAACTTGCATTTTACTGTGGTTTCCTACTTGAAAGTGGGTTTGCTATATTTATGTCATTCTGCCTGAAAAGGAGCATCATCTCGCAACCGTTGCTTTCCTCCTCGGGGACCCCCCTGTTTAGACAAGGGCTTTTCAAACTTCACTCTTCGGAGGTGCAGATGTCCCCATCACCCATGACTCTTGCCTTCCAACCTGAGTAACTGACCTACCTCTCCAAAGCGATGTGTCTGGCTTCGTCTTCTTACCGGAAGTTATTGAGGATTAAGACTCAACTTCTACTCAATATCACTGCTTTTTAAAAAGATCTGTGAGCATCTTCCTGTATTGCTGCTCTCCTGAATTCATTTCATAGTCTTTCATTATATTTCACTCCTCAAATACAGCGCTGGCCGCTTACCTTCGTTTTTCTCTTCATTGTCCTTGTCTGACTAACCAACCTTCTATGGAAGCAGCTCTCTTTTCTGCGGCTGTAGTAGCAGTGACGGCACGGAATTCTGATTTGCTGCAGTAGTTCATGTTAACGAATGGCTGCAGATTTAAACACTCATTCTGATGTTGCTAGTGACTCCAGCGTCTTTTCCTTTGGAACATCCAGTTTAAGTACTTCTTTCCAGCTGTAAGTCTCCGAACTCCCTGCTCCCGAGCGGACGATCTTGCCTTCCACCACGTGTGTAGCTGTGCCTCCTCTCATCTCTCGTGTGCTTCTTCATGAAATGTGCATCCCCGTTTCCATCAACTGCTCTCCCTTGCCTTGGCCTCACTCAAGAGTCTATTCTTTCTCATCTTTTTATTGATGTCTTAATTTTCTGAGAGAGGGTCTGGCTATGCAGCCCGTAGGCCAGGTTGGTCTTGAGCACATACACAATCTTCTTGCTGTGGCCTTCCAAGCATGGAGATTAGAGGTGTGTAGCATAATATCTGGCTCTCTCTGTCTCCTAGAGATGTGTCTTGTTCAGTCATCCACCACTAATTCTCATTACCAGCCTTTGCTGTTTGTCGTGATTTGAATGAGCATGCCACCCAGAGGCTCATAGATTTGAGTACTTGATCACCAGGCAGTGGAACTCTTTGAAAGGATTAGGACGTGTGGCCTTGTTGGAGGAACTGTGTCATTGAAGGTGGGTTTTGAGGTTTCAGAAAATCTCAATCCAAGCCCAGAGTTGCTCTCTTCCAGTTGCCCGTGGATCTGGATGGAGAACTCTCAGCTACTTCTTCAGTACCATGTCTTCCTGTATGCAGCCATGCTCCCTACAGTGATGAAAGTTGACTACATCTCTGAAACTGTAAGCAAGCTCCAGGTAAATGCTTCTCTTTATGAGAGTTGCCAAGGTCATGGTGTCTTTTCACAGAATTGGAACCTGACTAAGACTGGAGTTGGTACCAGGAGTGGGGTATCACTGTGACAAGTCTACCATGCTGCTTGTTGGTAGAATGTGGACTTTGGTACTCTGGGTTAGGAAAGTAGTTGAATGCTGTAAGCAGGGCCTGATGGGTCATCTAGAAGGAACATGGAAGCTGAGAGTGATTGAACCCCAGGGGCCCAGCTCAAAGGTTTCAGAGGAGAATATTAGTATGTGACCTAGAGACAGTTCTTGTGATATTTTGGTAAAAAATGTGATGCTTGCTTCCCTTGGCCTAAAAACTTGCAACAGGCTAAATTTCTATACAACCACATTTATCCCATGGAAGCTGAAGATCAGCCTGCCTCAGAGGATGGGGGAGGGAGTGGGTGTGGCTTGTCTCTTAAAGAGACAGGACAATCATTACAGAAGGAGTATCAGAAGTAAGGTCATCCTTGGCTCTATAGTGAATTTTAGATCAGCCTGGGCTACATGATTCCCTGTCTCAAAAAACGAAAACAGAAAACATACCCCCAAAATCCCCCAAAAAGAAAAGAACTCAAACTTAACTAAAAGTACATTCCATATTAAACAAAAGATTGAGCATACAACTTTTAGAGTGTTTCCCACCAATACGCCATAGAAAATAAAGACAGCGCTAAGCTCTAAGGAAAGCATGAGCTTGCTCGCAGTACACTGTGTTCTCTTTTCCCTTCTTCGAACTCACCAGGTATTTTATGGAGGGGTTTCATGAGCCCATGCTATGTGGGGGCCCAGGCTTGTCTCCTGTGGCTTCAATCCCAGATGGCAGTGCTGCTGACTGGGCCAATGAGGAGAAGGCTCCCTGTGAGGTGCTGGCCATGCCCTGCTTCCCTGATGCTGAGAATTGGGACATGGCCCATCGCTCTTTGTGGGGAAGATGATCCGGATGTGTGGTACCCAGTTATGCATCACATAAATGGAAGAGAAGCTTTAGTCACTCTCTTTACAGCCTGTAACCCAGAACAAGGGCCAAGCGTGACGAGCAGGCTGTCTTTGAAGCTGCAGTCCCAGCAGGATAGAGCTAGGTACACTCACTCCTCTCTAGTCCACTGATTTGCACAAGTCATATGACCTTAAAAAGGCTCTCCACCTTCAGGCTTTCTCCTAGCCAAATATCAAGTAAATTCTCTTTCTGACTTGTGTAGACGTGTGGCATGACATCCACACTCACTGATCTTGGAGATGCACATCTCTGACTCCCCAGCTGAATCGAACCCTTTGGATTCCCTGGCTGTATTAATGCCACTCTTTGAACCCGTGATAACCATTTTAGCAAACAGTTGTCAGATTTGCCAGCTTGATCCCAGGTACGATTGTAAGTATTTCAGGAGTGGTGGGGAGGAAAGAGTGGGACCCCCTAATCAAATTTTGAGGTTTTATTTGAAAACAAAACAAGAACATGAATTAGAATCAGTGTTCAGGAAAAGCTGCAGTTTTATTGTTCATTACAGCACAGTGCACAAGGGCTGGAAGGAGGAACCGATCTGACTTCCAGGTAAGATGGCGGGCCAGACACTCACCACATGATGTGCTCAGGGGAAGAGTCACAGCATATAAGGAGGACAGAGAAAAAGGAAGAGCCCCAGAGAATCACCATGGTAGGTGTGGAGGTTTGAAAGAAAACAGCTCCCAAAGGGAGTAGCACTGTTAGGAGGTGTGGCCTTGTGGGAAAAAGTGTGTCCCTGTGGGGGAGGGCTTTGAGGTTTCTTTTGCTCAAGCTTCTTCCCTCAGTGTGACTGGCAGTGGACTTCCTGATGCCTGCAAGATGTAGCGCTCTCAGTTCCCGCACCATGTCTGCCTGCATGCCGCCATGCTCCCCGTCATGATGATAATGGGCGGAACCACTGAAACCGTAAGAGAGCCACCCCAATCACATGCTTTACTCTATGAGTTGCCATGGTCATGGTGTCTCTTCACACCAATAGCAACCCTAAGACGGGAGGGATGAGGTTCCTAGAAGTGCGGAGAAAAAGATACAGGATGCACTGCAAAGAGTGATTCTTGGTGTGACAAAGGTCTAGTCACATGGCTGCCTGGTGCTAGAGGGAAAGCAAAGACCTCATCCAAAAGGCAAACTGGGTGGCTTTCATGAAAAGAGACTGATAATCCTCTGCACAGGACAAGCCCAATGTAGCCGTGTTTGCTGAGACAGTGGATTCCTTAGCAGTAGCTCTGCAATGGAGGGGAATCCCAATCTACCACTCCCTATGATTGAGGAGGAACTCATTGTTGGGAGCTTAGCTGTTCCTGGGCCCGAGATCATGGGCAGGGAGTCTGAGTGCAATCTGCTACAGCCCCAGGACGAGGCTCTGCTCTGGCAGTGAGTGTGTAACTTTGCCCTTGAAGACTAAAGAACAGATTTCCTTGACTAAGAATAACACTGGCATTTGATAGTCTTGAACCTCAAGTCAGTGGGTGGATCCATCTCTGGAGCCACCTGGCTACTGTTTTCTGCCTTAGAGGGAGAACTAACTGGGAAGTTCATGCCTTTATAGGGGTGATGAACACTTCAAATATCCCCAAGACTTTGAAGACAGGTAGGGTGTCTGCACCCTCCCCTCTCCCCCCTGAGACTTAGTGCTGTGGTTGCTTCCCAGACTCTCAGTGCACTTAACAGTCAAACCCCAGCTAGGGCTACTCACACCCTCGCTACTACTCCCAAGCCTTAGAAAGGAAGAGACTTTGCCAGCCCACAGATGGCAAAGCTAACTATGGCCAGCAGAGGCCCCTAGCATGCAAGAAGGGAAGCTACTAGTGAGGACAGCTTTGGTGGCCATCAGATCCTTGTCCGATATAGATTCAACTCAGCATAAACCTTAGTGTCTCAGTGAGAACGATGAGCCCACTGTGCGGCAGCTGAAGTCATGCTGTGAGAGTTTTGGGAAAGACACAGTCATGATGGACAGAAACACAGCGAGTGAATTCTCAGAGAATTGCTCCAGAGAAGGATGGAGTTCTTTTACAGAAGTCAAGAGAAGCTACCTGGCCTCATCTCCTGGGCCATTGGCTTTAAATCTCATTATCGAACTCATGAGTTCAAGATCACCATCTTATTGTGTAATTTTGGGATGAGGATTAAGGTTCCATTAGGAATTTGAGTTATTTGTTTGTATTGGCATTATAAGTCACTGGGGCAGGGGCTGAATAGTTAGGAGCTAGCTGATAGAAAAGTCACAGGATTAAAAGAACAGAAAGGAAAAAAAATTCAGAAAATCACCAAGATGGGTGTCTTAGCTAAGAATTCTACTGCTGTGAAGAGATACCATGATCACAGCAACCCTTTTAAGGGAACACGTTTAACTGGGGCTGGCCTACTGTTTCAGAGGTTTAGTCTATTTATTGCCGTGGAGGGAATCATGTCTGTGTGCAGGCAGACACGGTGCTGGAGAAGGAGCTGAGAGTTCTACGTCCTGATCACAGGCTGCAGAAAGAGACACTCTGCACTGGGCATAGCTTGATTATCCGAGACCTCAAAGCCCGCCCCCATGGTGACACACTTTCTCTAACAAGGCCACACCTCCTAATAGCATCACTTCCTATGGGCCAAACATTCTAACACACCAGTCTATGGAGTCATTCCTATTCGAGTCACTATAGTAGGGAAGAGGATCTTAAAAGTACGGAGAAGCTCAAAACCGCACACAGATCTTACCAACCTATACAAATGTTGCTGTCAACATTTATGGGGTATTTGTTGTCTCAGGTTGCTTATAACCTGTTGGTTGCTTTTAGCATTCAGGACACATTCACAGACGAAGAGTACTCTGGGTCTGGGCACGGATGGATACATAGTTTCAGGGTTAAGGTACACATTTAGCTTAGGTTGTAAAAGGAAGTGGGAAATCCGAGGCATAGTAGGATTGGTTACATTGTTTTTCTTCATGTCAATTTAAACATAAACATGCCAGACACACAGTCGGACAGCTGGTTAAGCACGTGGGCATGTCATAGCTTGGCTACAAAGACTGGCAAAAGTTCGGCCTCCTTGAAGGCAAGAATGATTTCAGGAAAAAACATTAACAACTGTTTTTAGTTTTTATCCCTCCTTTAAACATTTGCTTAATTCTTTACCGAGAAGTTTTTTGTTTTCTCTTTTTCTAACACCTTACCTCCCCCCCCCAAACATTATTCATTCCTTTCTCTTTTCACTTATTTAACCTTACTTTTCAATTTTCCCCCCAATCCCCTGTCCCCTTCTTTCATATTATTTATTTGTTATTTTCATATTAACTTAATAATCATCAACACGACAGTATATTTTCTACGAGGTCTCATTTTCTGGCGTACACTGAGTGGAGAAGTCACTGAGTTACAGGTGACTTCAGCTGATCGTAAGTGTTTCTCTTTCTGTGTAGCTTGAGGATGCTGCCATTTTTATAACACTTGCTTCCTCTTCACTTGCACAGTGGGATGAGCCCTCAAGAGTAGCTGCTCCATGAGGAGATCCTCAAATAAAACTGCAAGTGACATTCAAAGCGATAGCTGTGCAGAATGCAGAGAGAGTTAGGGATGAGGGGGAAAAAACAGCAAAAAGCAAAAACAAGGCAACCTGATTCCTCCAAAAGATCACAAGTAGTCGACTACTGAATCCAAAGATACCGAAGTGGGTAAGATACTAGAGGAAAATTCCAAAAGTTTACTACCAAAAATGTTGGTGAGATATCTGAGTACAAACAAGCAGGCAGGTTCACTTTAAGACCGGAAAGGAAAGTCAAAACTGGAGGAAGAGTCCAGCAAAAGGGGCTGAGAAAATCAGCAATGTGGTGAGAAAATAACAAAGAAAGAAAACTGAGATTTTGAAGAAGAAAGGTCTGGTATTAAAAACCAATGAATCAAATACAAAAGACAGTAGAGATATCACCACTGGACTGATTGAAGCAGAAGGTAAAATGTCAGGTTGGAGGACAAGGTCAAGGAAACTCGATGTTCAACATGAACTGGAAAAACACTAAATCAGCGTGACCACGTGCCCCAGAACTCTTAGATGTGATCAGAAGACTATAACGGAGAATCCCTCGGGCACAAGAAGAAAACGAGATTAAAAACTAAAGACAGAAAATTTATTCAATGGAATTACAGCATAAAATTTCTCAAACCTAGATAAACAGATACAGGCATCAGAGACATTTAGAATCCCAAACAGAGAAGAACTTCACCTTGACATATTGATAAAGAGAATCATTTATCAAACATGCCCACAGGACACACATTTGAGCACAAGGAGATGGACTCTGCTTTCATTCGAGTCACAGCCCGAAGGGGAGCAATACGGAAAACATCAGATAGAAATTAGAATTGGTAAAGAGATAAAGGCCACTGCATGTAAACAAAGGGACAGACTGCTCAGGACTGGAGCAATGGTGACTATAGGTGTGCCCAGCGGTGGAGATCCCAATTGCTTTTCTCTTTATTTGCTTGGAAGCGGAGGCACAGGTGTAGGGAGATACCGGCTGGAAGATGTGTGATTCCCTTAGGAGAGAGAAGCTCAAGGGTCCGGCAGCACAGATGCTGACGGTGCAACTGGGACAGGACAGCATACGTGAAAGTCACTAAGAAAGTAGATTCTCAGTTTTCTCCTCACAAACATTGTATAAATGTTAGGTATGTGCATTCAGATAGCCTACAGAATACACATGCACTTTGGAGCATCATGCTGTGAAATTTTGACTTAGCAATTAAATACTGAGTTATCTCTATTCCTCATTGTTCCTTTAAACAAACTTTTCCTTGGTCTGGGGAGATGGCTCAGCCAGTTAGTGCTTACCGGGCAGGCACCAGGACCAGAGTTCAGATTCCCAGGACCCATATAAATGGAGGTAGGTGTGGCAACCCTCCGGTGATTCCATGCCAGGAAGGTGGAGACAGGGAAGCCCTGATCAAGTTAGCTAGAAAGACTAGCCGTATCTGTTAGCTCTGGGTTTGGCTGGGGGGTCTTGTATCAATGAATTAGATGGTAAAGTATAATTGAGAATGGTTCTAGACATCTACCCAAGGCTTACACACACACACACACACACACACACACACACACACACACACACGCAAAAGCACATATTTGCATATGAAAAATCTAAAAGTTTAAAAAATTAAATCTCCCCATTCTTTCCTACAGAAACTGCCCTTGAAAACACCCCTGTGTCCCATAAGTGGTGTAGGAGGTTCTTCTGTATTTGTGTTGCTTTCATTGGTTAACCAGTAAGGAAACTGCTTGGCCTGATAGGGCAGAACTTAGATAGTCGGGGAGACAGAACTGAATGCTGGGAGAAAGGAGGCAGGCAGAGAGAGATGCCATGAAGCTCCTGTCCAAGATGGACGTAGGTTAGAATCTTGCTAGTAAGCCACAACCTCGTGGTGCTACACAGATTATTAGAAATGGGTTAAATCAAGATGTGAGAGTTAGCCAATAAGAGGCTAGAGATAACGGGCAAGTCAGTAATTTAATTAATACAATTTCTGTGTGGTTATTTCAGGGGCTAAGCTTAGCTTCAGCACCTCAGAAGGCTCCATTGCAGCAGACGACTCATGCGCATCCAGACTACAAACGGTATTTCTTTTCATTTTCCATATTTAAATGTACATCTGCTAATAATGCTTACACCTAATGACCGTTGATGTTTCCCGATTGCCTTCACGATGGACTGTAGGCTCTTTCCACAACTTGGCTGCATCCTGCCCTTTGGATACCATCATCCATCACATTCTTAATTGACTTCATGCTGCAGCCACACCATACTGTTTTTGTAGTGGTCATATACACTCATGTTCCTGGCACATGTGCCAACAGTTTATTCTCATACCAACATTTCATATCAACTATTCCTTTTTGGGGACTTGCAATGTATCCTATTTGCTAGCATGCTTGCCTAGCATGGGTGAGGTCCTGTATTTGACCCTCAGCAAGATATAAACCGGTAGGGTAGAACACACCTGTAATCCCAGCACTTGGGAAGTGGTGGCAAAAGGAGCGTGAGTTCAAGGCGATTCTTGGCTACTTAGCAAGTCTGAGGTCCTGAATGGATTCCATACATTCCTGTCACCAGGCCTTTCCTGTCACCATGGGTCGAAATCCCTGAGACCATGAGACAAAAAAAGCCCCTTTCCTTTCATTTGTTTCAGTCAGACATCTTGTCACAACAATGCAAAAGAGTCCAGTTATGTTCTGTGGTAAAACACATGAACGACTTGATTCTAGAACAGTCTACAGAAAAGCATCACTTCCTTTCTTCCCCATTATACTTCTGTATCAGGCTTTCCAGTAAGGAAATTTACCATGGCATTTATCATGCCCTGTTGTTCTAAGGAAGGAAATCTAGTTCAGTGTCTGGTGGATGTTTTTAATCCCAGATCACTTAATAATACACTTTGTCCAGAGTAAAGTAGGCAAGTACTGACTTTGTTGGCTTCCCGAATGTGAAATGAGTAATTGGTGCAAACAAACAAACAGGAGGGAAAACCCAAACCTCACAAACAAGTATCTGAGTTGCCCATGTATGAAATTCCCAGGTAGCCTACCTGGGTCTGTTTTTCTTTCCTAGGGTAGAAGAACCCATTCCTCTTCAAATAAGTAGATGCGTGGAGAGGAGCAGGCTACGGGGAATGCAGGTCAAAGGAACATGAACAGTGTGAGAAAGAGGAAATTAATTTGCCCACTAGAGTTGATGAGGATGTAACACTGGAGAAGTGCTATCAATCTCCTGTAGGGCTGTTAGTGCGAGAAGCCCCCTCCTGCTGCCTGATGAGGCTCTGCCAGCTGGGAGACCTATAACCTCGCCCACCTGCAGAGCAGTATGTAATCAGGCTCTTACAGAAAGCCTGATTCTGAGGTTAGGTCTGTGTGGGTGCGAAAGTCTACCTGGTTGTTTATGGGCTGTGTGTGTTGAATGACGGCGAAACTGCACACAGTTGCCTCCAGCCCATGCCAGACGGGGCAAGGCCACAGAAAGTCACCTAAGATAGACTGAGTTAGTTCAGAAACTGGCGCATGGAGCAGGCTCTAGAACATGATGGTGTTGGAGCTCCCTGTGTAAGTCAGATGGCCGAGTGGCTGTGCTGATGTCTCACCAGGGAAGAGCACTTCAGCTGAGTTGCTGATAGAGTCAGGTTTTGCATATGCTGCAGGCTGAGATCATTTAACCTTAGGATTCATTTTGGAAAAGCTAATGTCTAAGTTGTTCTTCCTTGCTCCAGACCACTGGTGCTAATTCCTCATGTTCCCTTCTCCCAGAATTCATTAGCTGATAAGACCGTGACAAAAGTGTGGGTTATTCACACCCCCCACTTAGCTTCTTTCCCAAGGGCTTTCTTTAGTAATGAGGAGAGTTGCCACATCTGACTCCAAAATTTCTCTCCTTCGGAGTGTCTCTCATTGCAAGTCCTATTGGGATGGTAACATGTAGTAGTAGGAGCAGCCACATCAATGGGAAATAATCCTTCTCCCTATGTATAATCTCTCTCTCTCTCTCTCTCTCTCTCTCTCTCTCCCTCCCTCCCTCCCTCCCTCCCTCCCTCTCTCCCTCTCTCCCTCCCTCTCCCTCTCTCTCTCCCTCCCTCTCTCTCCCTCCCTCTCCCTCTCTCTCTCCCTCCCTCTCTCCCTCCCTCTCTCCCTCCCTCCCTCCCTCCTTCCCTCCCTCTCCCTCCCCCCCCTCTCTCTGTGTGTGTGTGTATGTGTCTGCCTGTCTTAAACAGTGTCTCAGGTCACCTGGGCTTATTGTGAACTTCTGATCCTCCTTACCCTACTTTCCAAAATTCTGAGGTTACAGGTGTGCAACCACTCGCCCTGTTTTGGGGGTGAAACCAGGGCTTTGTGCATGCTAGGACAACACCCTACCAACAAAGCTACATGCTTAGCCGTGAATGTAGTCTTACATAGTTACTCTACGAGTCTCCCCAAAGTCAAAGAAGAAACTGCTGAAGTGTTGCCCCAGTCTTTCTCCTGAGGTTAGAAGCACTTCTGACAAGTCCACCCCATTCATCAGTCTCCCAATCTGTTCCATTCAGCTGTCATGATTTCACCCCAATTTACCCATGCAAGCAATTGCAATGCCCCTTTAATTAATTCTCTGCACTAAGGACTTTGAGCAATGCCAAGTTAGTTAATTATCTAAGTTTATTGCTTTAAGCATTTCCTGGATTCAAATTATGGAAAATCTTAGTGAGTGCAGGCATTCAGCTCTTCAAAGACCCTGGCTTCTCCTCCCTCCACAGGACTTTTCTGAAGAGCCAAGAGTGTGTTTGCAGGACACAGGACAAACAGGGGCCACAGGACAACATCTAGGTGACATTTTTTTCTTAACTTGTAGATAGCTGTCCAGAAATTTTCTCGCTCATCTTATGGAACAGGTGAGGAGGGTCAGAGGAAGCCAGCTTGGGAGAGTTGAGCCGACAGTGATGCTGAGGAACGGCTCTGAAGGCAAAAGGGGTTTATGGCTCTGTGCCAGGTGCTACAGTTAGATGTCACATGTGTTTTGAATGCCAGAACTTTGCCTTTTAAAGGTTTTCTTAGGAAAGGGAGGAAGACAAGTTTAATTCATTGATTTTTCACTGGGTCATTTGAATAGATTGTATCTGTGCTAGTTCTGTGATAGGTCTAAATATACCTACTGTTAGAGATAAGGAACCTGAGTGGTAGCAAAGACAGGATTTGAACTCAGGTCTGTCAGGCTCTGGTAGCCATTCTATCTCCATTGGATTATGTTGTCTCTGGGTGTTTGAAAACACTGTCCAACAAAATGGGATGTCATCAATAAAGTGCATCATGTTCTCCTTGGCGCCACTGGTGCCGGTTTGTTTGTTAGCTTGCATTCTCCTCGGGTTGTTACAGCCATTATTACTCATCAGGGAGAGATAAGTTTCCCCACGTTTCTTAAGTACAAGCACGTGTCTGGTCTCTCCTAGCAGAGGACAAGCGGCAGTCAATATTTCAGCAGAATGGACTAAGACACAAGACCTGTGGATCCCTCAAAAACAGTGTTTTGTTCCAAGGTAATACCAAGTGTGATGCTTTGCTCACAGTCTTTAGTTGCTGGCTTCTATTTGGGGACATCAATCCACAATTGTTGAGTGCACAAAACATAGTGTGTTTCCTAGGCCTAGAGAAAACCACAGCTCCAAGTCCAAACCTGAAAATGAGCCCCCATTGAGGCATGGGAAGCAGGGCTGTCCATTTGTCTACCTCCCTGTACCTATGCTTAAACCGTCATTTTTCATTTCTGGACTTTGAATTTTGAGTTATTGCCCAAGGCTTTAGCATCCTGTGCCCCATGATATCTAGCATTGTCCGAGCTGATGTGGTGGTTTGAATGAAAATGGCCCCCATAGGCTCAAAGGGATCGGCACTATTAGGAGATGTGGCCTTGTAGGAGTAGGGGTAGCCTAGTTGGAGGAAGTGTGTCCCTGGGCATGGTCTTTGAGGTTTCAAATGCTCAAGCCAGGCCCACTGCGGCTCTCTCTCCCTTCCTGCTGCTCGCGGATCAAGATGAATTCTCACTGCCTCTCCAGCACCATGTCTGCAGGCCTGCATGCTCCATGAGGATACTGGACTAGACTCTGATTAAGGAAGCTCCAATTAAATGCTTTTCTTTATTGGCATTGTCTTGGTCATAATATCTCTTCACAGCAATAGGCCTCTGACTAAGATGGGATCTGTGAGAAGTTAGTTTTTCTCTCTCATTTATAAGCAAGCATCTTGACATAAAAAATCAAGAAGGAAAAGACCATATGTTTACTTGAAAGAATTTGCTATATTTAGATGAATAAAGTATTTGCACAGCCGATTAGTCTTAGTCTTCTTTTCATTTGCTGTTGCTGAATACAATCTTGGCTATAATCTCTTTAAATATGATGATGGCTCAAGTTCCATAGAATTTAACCTCTGTATGCCTAGAAATATGCAAGAGATATTGCATATGGCATATCTTCCATATGTAAATATGGAAGGTTCACTAGGTTCTTACATACAAACATGTTCATGCTCATGTGCACACAGGTAGGCATGCACAGGCTGGTGAGCAAACATAGGTGTCTTCCTTGGGTGTTCACCTAGTGGTTGGTGACAGGGGTCCTCACTGGCCTGACTTGCCAAGTAGTGTAGACAGGCCTGAAAACAAGCCCCAGGGATCTGACTGTCTCTATCCAGGCTCTGGTCTGAGTTTAGAAGGAAGTCCCATGTGGGAGTCCTCTCTGGAAACCCTGGCCGCTAAACCTGCCTTGGGGATAGTTTAGCAAAGTCAGTCATATGACTTGCCTTGTTTGCAGTCATTGCTAGCTGGTGGTGTACTGACAACAGTAACATCACTACAGTAGACCTGTCGTCAAGTAGGGAAGCAAGCCCAGGGGATTTGCCATGGAACACATGGTAGGATTTGAGGTAGGAAAGCCTGCAGCTGTGAGGGAGCATCAGGACCAGCGGAGGTCATGGTGAGCCCAGGAGGGAAGCTCTTCAGTCAAGGGTCTTTGATATAAAGAAAGGTTTAAAGATTCAAGCACAAGACAAAGGGACTGTTCTGTTGGCATAGTCATTAAATGCACAGATTTTGGGGTGAAATCATTGTGAACTCAGCTCAGTGATCGTCAGTAATTTAATTTCTCTCACATTTCACAAAATGAAGGCAATATTTTCATTACGGGGCTGCGAGGATTAGCTGGATTGGTATAGAAAACCCTTAGAACTGTGATTTCCCAAATCCTTTATCAGTGTTTTTGGCTTTGTGGTGGTTTTTGTTTGTTTCTTTCGCATGCGCAGTTGTGTGTGTGTGCGCGTGCACACGTGTATTGCATGCATGTGAGTGTGTGGAGGCCTTTCCTCTGTTGCTCTCTGCCTCTGCTTCATTGCCTGTCAACAGGGCCTCTCACTGACCCAGAAAGTTTGCTATTTTGTCTAGGCTGGGTGCTTAGTGAATTCTGAGGTTCCCCCTATGGGGGAGGTGTTACAGGTATGCCCAACTTTTTAATGCGGGTAATGTGAATCAAATTTAGGTCCTCATTTGCTCTGTTTGGACAGAAAGGACTCTTACCCACTGAGCAATCCTTTTCAGCTCACCACTTCAATGTTTTTGTCTGATCCAGGGTCTAATGCACCTCAAGTTATTGTTATCCTTCAACTCAGGATGGAGCAGGGGATAACCTTGAACTTCTGATTTCCCTATCTCTACTTCTACAGGCATTTCAAGGCTATAACACCGCCCTTGGTTTAGGCAGTGCTGAGGATCAAACCCAGGATTTCATGCGTACTTGGAAAGCATTTTATTACCCGAGTCACACCCCTGTGCCAGCTCCTGCTATGACATCTATTGCCCAAGAAGCGGCAGCCTAAGTATTTATATCAGAATCCAACAACATGGTCGAGTAGAGTCTATTAATATCTTTATGGATGTGGAAACTGAGGCGCAAAGATTAATTAACATCTCCATGATCATTTAGCTGCTGCTAGGACCGGGTCTCTCTGGCTCTGGAATCTGCTTGTTAGCTTCTGTCTACCACTGCCTCTCTGTGGCCTGGGATCACAGGAGAAAATCCAAGTGGGCCGGCAGGGTAGCCCAGCACTAGAGAGAGAGGACAGCCTACAGACAGTGGAGTCGGCCAGCATAGACAGCTGGCTGGGGCCCAGTCATAGGTCTTGGGAAGGCTGGTAGTACTGATGTCTCATCTTGGAATCCACTAAATCTTTCAAGGACTCATTTTCTGGCCTCGACTGAGGTGAGGATCTGTTCCAGGTACCATAATGAGAAGTGGTAAGTGGTAAGTGGATATCAACTCTTTTCCCGTCTTGACGGTTTGGCAAGGACATCTGTGCCCTTGGAAACAGAATGGTGTGTTCTTGTCATCGCTGTCCATTTAACAGTACAGCCCACGGTCAGTGCTCCGTTCCTAATATACTCTAAGTGATGGAAAATCAGCAAGCCTTAAACAAATGTAAAATACTGTTACTTCCTTTTAAACTATTTTTGTTACTTTATTTATGTAGTGTGTGTGTGTGTGTGTGTGTGTGTGTGTGTGTGTGTGTGTGTACTCAGCACAGTGCCTGAGTAGAGAGGACAACTTTTAGAGTCATTTTTGCTCCATGAGGGTCCTGGTGGTCAGACTGGGGAAGTGGGTACCTTTACCACTGAGCTGTCTCCTTTTCTTCTAATGGCTGACACTAATGTTCTTTTTTTTTTTTTTTAAAAAAAGTATTCCTGGCATATCAGCTTACCCAGTCACAGAAAAGGAACTTTTGCTGGAAAGATTATTTATCATAGTCCCCCACCTACAGTTCTTGCTACTTGATGGTCAAGAAAGATAAAGGTATTTCTCATTCTCCACTATGTTAACAATTTCACCAGGCACCACACGTAACAACAAAACACCCATTAGAGCTTCATTTAATATGAAATGCCATGTCATCATCTTGCTGCATTAAATGTATCTCTTCCTAAATATAGTAATCTCAAAGAGATTACAGTCTCTCTCCATCTCAGTCAGTACTTAAAATAAGATTTAATGCCCATCACTACAGAAAACAATCGCTGTGAATATGACCTTCTAGAGGGTCAGGTGCCTACACGTGGTGATGTAAAATCTGTTAATGCTATTGCGCAAATCGCCAGAAATAGATTTTTTTTTTATATAACCAAACGTCGTCTCATTCCCATCAAGCAACACTGCTTTTATTTTTCTTTAGGAAAATGTGTAGCAATAGCAGCAGTCGATACAGTTCAACACTTCTCTGGCTTCCCTTTGATCAGTCTGCATCAAATGCTCAAAATTTAATGCCTGAGCTTATAGCACTATGAGCTCCAAAGACAGAAGTAAATGAAAAGCCAACCTTTCAGGCTGCACCCTCGTGCCGGCTTGACACATGTGTTTCCTACCCTCAGGCAACTGAATCCATTAGCTGAGAGAACGTAGTCAGAGGAACTTTGTGAGGGACACCGCACAAGATTGAAAAATGTTGCTATTAGGAGAACTACAGTAAGCAGGGCTCTTTCTGGCTAAGTCTGTTGGCGCCTGCAGAATTTTGTCAAAATCAGGAGCCTAGGATTCACCTCACTTGCAGGAGCACCTGACAGCCCTTGTAGGCTGTGAGGTAAAAAGGGCTTCAGGGGGTAGTGGCGAGGCGCAGGTGAGGGATGGATACAGTCTGATATCAGGGGTGATGGTGGGGCACGGGAGAGGGATGGGCACAGTCTGATACCTGCTGAGGCTACACTTGTGGTTTCATTTCCTAGTTTCTGTGACGGAATGTCTGACAAAGCCCTCTTAGGGTTTATTTTGTCTCGTACTTCAAGGGTGAGACAAGGTCACAGCTGCAGGAGCGTGAGGCAGCTGGTCACACCACACTCTCAGGCAGGAGCAGGGAGAGATGAACGCTGCTGCTAGACGTGCTAATCCTCAGCCAAAGGACTAGTACCAATCTCACCTTTATTAACTCAGTCTAGAAACTTCCTCATAGACACGCCCAGAGGTTTGTTTCCATAGAGATTCTAAACCTCATGACAGTCAAAATGAATTGCCGGCCCTTATAAAGGGTGTTGCTTTAATTTTTTTTGTCTTGATGAAAACCTAAGTATCAAATTCATGCTTATAATTTCTAGAGTTGGTTTATTTTAGTGTATTTCAAATATTTATAGACACTTATCTCTAGAAAGTTTGAGCCAAGGATACATTGTCTCTAGAAAGTTTGCGCCAAGGATACATTGTCTCTAGAAAGTTTGCACCAAGGATACATTGTTACGAAACAACAATCCTGCAGGCCCTTTCTGTGAGCTCTGTGAGGAGCACAGCGCTATGTGGAGATGCTTTCCTTCTTTGCTTTGCCTTCTAGGACTGTTACTGTAGTACTCAGCTTAGCCCTAGACCGTTCCTTAAATGATGTAATTTACTTAGCCCTGGAGTCTGCCCACGCTTCAAAACAAGCCTGTTACAAGGCCTTGGTGACTTAGTTCTAACCCCAGCCTCCCTTTTTCAGGGTAGGACTGAATACTTTCTGGCCAACATGAACAATAACACAGAGATGGGGGAGTAGACCCCACACGGGATTGAAACAATATTCTAGTGTGTGGAGGCCAGCAATTCTACTCCATGTTAGCGGTCCCTTGTCCCCAGCCATATCTTGGTGCTATTTCTGCTGGCATCACTTTGGGATTTTTTTTTGACAGCCTCTATTTATGGAGTTTACAAGAGTCCTGGCTGACTGCCTCATTACACTATAGGATCCAGATGAGCCTCAGATTTCAACAGAGAAGATGTTGATTATCCCAGGTATAGAAGCGCCTGAATGTGTGTGCGCACGCGTGCGTGCGTGCGTGCGTGTGTGTGTGTGTGTGTGTGTGTGTGTGTGTGAATCTCAGGAAATCTAAACAGAGATTTAAAATTTAAAGCTAAACAAGATTTAAAATCTTGCTTAAGCTTTCACCTTGACAAAAAAAGGTCATATAAGGTCATCTTTTCCCAGGGTCCTCTAAGCGTGTAAGAGGTCAAATGGGGGTCACATTTGTGGAGCCGCCAATATCACCGGAGTTCTTTGCTAGACCACAGTCACTACCCTACAAGTATGGAGTGGGCATCAGATCAGGGGCTTGATGAGGTAGGGCAGGTATGCAAAGGTGTGCAAAGTCATGCCGGATACAGAGCTCTGTCTTGAAGGAAGAGTGCACTTTTCCACTGCAGGTTTTATGAATGTGAGCTATGCTTGAGTCTTTCTGAATGAGTGCCCCTGATTTCTCTACCCATTCACCACAGAGTGGTTTTAATGGCTTTAGTCCATGAAATACGTGCTGACGGGGAAATTGCCTTTACAAGATGTTCATGACTTCTGATGCAATCGTTTCTTTGTCAAATGTGTTTTTATGAAGGATATTAACAGTTGGTTAGATTCCCCTCACCTGCCCATTGTGTTCATAAATCAGGGCATCTACAGTAGTTAGGAAAGATGAATTGGTTAAAATTTGCTATTATTCTTCCACATAAGGATCTTAAGAACTGAATGATGCAGATTAGTTACCCATTAATGTCTGGTAGCTCTAAATTAATAGGCAGTTCCACACATTCTGCGAGCTATGGTTCGGTGCGGTTAGAATGTATTCCAGGGGGACTTGAATAGGCTGCAAGGCAAGCTCACTTTCTGCTAGGTAGCCACTGGAGGTCCACAGCAGGCCATCATGCTGGGCTAAGAGTCTGCCCTGGGTGGTGGAGTACACAGGGTGGTTTCACAGCTGAATGACAGTTGTGGAACCTTAGTCCCAGGGTGACAGTGGAAATTCCAGAGAAGTCAAGGTTTTCCCATTGTTCTCTCAGACCAGACACACAGGACTGTAGGGAAGGGAGCCTCCCTGGGAAAAGGCAGAGGGAGAAGACTTAGGAGGAACAAGCCAGAGTAGAGGAGGCAGAACAGGACAAGCCTGACTTTGATGGGGACTAGAGGCCCTTGTAGAAAATTAAATAAAAAAAATCGCCATGACAAGACACACAAGGAATGTGTCTCTATCCTCTCAAAAGAAGTGGAGGTAAAGAAGCATTTGCCAAGTTCCCAGCGCGGAATTCACAGGCCTCTACGGAATTTACACAGGCTTTACTCATTGCTTCTTAGCACAGACCTCAAAGTACTTGTAACCATTTTGTAGACCAGGGAAAGAGGTTGATTAAATATCCACCGGAATTCACATTTCTGCCCTCAAGTACAGGTGCTTAGCTGATACTGGACCTCAACTGTAGACTCAACACCTGCCGTGTCCAGACACAGCAAGATTTCTCCTACTCTCTTTTCTTTACCCAGCCCAGCAGCTTCTGAGCCTTGTCTTGTTAAGTTCTTGTAGACCTGATTTCTTTTTTGAAAGATAAATGATGTGTATCTCAGGTCTGTTTTTAGAAAATTAAATTATCTTGTTCCCTTGAGCCTGTGATTTTTTCTCCTGTAAAATGGAGCCCAGTAAGCATCCATATCTCTTGATGTTGAGTATTGCAAAGGAAATAATGTATGTGTTAGCAGAATGGTGGGCAGATGACAGGGTCTCAACACACATGCTCATAGATCTGATGTAGCAGCAAATGAGACCAATACTGCATTTATATCCAGTATACACACACATACCCCACACCACACACATACACCACAAACACATATTCACATACTACACACACACACACACTGCATACATATCACACACACGCATATTCATCACACATCAATACACACACACCACACCACACACACACATACCTCAAAACTAAATCTCTTGGGATGGTTACTTTAATTGTTAACTTGACCTAGCTTAGAATTACCCATAAAGAGAGTCTCAATGAGGAGTTGTCTCAGTCCGGTTGGCCTGTGAGCATGTGTGCAGGGGATTGTCTTGATTCAATTAACTAATGAGGTGTCCACTGTGGGCAGCACCATTCCTTAGGTTTGGGTCCTGGATTGAATGAAGACAAAAGCAAGCTAAGTACCAACATTCCTTCTCCTCTGCTCTCAGATTGTGGATGCCATGAGAGCAGCTGCCTCAGGCTCTTGCCACCAAGCCTTCTGCCTTAAGACAAATTTTGCCTGTGAACTTTAAACTCCTTCTCTCTTAAACTGACTGTGTCAGGGCACTTTGTCACAGCAAGGGGAAAAGTAACCATGGCAACGACGATGGTAGATAATGACGAAAAGCAGCTCACTGGCTGGCCGTTGCAGGCTGTGCTTTGCATAGCTCATTCAGTGTTTCCAAGGGAAAGAAGGAGGAAGAAGAGGGGAAGATGAAGTTTGTTAGCCATGAAATCAGAAAGTTTGAATTTTTGCCTTCTTTTAAAAAGTGATAAAAATGTATTAACAATTGGTTAATGTTCCACATTCGTGGGAGCTAAGCTATTAACTGTATCATTTATGCAAGACAAAGCTATACCATGGTACCCTCTGGTTTTACATATGGCCCTCATCTCTAGTGAGCTCTTGGACATGAGAGCTCTCATCTTCATGCCATCCGCCTGCCCCTGTGAGCATGTGTGCCTATGAACTCTTGCTAAGGGCATCTTCTTCCTCTTGCTGGCGTTCCAATAATAGCGCACTGTTTCTGGAGGTCAGAAAGGTTGAGCATTTCCACCTTCAGCAATAATGTTCACTCATCATCCCAAATGCAAGGCAAGGGTAGCATCCCTGTTAAGTTATCTGCCCTCTGGAAAGCTTCCACCAGGCTTGCTAATTTGCTGGAAAATTTGGCGGGACCCAGGCTGTTGAACTAGATAATTCATTTGCCTTTGAGGAATTCCTTCAGCTCTGCAGTGGGAAAAAGAATCGAGAGTTTTCCCCAGAGGAAAATTCTTTGAAACACTTAAAGCCACAGGAATAAGAGGTTATTATCGTTGGCTGTGTGGCCACGCTGCTGCCTCTTCGGTGCTCTTTGCCCTTGCTGCAGAATTCTCTCCTTCAGCATGTCACCTGGGCCAAGTAGACTTTCTCGTTCTAGATTTACCAGTGACAGTCCATCAGAGAGGTTAGGTGATAGCACCTATGATGGCTATTCTCAACTGCTAACTTGGCAGTTAGCAGTAACCATGGAAACAAGTCTCCGGGTATATCTAGGAGGGATTTCTTAGATCAGGTTCATTGACATTGGAAGACCCAACCTAAACATGTGTACCATTCACAGACTAGGATCTTGAACTGAATGAAAAGGAGAAATCAGTTGCAGCAATGTTCACCTCTCCTCTCTTGTTTCCTGACTGTGGACACAATGTGACCACAGCATCCTCCTCCTCTCCCTGCTTCCTGATTGTGGACACAATGTGACCACAGCATCCTGCTCCTCTCCCTGCTTCCTGACTGAGGACACAATGTGACCACAGCATCCTCCTCCTCTCCCTGCTTGCTGACTGTGGACACAATGTGACCACAGCATCCTCCTTCTCCTCTCTGCTTCCTGAGTGTGGACACAATGTGACCACAGCATCCTTCTCTTCTCCCTGTTTCCTGACTGAGGACAGAATGTAACTGGCTACCTCACTCTCCTGCCCTGGGACTTTCCCACCATCATAAATTGTATCCCTGAACTGTGAGCTGAAATAAAACCTTTCTTTAAATTGCTTTTGCCAGGCCTTTTGGTGGGGCAATGAGAAAAGTAACTAGAAAAGTTCCTAAAGTCACACAGAGTCACACAGTCTGTAGCTTATAGAGTTGACACTGACCTGCTTATTCTGATTTCTCAGCTCATGCTCTTTTTATCTCTGCCACACACATTTTTCCCTGTTATGTAACTAAGAGAACTGTTCTCACCTAAGCCCCCAACCCCTTACACTCACCATCTACAACAGGGCATTGGAAATTATGTTTCTTAATAAAAATCCTTGCTTAGTATAAAACTTCATTTCCTACACACTGGGGAAAAAATGAAAGTCAGTAGCTTTTGCAAGGACAATGTGGACTGATTTGATCTCTGACTTCACGGCACTTGCATGATGAAGAGGGAGAACAGGCACTAATGAAATAATATTGGGTAATGGCCTTACAAGTGGGGTCAAGACAAAGGAAGTCTCTATCCTTATTCATTTATAAACCATGGATGAACTGAGAACAGAGTGAAACCTTGGGGAGAATTATGGAGAGGAAGGGTAGACAGAAGATCGATAACATTGATGACTTAAATTAAATAATAATAATTATTAATTATTTTAAGCCAGGTTCTTGTTATATAGCACAAGGTAGTCTCCAGTGTCCCATGTAACCCAGTTTAACCTTTAACTTGAATTTTCCTGTCTTACCTTTGTGAGCTTTGAGATTACAGCCCTGAACTACTATCTAGCTTCAAGAACTATTTCTCAGCACATCCTTGAGAATTTTATCACCAATGGCATCAGCAGGTGCGCAGCTTCTTCTAAAGAATGTCTCAAGTTGCCTTGACAGAAGTCATGACAATAGGGTTCCACTCTGTAGAACTTGATTCTAGTCCTGAATAATCCTGTCTCCTCTAAGATGACTTCCTGACATCACCCACAGTTTACACTTTATGAACACTAGATCAAGCCAGCATGCATGTATCCATTAGCACCATTTTTGTATTAAATTATATAATTTTTTTGCCTACTTCCACCCCTTCTTAGAAGCTTATTGAGGATAGGGTGATGGTGGCACACGCCTTTAATCCCAGCTCTCCAGGAGGTAGAGGCAGAGGCAGGCAGATCTCTTTGAGTTTGAGACCAGCCTGGTCTAACAAGAGCTAGTTCCAGGACAGGCTCCGAAGCTACAGAGAAAAAAACCAAAAACCAACAGCAACAAAAAAGAAGCTTCTTGAGGGCAGAGGTGAGTTTGGGGAATACTTAATACATGATGCTGATTCAGCAAACCATTGACTAAATATTTGATACTGTAAACAAGTTAACAGTCACTATACCTTTGATCTCACTGACACAGTTCTGTAACACTCCCTGAAAAATAACGAGGAAGAGGTTCGGATACTAAAGCAACACTCCCTGTAATTGTAGCCCGTTAAAATGTAAGGGAAAGTCCGTTCTACCCTCTGGTTCTGAAATACTGCCTGGGGAGGAGTTGCCATTGTCATTCATCACTCCAGTTATATTTGACTGTAGAATTTGGGAGACAAATTCCAGATCTCACTCATCCTTTCTTCAAACATCCTTTTGCTGTTCTTTGATGGGGCTTACAGATGTTTTTTATCTATACACACCTTGGATGTTTCCCTAGCCAGAGCTGGTTACATGTGTTCGGTACCAGCAATTCATTTAAAATACTCAGCATTCTTGTTATGTCTTTTGAGGGAAATACTTCATTAGCCTTATTCCTTTCTCTAACTTCTCAGCTTATTTTTGATGGCTCTCTACAGCGCGCGCGCACGTGTGTGTGTGTGTGTGTGTGTGTGTGTGTGTGTGTGCTTTTGGCATCTGTCTCCAGTGAGGCTCATTTCTAGGCATCTCCTCTGGAGCCATGTCCATTCTGAATGTCATCCAGTTCCATCTGTCAACCTGCTTGCCGCGTGGGCAGAGGCGAATGGGCCTCTGGCGTCCTGTCAGGTGTTGTAACGGCTCCTTCGGCCTGGTGCTAGACATTGCTACTTAGCTGCAGGAAGGCAGCATCCCGAAAGGAGAGTACAGACTGTGCTTGGGGGAAGAGTACAGGAAGGCTCTAGCAGGTGCGGAGGTGGGAAATGTGGTCTGGCAAAACAATAATAGCAGTCTGGAATCAAGACTTCCCGGGTTCAAACCACCACTCGCCATGGCCCGGGTGTTCACACAGCTCATTCACTAACACGTTGGAAAGGCCATGTTTCATTTGCTGTTTAGTTTTGTATACACATGTCTGTACGCAATGTATGGCGGCATGAGGAAGCTAAAGGACAGCTCTGAATGCTATTTCTTCGAGCCAGCCTCCTTTTTCTTTTCTTTTCTTTTTTTTTTGAGACAGGATCTCTCACTGACTGGGGGTTGCTGATTTGGTCAGACTGGCCAGCAAACCTCAGGGAGCTGTGGGGATGCAATCACTGAACAGATTCAATTCTTCCCACAGCCTGACAGTATGCATTGTTTACTTGTTTTCAATTGATAAATAACAATCACATGTGCCCGGGGAGTGCAAGTCCATGCTCTGACAGGATAGAAAGAACCAGTCAAGATAACTGATACACCATCACCTCATGCACTTAGCTTTCCAAATGGCAAGAATGTTCAACATTATTTTTTAGCAACTTTGAAATATCTAATGCCCTATGGCAAACTGTGGCCACCACTAGAAGATTTTGCTCCAGTCTGATGGGAGCTTTGGGCCCTTTGACCAACACTGCTGCTCTGTCCTCTTGCCCTGTAGCCTAGGTATCTAGTAATGTCACTAAGTCCTAGCGTGTGGCAACACAGAATTGGGCATAACCGGGCCCTAAAGGGTGGTTGCCCTCCATCTGTGGCCTGCCAATCTGCCTGCCTTTCGCTGCCCCTTGCGTTGTCTTTGTCAAAGCTTGGGGGTCTTTTTTGTTGTTGCTAGGGATTTCATTGGTTCCTTCTGTAGTACTGGAGATTGAACCCAGGACCTCAAGTGTATAAGGTTAGTGCACTATTGATAAACTCTTTCCCCAGCCAGGGTTTTGGGTTTGGTACTTTTAATATTTAGTCTTACTTTTCCTTTCCTCTTCCTCTTTCTCCTTTCCTTTCTCTTTCCTCCAATTCCTCCATTAAAATAATGCTTTTCAGTGCTGAGGATTCATCCCAGGGCTTTGCAGGCACTAGGCAAGTGCTCTGTGGCTCAGTACCCAGTGCCAGGAAAAGGTTCTGCCTCTCGATCCTCAGTGCCGGGCAAGCGCTCTGCCGCTCAGCCCTCACTGCTGGGCGAAGGCTCTGCCGCTCAGTCCTCAGCCCTATAACTTCCTTTTCAGCAACCAACTCGACACTTGTCTCTCTTACTTTAATTGCTTCTCCTTTAACCCGGAAGCTCTTAGCTTGCATCTTGCACCTTGTTTCTGACTTTCTGGTTGTAATATAAGTTGCTGAAACAGCTCATTTCAAATGATTTTAGGTATTGGGGGATTATAGGAGTCAGTGCTAAGCCCAGCATGCCATGCGTAGCACATGTAAGAAGGGAGATGATGCCCAGAAACACATCTCCCCTCTGCTTTAGATTCTGCTAGCCTAGGTCTATCATAGTCAGATTTGGGAACTGATCTCAGAAAGGTTGAGCTATTTCATGGTGAACTGTGAGGAACCTGGAACATGACCTCATTCTAAATTTATGCTCGCAGACTGTTCTCTTACTCCCAAGGTGGGCTAGTCTTGCATACATGTTTGCTCATACATGAGGCAGTGTAGCTTTATAGAGACAAACTTCTCCCATTTTCATCTAGATAGCAACTGGATCCAAGACTTTGGTCCTTCGGTTGCCACGATTTTGGTTCTTGGTGTCAGCCTTGGCCCCCTGGAGAGGATGTGCTCAGCCACTGAAGTAGACATCTGTTGGTTGAAGAACTTTGGTCCAGTTTGTCTCCTGGGCCCTTTCAGTTCTGACCATTGTTCTGGACCGACCGGCGGGGGCTACTCGCTTCTCCCCCGTGGTGTTCTGTCGTCTGCTAAATTATGACAGGAAAAGTGTTTTCCTACCTTCTTCAAGTCTGTTTCCAGCTTGCTACCAGCAGTGGACTCCCTTCCTAGCCCAGCATACTGTTTACTGCAGGTAGTAGGGTTGCCACGGAGGTGAATTTGAACCACTGCTCTTTGATGTAGAGACAAAGCAAAGAGGAAGTAGTCTTGGACAATGGTTAAATATATCTTTGAAGGTGAAAGGTCTTTGTTGGTGTACAAACACTGGGGGTTTTAGGCACCTTGACTATCTAAGTTTGAGGGGCATCTCTGTAAGTCTTTAGAAATGGGAACAAGTGGTCCTCATAGGTCTTTGAAATTAGTATACATGATCAGGTAATTGACACTATCACTGCACTAAATTCAGTGGCTGATATTAATAAGGTAAGATTGGTTGGAATAAAGGATTATTTTGGAATCTGTTTCCAGAACAGTCCTTGGAACCCAAGAACTAAGACCTAGAGCATCGCTATGCTATTTATCTGTCATTTGAGCACAGGAAATGGCTTCACACTCTGGGCCAGGAGTTGTTTCTAAGAGGACTAGCTGAAATGAAGGCCAATTCTCACAGAGAGTCATCCAGAGGTTCATTAAGACAGGAACTGCTGGACACAAACCCGGCTCTGGGCCCTCCTGTAGAGGTCACAGGCATGTCTGTGGACCAGAAATCAAAGCATTTGCTTTCAAACATGCTTACTTTGGTAAAAGGGGATAGAAAAACACAAAATTATTATTATTATTTTTTTGCTTTTTCGAGACAGGGTTTCTCTGAAACACAAAATTATTAATTAATAAATTAATACATATTTGGGGTCCATGGGTTCCACTTTTGAATCAAAACTATTTTGGAAAGACAATTGCATCTGCATTGAATGTGTAGTGCCCTCGGTTATCTAAGCGCTACAGAATGACAACTATTTACACAATGTGTATACATATTAACTATTACAGGTAGTTAGAGGTGAGTCAGGGCTAGGGAAAATATGTTTTGGTTCCTTATATATCTTTTACTGTTTATATCAGGAACTATATTCTGGAAACCTCTGTGTTCTGGAGAGACTCAGGCAAGCCATAAACACAGAGATAACACAATTTCTTTCTTTCTTCTCTACTGAAGTCTCTCATTCTTGATTGCCCTGCCTCATTGTTGGGAGGAAAGGACGCTCCACAGAGGTCAAGAAATATCTAGCAAGACAGGTCTTTCCTGGCTTCTCCCTGGGCTGTTACCATGGCATCAGTCCCTTCCATTCTATCCATTTCTACATGCTTGGATATTCTTCCTTGGACCCACACACAACAATGCACAATACCCCAAGTGTGTGGGCCTTCATTTCTGAAGGCTTCTGCATCATGAAAATTTAATTGAATTTATTAATTAAATAAGTTAAACTTAAAATGAACCAGTCAAGTTCATTGTAACTTCCTCTTGTTATTTTGTTGTTGTTGTTGTGGTGGTGGTGGTTGTAGGAGGTGCTAGCTACCCGCTCACGAGAGACAAGAAAATGTGTTGCACTCTGTCACACCTGTGTTACAGTAGCCATAGAATAGAAAGTTCCCGAAATGCTGCCAGGTAGTGGCACTACAAATCTGTCATCCCTGCTTGCTGAGGGGCAGAAATACTTTTGTAGAGAGGAACTTTTCCTTAAAACCTAGTCATGATTTTCTGTGACCCTGAGGAGAAGTCACACAGAAGTGGTAGAATTCACACTGGAAAAATTCAGTGCTGTCCTGACGCTGGCTAGCCGGGTCCTGTTCAAGAGAACTCCTCCTTGGCTCTGAATTTCTGTCATCTTTTAATAAATGGCACAGCAACAACTTTATCATTTTATTATTACCTATTATTTTATAAGATATAAAATAATATTTATGCCAGGCCTGTCTTGCATAAGCAGATGCACCTCTTTACTTTGTTCACCTAGTTCCTAGGTAGCAGTACTAGTGTCTGACACAGAACCGACATTTAGATACCTGGTGAGTGGATGCACCGCAGTGAGCTCAGAGGGGGTAATTTAGCTTTAGCCTGTGTGGTGAGGGACAGCCTTTCTGCAGGAGGTGCTGATAGAAGGATGGCAAGGAGGTGTCAATCACACGGGGTTTACAGAAAGAACCTGCAAGGCACAGGAAGATGTAGTAGAAGGTTCGATTACAGGAACAAGCTTGGCTTTTGAGGATCAGAAGAAAGGCCCTGTGGGCATGGGCAGACGTCATAGCGACCAGGGGGGGAGTTCATGAACTATCGAAAAGAGTTGGCCTTTTACTGTTTGGTGAGTAGACATAGACAAGCCTTGAGTCGGAGAAGACTTTGATAGGATTTACTTTTTTTTTAAAAAAAAGAAGAGTCCAGATACTATTGAAGACATTTTGGAAGCCAGGAGACAAATTAGGAATGTCTGGAATTGTTAAGTTTGAATGAGGAGATGTTTGTGTACGTAGCAATGATAGATACAGAATTAATATATTAAAATAGGAAATATACAGATGTTCTCTGCCTTAATTGCTGCCATGCTTGGAAACTCTCTTTTTTTTCCAGATTTATTTTTATTTTAATTGTGTATGTGTGTGTATGCTGTGTGTGTATGTGTGTATGCCGTGTGTGTGTGTATGCCGTGTGTGTGTGTGTATGCCATGTGTGTGTGTGTGTATGCCGTGTGTGTGTGTGTGTGTGTGTGTGTGTGTGTGTAGGGGATTGTTCAGAAGACAGAATAACATGTTGGAACCCTGAAACTGGAATTATGGGTAGTTGTGGAGCCATCCAGGGAAGTACTGGGAACCAAAGTCAGGTCCTCAGCAAGCAAGCACTGTCAACACTGAGCAGGCGCCTCGGCCACTCCTAATTCTTATTCTGAGCACGCGCATCACGGGGCAGGGCATGCATCTGGTAGCTTGGAGATCACGTGATAGCAAAGCACGGTGTATTGCTCTACAGCAACACCCAGTTGATTGCGTTTAGTGTTGTGCGCTATACATTTTAGTTGGGAACATGGTTTCCCTGCGGCTTGTGGTGGAGGTTCTGCTGTGAACTGAAGGATGCCTGTCACTCTGACTCTGCCATCATACTTGGTATGAGAAAATGGCCATGCTGTTGGCTTCATCACCTCATTTAGTGGCTATATTGAAAAGACCCCTGTCAGTCATCAATGTAGTGTATATAAGGGAGAAATAATGCCCTTGTATTCTAAGCCTCTGAGATATTTTTTCTGCAGTGTAATCTAATGTAGTATGATTGAAAAATGACTTAAGAGGCAAAATTTGAAGGCCTCAAACTAAACCATCTTCTAGGAAATATTTGAGAGTGACTACCAGGACGCTTTCATCCTCACAGCCACTGGACTGGATTCAGACTCACCTAGGGAACTGTTTCTGAGCATGTCTCAGAGAGTGCTCCCAGAGAGATCACCAGAAAAAGGAGGGCTCACCCTGAATGTGGCTGGAAGCACTCAGTGGGCTGGGAGCCTAGAGGGAACAAAAAGGGAAAGGGAGAAAAAGCTGACTCTCCTGTCCCCTTCTCTCCAGCTGACTCTCCTGTCCCCTTCTCTCCAGCTGACTCTCCTGTCCCCTTCTCTCCAGCTGACTCTCCTGTTCCCTTCTTTCCAGCTGACTCTCCTGTCCCCTTCTCTCCAGCTCATACTCCTGTCCCCTTCTCTCCAGCTGATTCTCCTGTCCCCTTCTCTCCAGCTGACCCTCCTGTTCCCCTTCTCCTCCTCCAGATGCACAGAGTTGTGCTTTCCCACCACTGCAAGTGGGGGCTGCTCCTGCTGCTGCGCCTTCCCAGCCTGGCAGGACTGTACTCTCCAAACATCAACTAAAGCAAACTCTCCCACCCTTAATTTGCTTATTGTCAGGTATTGATCACAGCAACAAGGAAAGCTGCTAATATAATCACTGTGCAAAGAGAACCTCCCAATCTGCCGAAATACAGTTCACAAGCTGCAGTAAGGCAAGGTGTAAAATACTCCAGGAAAGGGAACCCAGACACAGTCCACCTCCAGCTTGGTAATTTATTAGCAAAGAGCTTTACAGAGATGCCTTTGACCCGGCCAACTTCAGCCCAGCACTGGTGTAACTGAAAATCTCATCCCATGAAATACGAAAGTCAAGATAGCATGATGCTAAAGGGAATGGTTCGAAGAGATAAAGATGATGCGATCATAGATTATGCTGCAGATTTTAAAAAATAGAAGAAGGTACAAAATGAATGAAACACTCTATTGGATTTTGGCTTGCTGGCAGCCACTGACCCTGATTCTGCAAGGCCCATTCCTTTTAGCCATCTTCCTAATCAATACGATGAGATGGGACCAGGCTGACTGTACGGTACATGAAACATTATCTAGGAAAGTAGGGGAGATCTGGACAGCAGGATGCGTTCAGCCTGACTGACTTACTCATTTGCTCTGGGTACATGACTGGGGAGCCATGACGTTCTTTTCCTCTTCCCCTATGCGTGTGCATCCCCTGCTTAGCAAATCTAGCAGCACCCATTCCAATTTTTTTCTTTCTTTTCTTTTTGTTTGTTTATTTTTGTTTTTCAAGACAAGGTTTCTCTGTGTATCTCTGACTGTCCTGGAATTCACTCTGTAGATCAGGCTGGCCTCAAACTCAGAGAGATCTGCCTACTTCTGCCTCCCCAAGTGCTGGGATCAAAGGCATACGCCACCACCGCCTGGCTCCAATTTCCTTTTGCAATGACTGAGCCGTGTTTTCTGACCTGGCATCATAGAGGTAGCTACTCTTGTTTAGACTATATTTTATTTTTGGAAAATTATATCATAGGCCAGTATAACACATACATCTTCCTTATTAAGAGTTAGGAAAACCCAAACCAAACAGATATAATAAAAAGAGTTAGCTGAGGTTAGATATGCCTTTATAGAGCAACACATAGTCCCTCGGTTCCAATCAGGTTGAGCATTCAGAAAAATGGAGGAAATGAAAATGATGACATAGGGCTGATTCTTGAGGAAATTTCCAGAAGTGGAGATTCTCTCAATCTATTGATGGAAAAGGCACCAAGTCTGAAGTGTTCAAGCTCTTTTAATTTCAGTGTTGAGAGCATCCCTGGTGGACACTCTTGCGCATCGGGAGTAAGTGTTCATCAGGTGAAGGCAGAGGAGTGAGTGAATGGGACGGACCCTCCTAGATCCAGTTCTGACAGAGGTAAGCCAAGGAGGACAAAACTCATCCTGAAGTCCATCTCGTGGTTTTTACCTCTTGGACAGACAGTGCTAACACGATTCACAACCTGGCTTAGCAACAGACATTTGTCTGATGGAAGGCAGCATTGCTTGATGTCCCTGCCCAGTGTTCCCTATATGAAAACTAAGTGATCCCGTCTATTTTCTGCAGGTGCTCTCCTCTGGCTGGCTCATTCTTTCCCCAAATAACCACACTGAATCACTGCAAAGATGTTTATGGCACCAAATACATCCTTCATGTCCTTTGACTCCCAGATCTCAAGCGATCAGTGCTGCTGGGGTCCAAGTCTCGGTGAGTCACTCATCTTTATTATGTCTGATCCCTGTACAAATTCATTAATAAAAAGCCACAGTCCAGAGACGGCTTGGAAGGAAAGCAATATTAATATGCACCACCACGATCAGAGTCTGTCCCCGAGCCTGGCACGGAGAGATGACTCAATAATTATTACGTGTGATGAATGGAGGCGGTCAAAATGCCAGGATCCCACGTGACGCCTGTACCTGCTTTCCAGGCACTGTGTACCGCAAGAAAGAGGCGCGGGAGCAGATGGTGGCAGGATAGTGTGAAGAGTGTGATGTGTGCATCATCAGCAGTGTGCGTGGAGCAGAACAAGAACATCAAGGCGTCATTTCGCCCATCACGGAAGGGCGGTATTAGCTTCCCACCACTGCCACAAAACATTACTCATGGCTTGAAAGAGTTGCTAAGAGTTGGTCACTCATTTTCCTTCCTATTGCTCCCCTCGTTCACCTTTGAAACTAACAACATTGCACCATTTTGAACCTTCATCTCAAGTCAAAATAGTGATCGCTAGCGGGGGCAAGATCAGGACAGATGGCAAGATCAAAGGAAGAGGAGAGAGAGAGAGAGAGAGAGAGAGAGAGAGAGAGAGAGGGGTGGGGGAGGAGGAGGAGGAGGGAGGAAGGGAGAGGGAGGGGGAGGGAAAAAGGGAGGGAGGGAGAGAGAGAGAGAATCTTCTTGGTTAGTTAAGTAAAGAGAAAAAGCAATTATTGACATAGAGGCTGTGATCACAAACTCAACATCTCAAAGGATCCGAAGTGAACATTTCTTTCCTTCCTTTCTGCTCACTTTGGTCTCCCTCCCCCTTCCCTCTCCCCTCCCTCCTTCCCCCCTCTCTCTTTCTCGGTCTCCTCCCTCCTCCCCCGTTTCTTTCTCCTTTTTGAGACAGGGCCTCATGTAGCCCAGGCTGGCCTTGAACTCACAGTATAGTCAAGAAAGACCTGAACTATGGATCCTTCTGCATCCACCTCTATGTATCTGGGTAGACATGTGCCAACACGCTGGCAACTGAACCCAGGGCTTTGGACAAGCTCATTAAACATTCCCCTAGCTGAACTCCAGCCCCAAGCCTCACGTTAGGTTTTCTAGAGAAGGCTTTCTGTAGTGAAGTGGATGGGAGACGGAGAGGTGCTGCTGGGTACCTGAATGTCTGGTGTGTAGGACCTCTTGTCATAAGATGGCAGGAAAGAGTGGACTGTGGGCTCCGGTCTGTGAATGCAACCTGATGCTCCCCAGACTCGGTGTTCACTGGGGAACAAGCCGGGAAACGCCTGTCAGCTCAGAATTCTACCCTGAGTAAAGATAACCTCCAGAAATGACAGGAAGTGAAAACATGTTCAAATACAGGAAATAATAAGAATGTGTCACTATAGACCAGCTCTAAAATGAGAAAGGACCTTGGCTAGTTGCATGTCATCTGACACAAGCGAGAGTCGTTTGGTAGGAGGGAGCCTCTGTTGAGAAAGTGTTTCCACCATTCAGGAAGCAAAGACAGTAAGAAGGAAGGATTTAGTGGCAAGATCCAGCCTTCAAAGGCACGATTCCAGAGACAGATCCCCCCTTCACAGGCACGATTCCAGGGACGCTTGCTCCAGCTAAGCCCATTCTGAAAGCCCTATCCGCTATGCGCTCACTCATAGATTAACCCAACCTTCAACATGGGAGCCTGTGCCGGGGCATCTCCTAACAATGACCAACTGATTTCTTTTTTTACAAAAGTACAAAGAAAATTCAATGGAGACAGGATGTTTCTCTTCCAACAAAGGTGTTGAAACAAGTGCATGCAAATGAAGAACTCTAATTTAGCCTCATTCTTCATTATACAAGGGACTAGAATAGACACTGGGTTGAAACTTTTTAGGAAAAAGAAATGCAGGAATTAGGCAGAGTTCCTAGACGTGACGCCAACATTCATAATTTATGGTTCGTATGAAAAAGAAAATACAAGCTATGAACGGAGGGAAAATTATTCGTAAGTCACAAGTGGCGACGGATCCAATCCAGCATATGTAAGAGACAAAGTAAGAGCATGAGCGATTTGATTTTTAAAATGTGCATGTCTTTGGTCATCAGTGATACAAAATTAGCTCAGAAGAGACAATCAAATCATTAGCCATGTGGAAAACGTGAGTTAAAGCCAGGATGAGGGGCTGGAGCGATGCCGTGGTGGGTAAAACGCTTGCTGAACAAATGTGAGGAGGGACTGTGGGTCTCCAGCACTCACGGTAGAAGCAGGCCATAGGGGTGAGCAAGCGTTAGTCCCAGCAATGGGGACAGAGACAAGCAGACGCCAGGGGTCTGAATGGAAAAGCCTCAGGTTGAAGGAGAGAGACCCTGTGCCAGGCAGGAATGTGAAACAGTGCCCTAGAGCAGGTTTTCACAGAGCTAAGCCTACAGTTAGTAAGTGGAAACACAGATGAACGTAGAAGATCATTTTATTGCCATAAAGTAAACCTACCCAAACGCAAGGGATGATGGATCATTGTATTATTTAAAAGACCGACAGTGATTGGTCACTGTGAGCGAATTCAAGCCCATTGTGCTCATCGGAATAAGTCACAGGGACAAGATTACAGGTGACTGCTGGGGTTCTTTTATGTGGCATTCTGGAAAAGGCATGAGTAGAGGACAGGGTTATCCAAGGCTCCAGGTACGGGGCGACTCCATAACAAAGATGGTTATTAGTAGGCTTGAGGGGATTCTGTATTTGGGCTATATTGGTAGTCATATACGTGCATATGTATGCTAAAGTTTGTGGGCCAAATGTCAAAAGAAATGAATCAGTGAACACCCTTATAAACCTAATTTATTACATGGCAATTACTTTTTATTTCCTCTTTTTCTAATTAAAGCTTTATTTAATTTATTATTGTGGGCGTGATGTGTTTGTGTTTTTACAGGTGCATGTGTGATAATAACATGTATGTAGAGATCAGGGGGTAGCATTCAGGATAACATGTATGTAGAAGTCAGAGGGTAGCATTCGGGATAACGTGTATGTGGAGGTCAGAGGGTAATGTTTGGGATAACATGTATGTGGAGGTCAGAGGAGCATTTGGAAGTCAATTCTCTTTTCACCATGTTGGTCCTGGGAAGCCATCTCAGCCCCTCAGTCTTTCTAGAAAAGCACCCTTACCTCTGAGTTATCCTGCCAACTCGATAATCTCTTTTTAAATATACGTGTGTGCGGGGGCGGGGGGAATGAAATATTTGGATTTGGAAATAAGAGAAGCCAGCGAATATGCTGTCTGTCTCTAATTTGCAATCATGACTTTTATGTCAAACCAGAAGAACCTCGTGAACTCATTCATTTAAAACTCATAAGCATCTCAGAGTCGAGTTTTGTAAGGAGACAAAGACTCTGAAAAGAAAGGACTTTAAATTCGGGGAGGGAGCACAGTGAAGCAGGGCCCTGCACTTCTCCTCTGATCTGAGAGCTGATCATTTTGCAATGGCTGACAGCCCTGGTGCAGAGTTGGGTCAGTTGCCACTAAGTGTTATGCAGCAAGTTCCTTTCCTGTCTTGTCCCTGAAGATAAAGGTCGAAAGTGGTGTCTCCAGATGCTGAAGAGGATACTGAAACGGACTTACCAAGAACGCTAACCGTTCTGTGTCTGCCTTGCGGCATAGGCTAGCTAGCTAGCCCAGGACTGGCCTGCTGGCAGAAATTCCTGCCTTCCCAGAGCCGATGGGTATGATGAAGGAAGAGGAAGGGTTGGGTCTCAGGAACTGTCAGGGAAGGAGTATCGCGAGGCCTGAGAGAACACAAGAAGCAGCTCAGCTGTAAAATGCTGTGCTCCTGATGCAGAGAGAACCAGCTCATCCAGGCTGGGGTGCGATGCTCAGGAAACAGTCACAGTGCTGACCTGGAGATTGTGAGAGTCTCTCCGCTTAGTGACCCGTCACTGTCTCCAGGTGGCCTTGTTTTTGTTAAATCCTATCTTCCAACACTGGGAGATTTGCCTGGCTCCTTGGGGGAGTAGCTCCTGGTACACTCGGGACCTCAAATGCTCACCTCTGAGTTAACTGAGGCAGAGGAGATGTGTTTCTGTGGTGTCAGCCAACACGTGATTGAGGGCACAGAGGAAAATATGAGATTGTAGTGCAGTGCAGGGCCTTGCAGAGTCCCCGAGATGGCATGGTATAGTGCACTGAACCCCAAAAGTGTTCTCAGTCCTCACATCACCCCAGTTTAGCACGTGGCCGTAGCAGTGGCACACTCAAAACTCAGCTAATCTACAATGTCTCTGACCTTGCACCTGGAAAACAGAGCCCCCAGAGATGAATCAATTTGTCCCAGTGACAAAATCATCTAATGATACCATTGGCTTTAACTCAGATCTTACGTTCCTAGGGTCAGGTGGAGGAAATGATCCTATTCTACCTGACTTGGAGACTAAAAGGTGATTTTCTCAAGGGGAAAATTGTACAGAGGTAGAGATTGACAAAATAGCATGCACTTGGTCATACTGTATGTGTATATGTGTATGTATGCATATATGCATATTTGCACATGTGTGTGTGTGCATGTTTGACACTGAGTCTTCCTCTGCCCCTCTCTAACATATTGGTTGAGACAGAATCTCCCAGCTTCAATGTCTCATTTTTATTTTTATAATGCACCAAATCCAGTAAGTGCTTCCCATATGCGTGTGTTTGTGGTCTCATCCAGTGGAGCATGAGTAACAACATAGCAGTGGCCAGTTCCACGCAAAGAAAAGAGACTTGCAGCCTCAGCATCCGTCAGCTGCTGCTAGCTCCTCGGCTGGGGATAGGGTATCTGAAGCTCCTCCATCCTCTGTGCTGGGGTTTCCAACTGGCTTGCCCTTGTAGAGTTAACCGCAGCAGCTGTGAGCTATGTGTGTATCAGCCATGCCAGGCTTCTGTAGCTCGCCTCACTTTAACTCTTCAGTAGCCACCAGAACAAAGACACGTTTGTAACCAAAAGATATCAGCACTGACAGACTGATTCTGGGTCTCCTTTTGTTTCCTGAGCTAAGTCCCCATCAGTAACTGCTGGAGTTGCCTGCTCCTCCTCTGGTGATCATGAGGCTGTCATATACTTTTGGTTCCTGTACACTTGTCTTGTGATAGATGGCTGACTGTTCAAAAAATGCTCCCCAAATAAGCTGATAATGTGGGCTTTGTAAGCCCCAGGGGGCCACAAAAACACATTATTGTGTTGGCCAAGAAGATGACTGTAACATAAGGGCTGGCTTGTTGGGGGTTTTTTCCTGCCTGATACCCTACAGCCAGCAAGCCCAAAAGAAAATCACGCAGAGATCTCCATAAGATATAAATTGATTGGCCCATTAGCTCAGGCTACTTATTAGCTCTTGTAGCTTATATTAACCTATTTTTCTGATCTATGTTAGCCATGCGGCTCTGTGCCTTTCTTAGCTGGGCAGGTTACATCTTGCCTCTTTGGTGGTCTGGGCTGGACTGGAGGAATGGGCTTCCTCCTTTCCAGCATTCTCCTGTTCTCATTGCGCTGCCTCTACTTCCTATCTGATTGATCCGCCTATACTTCCTGCCTGGCCAATCAGCGTTTTGTTAAAATATATGATTGACAGAATACAGACAATTCTCCTGTGTCAGACGACTCTCTGTTGTTTTAATTCCAGATGTAGAATTAGTTATGCTGTTTGATGTGAGCAGAGGAAGGGCTGGGCTCCAGTTGCTTTTCCTCTTATGGTGAGGGGCGGGGGTGGGGAGGACTTTGACTCTTGGGTGCTGATGCTAAGGTGGAGACTCTGACTTGTGGCTGCAGGTTAGTGTCATCATTACATGGATCAACTTTATGGCTATGTCGGCTTGAGGAACACACAATTAAAAGGCACAAGAAAAGTTCTGGGTGGGACCTCAGGGCATTAGAAACAGTTTCAGCAATATGGCCAGGCAATGTTGGAGGCCTATTTCCTTAGGAATAGATAGGTGGTCCTCAAAGATCCCTATCTATCTAAAAGTGGACTGAAGGGCAACTGAGGCAGAACACCACAATATAAAAACACGAACGTTCTTCTCTTTGGTTTTCCAGAAACATCTTAATGTTGAGATCTATATTTCATAAACACAAGCACACATATGTTTGATGCAGGTCTGACTTTTTATTAGCCTGATCATTCTGGAATTTGAATAACTAGTGCTTTCTTAGTGTTATTAAAATTTGCCCAAATAAAACACTGACAAGAGCCTGAAAGGTGGTCTTTTGATTTACCACCCCCTAAACAGTGCCTTATGTTTTATAAAGCAATGCCTGAAGGGAAAGACTACGCTATGTTCACTTTTTCTCAAGTGAACTGTGCTCTGGAAGAAGTGATACTCCTAAAAGAGCCTCACATTCTGGCCTGGGTCGGATGTCACCTGACTCAAGGTGCTCTAGGGCCTTCAAAGTCACCACTGTGTAAATGCAGGGAACCCTCTGACCCCAAGTCATTTCAAGACATTGTGATGGTAAGGAGAGTCAGTTCTAAAGCTGGCTGTGCCTCTAACCAGCCCTGTATTCACAGGAGCACTGACACCACCCCCACCCCCAAAATTCAATGTCTTAGTAACTGAAGGGGAAAGGGCATGGTATTTAACTCATAAGATCATTTTGCCAATAAAAAAATGGAGTACAGACCTAAACAGAGAACTCTCAACAGAGGAATCTAAAATGGCTCAAAGACACTTAAGGAAATGTTCAACATCCTTAGTCATCAGAGAAATGCAAATCAAAACAACTCTGAGATTTCATCTTACACCTATAAGAATGGCCAAGATCAAAAACACTGATGAAAACTTATGCTGGAGAAGCTGTAGGGAAAAGGGAACACTTCTGCATTGCTGGTGGAAATGCAAGCCGGTACAACCCCTTTGGATGTCAGTGTGGCAATTTCTCAGAAAATTAGGAAACAACCTTTCTCAAGACCCATTAATACCACTTTTGGGTACATATCCAAAGGATGCTCAATCATGTCATAAGGATATGTGCTCAACTATGTTCATAGCAGCTTTGTTTGTCATAGCCAGAACCTGGAAACAAACTAAATGCCCCTCAACTGAAGAATGGATAAGGAAAATGTGGTACATGTACACAAAAGAGTACTATACAGCAGAAAAAATAATGACAGCTTGAATATTGCAGGAAAATGGATGGAGCTAGAAAACATTATTTTGAGTGAGGTAACCCAGACACAGAAGGACAATTATCACATGTACTCTCTCATAGGTGGTTTTTAAACATAAAGCAAAGGAAACCAGCCCACAAATCACAATCCCAGAGAACTTAGGCAACAATGAGGACCCTAAGAGAGACATGCATAGATCTAATCTACATGGGAAGTAGAAAGTAGAAAAAGACAAGATCTCCTGAGTAAATTGAGAGCATGGGAACCTTGGGGGAGGATTGAAGCGAGGAGGGGAGAGACAGGGAGGGGAGCAAAGAAAAATGTAGAGCTCAATAAATATCAATATAAAAACAGAAAACAAAAATAAATAACAGCAAAAAGAAAAACAAATTTAGAGATTGTAAAAGAGGGTATTTCACTCACCCATGCCTCATAACAGTGATTGCGGGAGGACACTGGAACTTCCCAAAAGTGTTTATGCAAGGACATCTGCTGAACAACGCTTGCTCAGTCTTTGACACCACTCTGGTCATTGTTCACTATCTCCAAGGATAACTGACTCAAGATAACTTATGTAATCCTTCCCGTTCTGCCTTACAGTGTTCCCTTGCCTCTACCTCTCTGAATATACACTTGGTCTTACCATGATGCCCACATAGCCATCATGGGGCTGTACATTAGCTTCTTAAAAAAAAAGATAATCTTGTTGTTTCGTTTTCAATAACATTATTCTTTACAATACATAAAACAAAATACTTCAGCTTTTAAAAGTATTACTACAAGCATCTACTCTTCTAATTTACTGGAATAAATTCATGTCTTAGTCCTTCATGTTTGCGATTCTAGTGACAAAGTGAAAACTACATTCTAAAATGGTGACAGACAACATGCGGATCCTCAGCAAGACCCTGATACAGACAGAGTCCTCCTCAGGCCAATCTCCAACATGTGGGGTCACAAACCTTTGATAGTGTCCATGACAGAACTGTCAAACGGAAGAGAGCCCAGGAACTCTGCTAGAAGGTGTGGGATGTACCTGAAGAGAGCCTTCCTCTGTCTCTTGACATGATGGCTAATATTAATTGTCAACTTGACAGGATCTTGAGTCACCTCTGAGAGACATCTCTGGGAATACCTGTGAGGGATTCTCTAGACTAGGCTAACCTCTTGCCTGAATGTGGGTGGTACCTTTCAGAGGTGGGCCAGATATAAGGAGGTCCAAGGGAAAAGCCTTGCTGTTTGCTTGCTTGTCTTTGAGTCTTGTTCATGAGTTCATCTAGCCCATTATCCCCACCATCATTGCTGCTGCCACCAATCACCACTGAAAATAGAATCTCACTTCTTTGGCCTTCAACGTGGACCAAATGTGAGTGGCTCTCTAGGAATCCTTCAGGTGTTCAGCACCAGAGTGGATTTGCTGGGGCAGCTGCCTCATGGGTTGAGTTGGCAGCTCCTCAGCCTCTATAGTGTGAAGACAGCCAATTTGGATTACCCATACCATGCTGTGCAAGCCAAGCTAATGTACCCCCTCCCTGTTAATATTTATTCATTTGTTGGTTCTGTTCTTCCAGAGAAGCCCGACTGATACACTGGGATAAAGCAGCCAATCCAGAAGGATCACTGATAGTTTGACAAATTGTTGGCTTTGCTAAATGGGGTATGTGTACTCAAGTGGGAATGGCTGATGGTAAGGAACACCCCCGTCCCCACAACCAGGGAAAGGATTGATGACACAGGACCGGGGAAGACTACCCTGGCAGCTTATTCCAGTGAAGATTAGGGTCATAGGCCTCCATAGATCTTGGCTCTCCAAGGTCCTGAAAAACTGACCCACTGATCCCAGGAACCTGGGGCTTGGTCTGTTCTATTCAGCTGTCTCATACTGTGAAAGGGAAGCTCAGGCCGCCAAGAGTTCTTTGTTGATTGTGTCACTTGAGCTGGTGGCGACAGAAGACCAAAATCCATCAACCAAACACACACGACATCTAAGAATGCCAGAAACACCTAGCCTTTAATAAATAACCACCCACTGAGAAGAAGGCAGGTCCCAACTGGGTACACCAATAAATCTAAGCAGAGCAGCGCAGGACGGCTTCCAGATTTAGTACGTAGTTGTCAGGAAAGCAGCACAGATAGTGGGCCTAACCTGTCCCATTACTCCTTAGGCACACTGGGGACATCCATCACAGTGCTGAGGACATGGACGTTAGGTGAGCGACAGCCACGGGTCTGCTGTGAGGATTCGCACAGCAGAGCTTTGGGAATGCCAAGACACACAGGCAGGCAAACAGTCTGACAGGCGTGTGGGCAGACAGGCCTATAGCTAGGAAGCTAGAAAGATAAACTGGCAAACAGGCAGGTTGACAGACAGGAAGACAAACAAATAGGCAGGCAGACATTCATGCACTGTGTAGGCGGGCAGACAGGGAGGCAGACCGACAGAGAGACACGTGGAGTGAGGGCAGTTCTTCATGCATCTCCTCGCCTAGGGAACCGAGTGGTGAAGAGTTAACTCTCCGTGGCTCCTGCCATCCCCCTGGAATAGAGCTCTAAAAGGAGACAGACAGCTGTTTCTGAAAACCACGAGGCAACAATCAGCCACTTTGCTTAGCACTGCACAAAGCTCCGGGGAGCGCAAGCTGCTGCTATTCACATCATCCTGAAACTCTTCCTCTCTTTGAAGCCCTCCCACTGGAAAGTAGGCTAGCACCTTCAAAACCCTCTGTAATTTACCGCTAACAAGGAGACCCAGTGTTTGCTTTCTCTTCTGCGCTCTCTGGCCACCTGGGCGGGGCGGGGCGGAGCTGGGCGGGGCGACACACAGCCTTCCCAGTGAGGGGCTCAGAGCTTCAGAACACTGGCCATGTTTTTTTCTAGACAGAGGAGTACTTCAGCTGTGATTCCCAAGGTCAGGCTCCCCTCAGCTTCTCAGAGGCCCAGCCTCAGGGCAGAGGCTGCGCCAAGCTTTGGCACATGGTACATGCTGGTCACTGTGGTGGTTAAGTTCATACTGTGGCAATACAGCCTGGGCACACTCTAGCAATTACAAGCTTATTTGACCCCTAGAATATTTCTGTCACAACAGTTCTGTGTCCCTGGTAACAGGGCTGGGCTGCCTCCTCTCCTAGCCCCATGTCCTAGCCTCTCCTAGTCTCATGTCTATTCATGACATGGTGTTCTTCCGTCTGTATCATATGCTTGCTTCTCCCTCCTCCTAGGTATCCTCCCTTGTTTTGACTGGACACATGCTCACAGGTCAAAGAAACTTTCTTGAAGGAATCTTCCCTGGGTGCCTTGGGGAAGAGTGGATGTTTTCTCTCCACCCCATGCCTGGCTGTGCACTCTCTGAAGGTACTCTTGCTACTCCAGGTCACATGTGTGCTGTGTTAGGGCTAATGTCCACCCCTGCTACTCCTGGTCATATGTGTTCTTTGTTAAGGCGAATGTCTACCCTTGCTATTCTGGGTCACATGTGTACTCTGGAACACAAGCTGAACAGAGAAATCTCTGAATAACGTAACAGATGTTGAAAACTCCAGGTTGCCTACAAGGACCTTTGCACTGTGATTGAAGCAGTGGTCTCTGTGGTTGACCTGAACTGGCTCTGATGTTTATCATAAGGGTGGCTCGGGAGGATGACTGGACCTCTTTGGTTTTAGGTAGCCTTCTATAAGATGAAGTGAATGAATTCAGCTTCTCTGGGGTCCTTAAGAAAACAGCAGGAACCCCAACACCTGGTGCTACGTGTGTCATAAATGTCACCTGCCACTCCTAGCGTGTCTTCCCTAGACTAAGTGCCAGAAGAGGAGCGTTCCTGCCTGCCTGTTGCATGTCCCAACCACCCAGACCACCCAGTGCCACCTGCAAACACTGGCAGGAAATTCATTGAGTCACGTTAGCTTCCATGCTCAGTGATGTTACCTGGTCTCCTTTTAGAGGACATAAGCTACTAACAGAGCAACATTCACGTGCCGTCCCAAGACTGACGTGAAAAATGTCTGATTTAAGAAGAGCTGTTTGGATGGAGATAGAGACAAAGACCCACACTGGAGCACTGGACTGAGCTCCCAAGGTCCCAATGAGGAGCGGAAGGAGGGAGAAGATGAGCAAGAAAGTCAGGACCACGAGGGGTGCACCCACCCACTGAGACAGTGGGGCTGATCTATTGGGAGCTCACCAAGGCCAGCTGGACTATGACTGAAAAAGCATGGGATAAAACCGGACTCTCTGAACATGGCGAACAATGAGGGCTGATGAGAAACCAAGGACAATGGCACGGAATTTTGATCCTACTTCATGTTCTGGCTGTGTGGGAGCCTAGCCAGTTTGGATGTTCTCCTTCCTAGACATGGACGGAGGGGGGAGGGACTTTCCACAGGGCAGGGAACCCTGACTGCTCTTTGGACTGGAGAGGGAGGGGGATAGGAGTGGGGGGAGGGGGAAAAGGGTGGGAGGAGGGGGAGGGAAATGGGAGGGTGGGAGGAGGGGAAAACTGTTTTTTCCTTTTTCTCAATAAAAAAAATAGAGAGAAAAAGAAGAGCTGTTTGTTTGTATTGCTATGTATATGGGTGTTTTCCCTGTACACATCTATGAATACCACGTATATGCCCGGTGCTGGAGAAGGCCATAGGGATGCTGGGTGCTGAACCTAGCCTTCTGCAAGGGTGGCAGTTGTGCTTAGCTGCTGAGTATCTCCCAGCTCCCCAAATGCAAGATTTAATCAGTTCCAACTTGCACCCATTATACACGACCTCCATAGCTTACGGCATCGAGGTGGTGAGTTCCCTTAAGGTGTTAATGTCACTGCCCTCTTTGGAGAAGAAGGGACAGGAAGCCCTCAGATGGTACTGGTGATCTCCAGTGAATGGGGATGCTGAGGTGAAAATGGTTTTTAAATTCATTTTTTTAGGTTAGTTAGCATACAAAATAGTGGATCTCCTGATGGCATCCTTATACATACATGTCCTAATATGGTGTTCCCCTCCCTCTGGCCCTTCCTCGAGGTGAAGACACTTTAAAACTTAAATGGCAGGAGAGTAAGATTCTAGTCACGACACCCAGGTAGAAAGTAGATCTGATCTGAAGTTTGCCATATGCATATGCGTGTGTGTATATTTATGTGTGTGTATATATATATATATACATAGATGCATGTATGTATACATGTACATGCATACACATATATACATATATACACACATGTATGTGTGTATGTGTGTATGTATGTATGTATGTATGTTTGTATTGGCTTTTCAAGACAGAGAAACTCTGTCTTGAAGGCAAATCAGGCTGTCCTGGAAGTAGCTCTGTAGACCAGGCTGGCCTTGATCTCACAGACAGCCACCTGCCTCTGCCTCCCCAGCACTGGGATTAAGAGTGTGTGCTATCACCTCCTGGCAACAAGTAGACATCTTATCCAATGGGTGGGAATGAAAGAGTTAGAGGTGCTTGGTGTCTCCTGAGAGCATGGAATCAGGTTTTCCAAGTTCTCGTAGCTACAGAGTTTCTACTTCCCATTCTGCAGATAGAGAGGTAAAGCTCAGACAGATAATTGCAATTGACACAGACAGAACACAATTATGCTGAGTCAGGGCTTTCTACTTTAAACGAAGTCTGATAGAAAAATTGCCGTTCCGTGGAGAGTGTTAAAGAAAAGTTTATTTCATGCTTATTTCTCCTGGCCAGTTAGAGAGAACAGCAATGACGCCTGGGTCACTTGAGTTCCAGGACTCTGCACTATCCTGGAGGCTCATTTATTTTCCTGTTCTTTGGAAGGACTAAGGCCCTGGAGGAAGGATCCTGTTGGGCTTGGCAATGCCACTAAGCCCCCAAATAAAGCTAACCCAGAATGCCACTTGTGTCCTGAGTGTTTCTACTTTGATGGGGGCTGGGTAAGGGTACATATGCATACAGCGTGATGCACACACAGTTACATTCCATACTGTATAGAAGGATCTGTATATACATGTTGTTAGTATCTTAGCACTGATCTGTTTGTTCTGAGTTAAACTGTGCCCACCCCCAGATGCCCCTGGAGAAGACAGGGGTGATAGAGACAGACACCAACTGGACTCGGTACTGTAAGAAGCCTCTGAGCCCTGGTAGCTGCAGAGTGAGGGAAAAATGCAGGAATGACCTCGAGAAAGGCACAGGCACACAAGACTCAGAAACATGGCTGAGCACCAGAGCAGAGGGTCAAGACTGAACGCTGCCTTTGTCTCCATTCCCCACACCCTGCGCCCCGGCTTGCTGGCTGGAAATGAGCTGTAACGCAATTTTCCCCAGTACCGTCCTGCTGTCTGCTCAGATTGCATGAAGTGCTCCCGAAGATTCGGTCTGTTTCTGCTTATTAGATTGTGGCAATAGGCAGCAGGAACCCCCACATTCCTGCTGGGCTAGCACAGGGTTAGTGCAAAGCTGTCCTGAATGGCCAGTGGGTAAGGCCAGGAGCGAGACAGTCTGGTGTCATAGTTGAGGAGTGTTGGAGGAAGGGGAAGTTTGGGCAGCTCAGGATGACTTAGGAGGATGTCTGTGGAGGATGAGGGAACATGAATAACATACACAGACCAAATGCCAGCCTTGGCATTATGGCTTTATTTGCTTTATGGCGTTTTATCTCCACGATAAAAATAAGGGCCGGGGACACAGTGGGAAAATGCTGCGTTCTTCACGATCTGGGTTTTCAGTGCATGTGTTTTGTGGGGAGGTCTATGTGAGCACCATGTCATGGCACATATCTAAAGGCTTGAGGACAACTGTATGGAGTCGGTTCTCTCCTTCCACCTTTATGTGGGCTCTGGGGGCTGGGTTCAGGTCATCAGGCTTGCATGGCAAGTCTTTGGCCCCCAAAGTTATCTCCCTAAATTCTGACTCACCGTAAAGCTTAATCTTTCAAGGAGTATTGACTTCTGTGACTGTAGTAGGAGCTGGGTGCAATTTATAGTAAGCAAACACAAAGTAGGAAGGGATTCACGCTGTTCTGTAATGTCATGCATGGGTGACTGACCCCCTGCTGACAGCATCTCCTTGAGGATAGGACCCATGTCTATCCAGTTCTTCGCCGCATTGTCTCCAGCTGCTCCTACACAAGCAGGCCACCAAAGCCCATTAATGTGGGTCAGAAAGATGAAGGAATGCGCGATGGGTGGAGCAGAGGAAGCATTAGAAGGGTAAGACCTCAAAGCGGGAGGCCGAATTATAACATTGACATCATACAGGGAAGTAATAGTAAAACAAAATTAACTGAACCCCTTCGTTTCCTGCTTCAGTCAGTTCTGTGGAGATGAATCTGAATAACGGCTTTCCTTTGGGTTCATTTCTGTACACTCACACACATGCACGCATGCACACACGCACACACACATGCAGACAGGCAGGCATGCACACACACAAGTGCATACACAATGCCAAGGGAAGCCATTGGTAACAGCCTCATCTTCAGGCCTCTGAATTTTTCTAGCTGACATACAGTTCTGGAATTCAAGACTATTGTGCTTTGGAATCAGTTTACCTGAGAAGCACGCCCTCCTAGTAAGATTTTTTCCAGTGTCCCACACTGCCCTGGTTCCTCTCCCAGTTTGGATGTGAGCAGTTCAGGGACTGTGTGAGGACAAAGGAGAGCTCCAGGGACCCAGGACAGTCTCTCTCACTCTGCACATGAGCCAGAGTTGCACTTTGCTGAGTCAGTAGCTCGAGGGCGCCCTGCCATTCTTTCTTAGACTTCCTCCTGCCTGGGTGTGGTATTCAGGGTTAACAACATTTCTCCAGACCCTTGAGGACCATGGCGTGGCTGGGAGGGATCCAGACCAGTTGGCTCAGTGAAAAGTACAAGTGCCAGGTTTGCAGTGGGGCTCCAGTAGGCTTTTGGGCTAGAGAAAAGGCAACAAGCATTTTCAAAACTGGGCCTGAGGTGGAAGAGGTCTCTGTAGAAAGTGCGTTTCATCTGTGGCACCTCTGAAAGCTTGCAGTGCCCAAGAATGAATTCTAGAAAGAAATTCTATCCATGGGATCCCAGATGCTGTAGCTGTAAAAATGCTCAAACCATTTCCCTTCTAGAATTGCGAGGAGGATGGAACCAGATCCATGCGGAGCCGCTTGGATGAGCGCTACACTACAAAAGAAACCCCGAGATGAGGGCAAGCAAGACCCCCGGGACTGAGATGTCGGTGTGTTGCTTTTTAGAAAGCTTTGATTTCTATTTAGAATATTTCCAACTTCTACCTGGCAATTCTGTTGTTTATTTGAAGTCACCGAACTCAACCAAATGAGAAACATAATATTTTAAAACATGATATATGTGCATATATATGTATATATGAAATATCCTTTCTGGTTGTTGTGTTTAAAATCTTACTATATATAAAGAGCCGTTTCTAGACCAACCATGTGCTACCCCAGCTTTTGCTAATGCCCTGCACTAACAGCTAGTTAAAAAAACCTGTACAAAATTCAAAAGTTTGGTGTCAACACTTGTTGTAGCCTATGTTCAGATGTTCAGTTCAACACTTCCCACAGCCAAAGTACAGGTGACTTAGCCAGGATGTCTGGAACTCAGGCAGACTCGTTGCCTAGCAACCAGAAACAATCCACAAGATCCAGTACATCTCAGGTTTGGTGTTTGTAGCCCTCCCGACTTCCTAATACACTGAGCAGATGCTAAGCCTCCTGTTTGAATTTTAAAGGCATCAAACAGAGTAGTGGAAAGTGGAGCCAGCCCTTGCCTTTGCAAACTAACAAACTGGCTCCAGCTCCCAAGCTGGGAGCTCGCAGAGACTCATTTCCTTCATGTTGATTTTTCCTGCTCCCTCCCTTAAATAGAACTTGTACAGTGCTATTTTTGTTCCCTTTCACCTAGGAGGGGAGTTAAGCTTCTTATAAACCAGGGCTGCTTGATGAAAATGTTGATAAGAAGGACACCGACAGAAAATGACATCAAACATCATTCATTCATTCACTCATTCCTTTACCCGCAGGCAGATCAGCTGATGCCATATTGTTTAGTAATCAACGGCCGCAAATCTGACAAAGCAGAATTCCAATGCTGGCCTCATTCTCAATGAGCACTTTTGGAGTTATTTAACCTTTTACTACTATTCAGTTTCTTCACAAGGGCGAGTAATAATAGGACCAGTGAATAGGACCTGCTTTTAAGGGGCTCTATGGGTAAGAATGAAAGGGACTAAAGAATGAAACCAGTACAGTCCGTGAAATAGGGAGCTCTCAGTTGACTGAGATATGATTGCTTGTATTTCTTTTGTTTATAAGGGGTCTATTTAATGGCCATGAGTGTCGCCCCCTACAGCCACCCTGCTTATATAACCTTCAGCAAGTTTTAGAACTGGTTAGTGTCTTGGTGGTTTTTGGTATAGGTGGAGTGACCAATTGGTGGCCTTGTTGTGAGAATTAAAGGACAGAAACAGAAGGTTGTTCTTTGAGCAGCGAACTCATACATAATGTTGGTGCATACTGGAAGCTGGCTGCTAGCACGGGCATCATCATTGTCTGCTACAGCCGGCAGGGTTCCCATGTTGTGATCTAGCTGCCCTCTCTACCCCTGACCGACAGAGGAACTTCCTTGTGGTCTGTAATTGATAAGGATGTTTGTATTCTTTCTGGCCAGTGTTTTTCCACAGAAACAGTAGAGGTATAAAAGGCTTTAGCTGAGGCAAAATTAAGGTTGCTGTTCTTCCACCTGAAAAGAAGCCTCTGTGTCTCAATCCCAGCACCCCCTGCCAGTCTTGGCATCCAGGCCATTCAGAAGCAGCATTTCCAGAAAGAACAAATCACACCCCTGTCATCGTAAGATACCTGTGTTTCACACCTAGCTCAGGGAATGAGGAAGTGCCTACCTTAAAGAAGCCAGAAGGCGTGAACAGAAAACTGGGGACATCCCAGTGTGGTCCTTCTCATAGTCAGATTGGGAACAGGAACAAGCAATAGGCTTCCAAATGGACGTTTCAGCACACAGTGGTTCATGAATAGGGCAGCTCCTAACAGTTGGGAGTCCCACCCAAGAAGCATCTGAAGAAGACATTCATAGGGTGGATGCTGAAGACAAGCTAAAGCTTGAGCAGCTGCCTTGCCCAGACTATAACAGAAGGAATTCAAGACAGCTGACCCAAGGGCTTGTCACCTGCTTGAAATGTAGGGTGAACTCGAAGAGGTCTGGGAGGGGTGAGAAAAGAAAGTTGCTGGTAGGGCTGGGTCAGGTCTGGGACACAGATCAACTCCAAAAAATCAGTTGCCTTCCTATACACTAAGGATAAGGAAGCAGAGAGGGAAATCAGAGAAGCGTCACCTTTCACGATAGCCACAAATAGCATAAAATATCGTGGGGTAACTCTGACTAAGGAAGTGAAAGATCTATTTGACAAGAACTTTAAGTCTTTGAAGAAAGAAATTGAAGAGGACACCAGAAAATGGAAGGATCTCCCTTGCTCTTGGATTGGGAGGATCAACATAGTAAAAACGTGAGCTGGATTTCTGTGTGCTTGGGAGGAGCCAGAGCTTTAGAAACTCCTGTTCTAAAAGGCTCTGGCATTGCTATTGTAATAGTTCTTATGCTCGGCCACACATTAGAATTGTGTTTCAAAATATTTGGTGCTCGCATTCTCCCTACGGAAGATCTAAGAACTGTGGGTATAACGTGTCTTCAGGACATTTTAGAAGTTCTCCAAGGGCTTTAAGGGGCAGCCAAGTGTGGGATTATAGTAATCACTACACCGCAGTTGGCAGAAGAGTCTCAAGAGAGCTGTGAGTGTCTCTCTCACCCTGACCCCTGCGGTGAATGTAGATCTTCAGAGCAGCAATCGCAGAGTGGCGCTGTAGTTTAGATCTGGAATGCTTTACAAAGAATCATAGGTCAAAGTCTTGGTTCCCAGCCCATACAGTTGCCAAGAGGTCGTGAAACTTTAAAAGGTGGGGCCAACTAGGAGAAAGCCCATCATCAGGGGTGCGTTTTGGGTAGGGTCATTGAGATCCTGGTCTCTTTTGTTTTCTGGTTATCATTAGGGGAACAGTTTCCTCTTCCACAGATTCCACCAGATTCACTATGCCACAGCAGGTCCCAAAGCAATGGATCAAATAACCACGGACCCAGGGTTTCTTTACTGTAAATTTGTTCTCTCAGGTAGTTTGTCACGCTGACAGAAAGCTAGCACAAGTAGCAACACAGCATCTGACTTTTCAAGAAGGTAGTACTGACATTTATCTGGAAGCTCTCTTTGTATTTGACCACTCTAATGATGCTAAAATCTGCATATTTTTATCTTTTTTTATACAGACAAGGAAAGTAGCGGTTAAAGCGCTCAACTCTTTCACTGAGAATCTCACAGGCAGTGAGCAGCAACTGTATCTGCTAAAAGTGACAAGATTTCCTGAAGCTAGAGTCTAGAAGTCAGCAGCTCCGCACCCACATCACCCTTCAGGCCTTTTCTCCTTCATCGCTACTTGTACATGGAAGGCAGGGTTTGCTCACTCTGAGGGAGCTCTGGGGCTGGGTTTTGTGTGAATGCATCAAATAAGTCAGGGCATCATTGGTGGAATAGAGGCTCCTTCCTCACAGAAACACGGAAGCTTTTCGTAGACTGCAGGGTGAACTTGAAGAGATCTGGGAGGGGTGAGAAAAGAAAGGTGCTGGTAGGGCTGGGTCAGGTCTGGGACACAGCGGCTCTTGTGGTTGGGACCTAGTGCAGGGACACACGCCAGGCAAGAGCACCATCTTCCTTTCTTGGCATTCCCAAGGACTCAGCTACCCCAAGTTTGATTGAAAGTCAGACCATATGCTCATAAAGATGAGGGAGACATTCTTGCTTAGCCACCTGCTTGGGCTTTAGAGGAGTGTGTGCTTTTTACACGCTCTAGGTTGTTTTGACGCTCTCCAAAAGATCGGCCCCTGGGAGAGGCTAGTACTGCCTCAGGTTCAGACAGCTCCTAATCACAGAAGGAGCCAGCAGCTGCTGTGGGAGGAGGCCCTGATGCCCTGGGCATTTTGCATATCTTATCTCATTTAATCTCAAATGCGGTGCTTTTGGGATGTGATAACTTTGCTGCAAACAAAAGCACTGAATTGCATGCCCCCCCCCCAAGTGTTTTTCAGAATATGAGCTGGGTGGAAATTTGAAAACTAGGCAAAGATTTGCTGCCTCCAAGTGCAGAGCGGCCACGAGGAGAGGAAGAGCTAGCAGAGCCTGTGATGGGGCCGCAGCTTTGTGTTCAACCTCAACTAACTGGAGATCAGAAAGGACAAGAGTTTTCCTTGCAGCCTTGCAGGGCTGAGGAAATAGCTTAGTCAGTAAAATGCTTACTATACAAGCATAGCACCTGAGTTCAATGTTCAGGACCCACATTAAAAAAAAAAAAAGCTGGGCTTAGTAGCCTCTGTTCCCAATTGCAGCCCAGCAGAGGTAGGACTGGGGACTTCTGGGGCTTCAGGCCAATGAAAAGCCTTGTCTCAGTAAGCAAGATGGCGGTGCCTGAGGAAGGACACCCAAGGCTGACCCCTGGTCCCCACGAGCACACACCTGCACACATCCCTGCCCCCTGCCAAGTTCTCTTTTCCCTTTTGAACACTTGTAGGTGTCTTTGCTTTCACATGGTGCAGGGATGAGGAGAAGGGAATCAGGGGTTGATAAAGGTCATAGTATGTTTCCTCGTATATAAACATCTAGGTAACCCCCTCTGTTTCTATTTTTCTAGGTAAATTCATTTAGGAGGACTAGGCAAACTCTCTCCTACTCTCCTATTTCCTGGAGGAGATGGCTCCCCACCCCTACGACTTGGATGTTTTGTGTTAAGCATAATTATTTCAATTATGCTGATTCTAAATATTTCAAAGCTAAGAAACAGATAATTAAAATTTTCTTTTGTTAGAAAGGACGAGACCATAATATACAACTATAAAAAGCTTTCTTTTTCCAGTCTTTCCCAAAATACAAGCATTGCATAGCCCTTCTGGTGTGCGCACACATGTTTGTGTGTGTGTGTGTGTGTGTGTAGTACGCATTTTCAAACCTTGCTTCCTGTGTGATTCAGCTCCAGTTTCAACACTTCTGCAATCATCGATTTTGTGAAAACACAGCCCATTCTTACGTGTCAGCTCGCAGCAGGCAGCAACACACTGTGCACAGTGCCAAGATGTCTGATCCTGTTCTTGGTGAAGCTGATCTTATTCGTAGGGGGATTTAATACCTGGGCAGCCTGATTCCTGACAGGTATCCCCAGTGGCCACAGGAACTGTTCCACTCCCATGAGATGGCTTGGAGGTGACAGTGTGGTTTCTATGGGCTTGTTTATTCTCTGCTTTGCTGTTTGAGATGTGAAACTGACTCCCAGGAATGTGTTCAGGAAGCCAAATGTGTGGGCAATGCTGGGCTGATGGGCGAAGGACTCAAGATAGGTGTTGGCCCAGGAGTAGGGGGTGAAGCTACCACAGAGCCAATACGGAATCTAGCTAGGTTCCCAGGATATGACTGGAGGAGGAACCCAAGTTCAGTATTTATGTTAGAGGCAGAGGCTCTCAGGGGACTTAGAGAAAGGGCCTGGTATTTTGGCCCAGAGAATCCTAGCCAGAAGCTCAAAGAAAAAAGTATGTTTTTGAGTCCGAAGAAAAGAAAATATGACCGATCCTGATGATTGAGGCGGTGACAACTCCCTGGGGAGGTGGAAATAGAAACGAGATGATCTGGAAATCGGTGAAAGTTTCATTTTATAGGAGCCAGCCATGGACGGCAGTCAGTCAGGCCCGGTAGAAAGTAGCCTGGCCCTTCAAACGCAGTGATTCTTGCTTTCTGGAATGAAGTTAAAAGACTTTGTGAAGGTGCAGGGTGGGTGTGACCCAGAAGATATTTAAATGGATAATTAACTTTTATTTTTATTTATTTATTTTTTCTTGCTAGAAAGGACAAGATCGTAACTGGAGAATTTCCCCTTCATTGGCTAGTGTTACGGCATGAGAGGGCCCACCACTAGCTGGTGTTACAGTATGAGAGGGCCCACCATTAGCTGGTGTTATGGCATGAGAAGGTATAACATGAGGGCTTGTTTGTTGGGGTTTCTGTCCTGCCCAGTTCCCACAGCCTGCATGTCCCAAAGAAAATCACACAGAGGTCTCCATAAGTTATAAACTGAATGGCCCATTAGCTCAGGCTTTGTATTAGCTCTTATAATGTATATTAACCCATTCTCCTTATCTATGTTAGCCACCTGGCTCAGAACCTTTTTCAGCAGGCTAGGTCACATCCTGCTTCTTCTGTGATCTGGGCAGGATTGTGGAGGAATGGGCTTCCTCCTTCCCAGCATTCTCCTGTTCTCATTGCTCCACCTTTACTTCCTATCTGGTTGTCCCACCTATACTTCCTGCCTTGCCAATCAGCATTTATTTAAAACATGATTGACAGAATACAGACAATTCTCCCCCACCAAGAAGGCCCACTGTTAGCTGGTGTTACATCATGAGAGGGTCTACTGTTAGCTGGTATTACATCATGAGAGGGCCCACTATTAGCTGGTGTTACGGCATGAGAGGGCCCACTGTTAGCTGGTGTTACATCATGAGAGGGCCCACTGTTAGCTGGTGTTATGGCATGAGAGGGTCCATCGTTAGCTGGTGTTATGGCATGAGAGGGTCCACTTGCCTTCTGAGCCCCACACTGTCCCTTTGAAAGAGAGGTGGAGGGATTTACTTTCTTGTTCTCCCCTTTTCGTGGGGGTCTTTAAAGATGGGAAGATGTCTGACTACAGCAATGCTGACCCCTATAACATCACTAGACACTTCTGACTGCTGAGTACTCACAATGTACCACCTATGACCAATGGTTGCCATTTGCACAGCCCTGATCTGGATGGCTTTGAACCTATGGTGTACCTGTGCATACAGAACACACAGAGAAACAATGTCCTATATATTTTACAAGTAAGAAGAATTTGTCTTTTACAAGATTGTATGTCTCCTTGGAAGCTACTATGACTGTTTCAACTACCAGAGAACATTGACTTGGGAGCATAAATTAAATTATAAAGCAGATTAAACACAAGGCGTGTCATTATTTTAACTGAACACTTTAAACTATACTGTTGTCTAAGGAGATATGTCAAATGGAAATTACCCAATCACAAGTAAACGCTTTATTGACTACTAAAGCCGTATTTCTCCAGTCCCAGCTTAACAGCCTCAGTGGATTCCCAGCTGGGTTCCAAGACTCCTCTCTAAAGACAGGAGCTTCTTTTGTTGCATAAGATAGTCACCTTGGACATGCCCCCTGGGGTTTCTTTTAGCTCAGAACTCTTCGAAGTGTGTGGTTGGATGCCCTCATCCAGACGGGTGAGCCTCTATGTCAACACCTCATGATGATCAATACTTGAAATCACTCAAGTTTGAGAGGGCTTCGCTCTATGGTAATAATGCTCTGTGTGGAAGAGCCAGTCTGTACTCGACCACGGAAGCATATAGGCATCCATCTTTCTTCATTATATGACACCTTTAGTGGAATCAGGAGTCTGTGTAATTCCCCCATCCTCTCTTCGCAGCCGCCCCTTCTTGTCCTTGGAATGAAGACCTGTGGTCCTCTTACAAATTAGCACACAGCTACCTTTATCTGTACACAACTGATAAAAGTAGAAGGAAGCAGCCAGGATGAAGCTGCTTACTTGGGAATAAAGGAGAGAGAACATGCTTGTACCTTTTGAATTAGACACTCCCGGGTGGAAAGTCCATGTCCCAATCCACATGTACTTCTCTACAAGATGGAGGTATGATAGTCAAGTCTCAGGGGGCTTCATATGCCTTGATTAGAAACTTTTGACACTGATATTTATTTAGAAGTGGATGCTATTGGAATTTCAAAGAAAAAGCATCAGATGGAATCTATTTGTGCTTTGAAAACCCCACATAGAATACCGACAGCATGGAGTTAGCATTGATTGTCTGTCCCAGGTCGTGAAGAGCTGCAGGGAGTGCCTTTGGCTCTTGCAGTACAGCTGGGAAGGTCTTAGTGTCACATTCAACCAGGCAAGTGCTGTTGCTTTAAGAACCTGATTTCAGAGCATTTCAGTACAAAAATATTTACCCCCTCTCCCCTCTCATCTTCCTCTCTTCCCTCTCTTTCTGTATGTGGTGTGTGTGTGTGTGTGTGTGTGTGTGTGTGTGTGTGGTGTGAACATACCTGTATGCATAGGGAGTGTAGAGGGGCTTGTGAATTCAAAGTCTTGCTGGCCAGTGGACTGGGGTCACTGGGGGTATTTTCATAGGGGCCTCTATGTTTGAAATGGAAGTTGGTCAGAACACATGGTCTCTAAGCTTCCTTCCAATCAGGAGCCTGGGAGACCAAAGTTTTCTGTGGGTGAACCCTTCTCCAATGAGCTGCACCTGAGCACAGGGCTTTCCATTGAGATCCCTATTTCATGCGAGTGATCTGTTCCTAAACATTTTCTATAAGGCATCATTTGTATGGTGTAAGGCTAATTTCCCCAAAAAACTAAATATAAAGAGAACAGATCTCCCCATCTATCTTGGCAGCTCCTCCCTGACTCCCTCCTCCCTCACCCCTTTCCTTTTCCTCCTCCCTTGCGCTTTCTCTTCCTCCCATTCGCTCCTCTCTCCCCCTCCCCTTCCATGTTCTTTCTCCTTCTTTAAAGATGCTTGTGTTTGTTTAGGCTCAGAATTATCTGTTCTCTCTGAGAGTAGCTCAGCTGTTCATTGTTTTGTGGCAGCTATGTGACTTTATTTAGATTGTTTTAGCATATCAAATCTTTGTGCCAAACTCTTTTGGGGGGGTTGTTTTATTGTAACTTGATGAAAGGGTATAAACTGTTTTGGAATATAAAAAGGCTACATATAGCTGTAACAGTGAGTGTTAATACAACAAAATAATAAGCAAGATTATCAGCCATCATTTTGTGATGCTCAGCCATGTGGTCGCATGCTTTGACCAAAAGACAATGGGTATTTGTAGACAATGGGTACTAGTAGGCAATGGCTATTAGTAGACAATGGTTATTAGTCGTTAATAGCTATTAGTAGCACTCAGTGAAGGTTTCACAGTTTATAATTCACTCTGCTTGCTAATACTGAAATTTCATTTTGTTTTCTATTTTTAAGAAAAGATGCCTGTTGGTGGTGGATCATACCTTTAATCCCAGCACTCATGAGGCAGAGGCAGATGAATCTCTCTGAGTTCAAGGCCAGCCTAGTCTACAATGTGAGTTCTAGGACAGCCAAAGCTATGCAGTAAAACTCTGTCTAGAAAAACAAGTCAAAAAAAAAAAAAAGAAAGAAAGAAAAGAGGCAGAGATTTGTAATTTTACATACTTTTGCACTCTTACTTAATATTTATCATGTAATTTTAAATGCACATAATCTAAATTTGTACAGAATGTCAAACATACCACATTGTAAGCCATACTTAGGTGTGCTTTTGGTAGAGTCTTTCCCTGTTTTTCAGGTGATATTTCTGGAACCCCAGTTCAGCCAAAGTTTATAAGAATGAGCAGGGCAACAGTACATAAAAAAGCAAAAGAACATCAGCTCCAGAGGAAACATCCCATTTCCTTTCGGTGGATGCTTCGTGTGTGTCTCACCACCCACGAGCTAAGGAAGGTCTAGCTGCTGCTCAGGCCCTGCTATCACCCCCTGAACCTTTGCTTGGTCTCATTTCCACCTCTGAAGGGGCTGCTGTGGAATAAATGTTTTGTATGATGTGAGTGGCGAGAAAGACTCCATTTGTAATCAGTTTCCTTCCTTCTCCAAGATCACACTAAGACACGGAGACATGTGCACTCTCTAATCTCTTCTCAGAAAAAAAGTGAGAGCTGGGCATTCCCTGTAGGATTCAGGCTTTAAATGGGGTCATCCGAGTGACCTTGTTCCATAACTTCTAAACAGCTATGCAAATTCAAGGTGATTACTACTAACTGTCCAAACATCCCTTCTTTGAACACCACACAAAGCATCCTAAACTGGGAGAAAAGTGTTCTTAAAATCTCATGATTATGAATGTGCGCATTATTATGAAGTCAGTGTACAAACCAGCCCTCTGAATCCGGGGGATTCATGTCCCTGGGTTTGACCAACTGTGGACCAAAAATAATCTCTGACAGAAACTCTGTCCTACCTGCTCATCTGGGTTCTCCTTGTCCATCCACAAAAGCTAGGAAATGGAAACAACCTAGATGCCGTTATCCAAAGAGTGCATCATGAAAATGTAGCTTATATACATAAAGGGAAGTATTTTCTTATTGGAAATTTGCTTCCCTCAGTTCCTGCATCTGGGGCTACCAAGGGGTGAGTGCAGCCCATTGCAGCGTACTCTGCCACTGACTGCAGTCTCAGCATGTGTTTTTGCTTTTATTATCACATTTGATGAGAGAATAGCATAGATTCCAGTCATAGAAATAGAAATGTACGTTGTAACACATAAGGCTTGGTTGGCCTTTCTAGAATTGTAGAATTTTTCATTTGAATTTTATAAGACATAGAGATATCTCTAAGCATTTTGCACCAAAACTGATGTTGAGAATAGATCTCACATTATAGTGGAAGCTGACCTTGAACTTGTGGCAATCTTCCTGCCTCAGCTTCATGAGGATTGGGATTATTTGCATGAGTCACTGTATCCTGGTTTGCAGATTTTTTTTTCTATTCCTTACATTTTACACTCCTTTGGGTTTTCTTTTAAACATTTGCTGTTCTTGGAGCAACAAGCACTGGTACCAAAGCCAGTACACCCGGGCTTCAGGAGCACAGAGAGGACTCGACACATTAACTACTCAACTCTACTTTTCCTTATAATGAAAGCTTCCTTTGTCTTAACTGCAAGAATGAACGTATATACAAGTACTGCTAAATTTAAAAGTTTTACAAAAATACAGAATTTGAGCTCAAAACTTAATTTGTAGAATAAACATCACAAATTCTACCTTTATGGACCCTCACTACTTTTTCATTTCCTTTCATTACTTCTAATACTTCAGATAGAATAAAACAAGCAAACAAACAAACAAAGAAAAACATCCCAGGCCTCTGAGGAAGAGGTTCTGCTGTTACAGTGAAAAGGCCCGGGGACAACAGCCTTAGAGTCGGTATGTCTATCTAGCTCTGAATTGCATAAATTCTATTTCGTGGATTCTCCCCACCATAAAATCAAAATCTCCCAGTAAATTGTGATTTGCTGTCTTGTCACTTAATTCAGAATCCAAGATGTCATCAATCAATAATGTTGATGACAAAGTTCCTGAAGTTGTCATAAAAATATAATCATATATTGAAGCTTAAAATTTCAGGATGCAACTTCCAGGCGAGCACTCTTTAGCTTAGAGACAAGGAGGCAGAAGCTGTGACCCCAAACTAAACCAGGAATTACTGACCCTGGAATACCTTCCACCTGAACGCTTGGGATCCCATTACTCAAGTCATCTTTCCCGGCCGTCGACGTTTCTAAGAGCCTCCTCGGAAACTTAAAACCAAGGCAGAGCGCTGCCAGTCAGGACTCGGTTTTCTCACTTTTGCCTAATCTTTGCTCCGACCCTCATATTTAATCCTCAAGCCCGGGAATGTTACAGAAACTTCAGCTGATGCGTCACCTTAGCAACAGTGCGACTGCGGTTCTCAGTAGGAAGAAACGGGTATTTTCCTTCCGACTATATTCACCTGTACTTTCTTTTTGAAGAAGAAAGCTTGTTCAAAAATAAGTCGTAGTTTGTAGAAATCTTCTCTTACCCAAAAGTTTGGGTTTACTTTTTTATTTTATCTTTTTTTTTTATTCTTTTTCTTCACTTACATTTTCAGAGAAGAAAATTTTAAAGAAAGAATCGAGTACCCAGACGCCAGTGTGCCGGTCATATTTTCTACCAGCGTCGAATGGTCCTAAAAGTTCTGTAGTGTTTGCCCACTAGTCAGTGTTGTTGGGAAACAGAAAGAGGAATCCTGAAGGTCAGTAAGTTCAGGTCCCGCAGGGGAACTGCGGGTCTCTGTGTCTCCTCTGGTCTGCAGTGCCCTTCACAGGTCTCCTCCTCACTTGAATCCTAGGCGATCTGCTAATTGTCAAAAACAGCAGGACACTCGAGCCTCCTGCAGGATGCAGGCTTCTCTAGCGATCTCTGCAAGAGTCCTTGTTAGTAAAATCGACTTGATTCCCACCGGGCAGCAATGCAGACACTGCTCCGCCTACGCACAGGTTTAGCATAAAAGTGTAATGGGATGCATCAAGGAGACTTGGGTTTGAACATTCATCTTCCTCTTATCAGGATGTGACCCGAGAATACCTGATCTGACTTTCCGCATTGTCATTCATGAAGTTCCTTGTCCTCCAGTGGAGGGAAACCAGAGTTAGCCCTGCTTTAATGACATTGTCCTCAGTTTGGAAAATGTCATAGCGACAGTCAGAGATGTAGGCAGGGTTCTCCATTCTGATACCCTATATCATCCTTGTGCAGATTCCTGAATGGAAGTGTAGGACACTTACGCTTTCCTTTGTAACTGACACTGGGAAATCTTGTCCTTGATTGGGGTTTGTTTTCCTAAGTCAAGCCTGCTTAAGAGAAATTCCACACCCACATAAATCTCATAGGCAACACAAAGGGGCTTGCTCACTTGCTTCCATAGTTCATAAAGCACAGCCACCACCACCACCACAACAACAACCGCAAAGCCACCTTTGTTGTACTTCACCTAAACTCATGATCTATAGTTAACTGGAAGATGGTTTTTCCTCTTTTAAATTCAAGGTTCCCCAAACTAGCCGGGTAGTGTATTTTAGATACACTCTTAACCCACCAGCGAGTCCTGTTGGCAGCTAACTTTCCCTCTCACAGCCTGTATTTGAGGAAAGTTCTTACAATGAAAGATAAACGCAACGGTGGCACACCAGATACAGAAATGAGCCTGGAGGCGCCTGCTTCTCTGAGTGGTGGAATTCTCCACTGCCACCCACCGAAGGTAACCCTGTAGTATTTGAAGGAACAGCACAGCCAGGAAGGCCACCTTCCCCTTCCCCTCCTCCTCGGAAGCATGTCATCCAACCTGGGAAGGACTTTTTTGATCTTCTCTGGAGGGGAGTCATAAGTCCCTCATGAGAGAAATTCCTCCCCTAAACCAAAAGGAAGGGTCATCCTTGTCTCTGAAGATGAAGGGCACAAAGAGATGAGCAGACCGGCTCTGGGACCCTCCCCATGACTCATCACCATGGGTTATAGTCCCATCCCACGTCTCCACGAAGACCCATTTCTTCACCAAAACTAGCATTACAAATGCACAGGCAGGGTTTGTTTGACTTTCCACTTCTTTATGGAGGTTTCTGCATTATGAAAACTTATTTGAAGTTCAAATGTATATTTTTTTCTCCTTGCTAACGGATCTTTTATCTAGATAAAAGTCACAAACCCGAAATGGATGAACACAGACATTTCTCATTCTTTTCGAGTTAAAGTCCAATCTCCTGTTTGCAGGTGTGTGTGTGGCTGTCAAGGTTTTCTTGGTTTCTTTTTCAGTGAAGATTAGGAGTAGCTTATGGGCGAAGGCTAGCTGGATTTCAGATCACTATGTCATAGAGGTTTTACAAGAGCATGGGATTATAGTAGCGGTGCTTTCCCGTACACCTGGGGGGAGTTTCTACTTTGATTAACCAGCTATTACTATGTAACAACAACAGTTCTTTCTGACTTGAAAGGCTAAAGGAACATCTACTTCGGAAATGTTGAATGGACTTACGAGATACGTAAATAGTTTCCCACACTGGCTCCTACGCACAACAGCTTGTTTCTCTAGAAACTTTGAAGGAGACAGTGCTGCCAAACTGTGGGGACGTTTGTGAAGAACTCTGTGGTAGGGAGATAAAAATTATTCTGGTTTGGAGTTAATAATTTTGACAAAATACTCCCATCTGTGTTTCCCTAGCCCTGCCAGCCAGTAGACAATGTTGCGCAGAACAAGATGGACTAAAACATTAAGTCTTAATCTCGTAATTTAAAAATGGAACCAGTGCTGGTGACCTGGCAAGGATGAATGGTTAATCTCTGCTCTGCCTCCGGGCTGTCTTACAACAATCCTAACACCCAGCATGGCCTGTGCTAACCTCATGCCTCAGGGTCACAAGGTGAAACGTCTGTGGAAGGCAGCCATTGGTGCAGGAACTCATAATTGGTCAACGCACTGAGAACAAGTGACCGTAGCACGCTCAGCCCTAAATAGATTATCTCTGTCAAGTCCCGAAGGCCCTGGGAACATCATGCAGAAGGGATGGAAAGACTATAAGAGCTGGAGGATGGAGAAAAGCTCTAGGAAACGGTTTATTCTGAATGGACATGGCCATTGCAATCAGGAACACACATCATCTGTGGTTACTTTCACAAGAGCTGCCCCAGATTGGTACCTGTTGACATTCTCCCATAAAAATTAGAGGAGCTCAGGGGGCCAAACCCTTCCTGGAAGAACTATTGGCATCTAGTTGTTGCTGGAGGAGAGTGTCTCCTTCGTTAGTGTCAGTACGGGTACGTTACCCATGTTCCTATAAATAATTCTTCACCATGACCTTACAGGCAACCCTAACGAAACCCAGTGGACACACAACCACAGACACAGAGGAAAGAAGAAAGGTTACTATTTGAGAAGGTGGGGTTCGGTGGGAAGAGGAGGAGGGGGATGAGTAGAGGCGATAAGGGTGACTATAATCTAAATAAATTACATACATGTACAAAAATGCCAAAAAGGAAATTAATAGTGAAAAGGATCATGATTGTGTATGTGTTTTTAAAAAAACTATCTATTTATTCTCATGGTGTGGGAGTGTGCATTCTGTGGGCAGCATTGTGAAGGTCAAAGGGCAAGTTGGTGGAGTCCATTCTGCCCTCCCACTTTGACACAGGTGCCAGGGATAGAACAGATTGGCAGACTTGTATACCCAGTGCCTTTATCTGATGAACTATCTTGTCACTGAGCACAGGTTTGTAGGGCTAAACTTTGGGATTATGGTTGTTGATTGCAGACTGTTTCATGAACCTGTATAACAAGATAGATAGTGTCTGAAGCCACAGCGAATATAAACTCGGACTTGTCCCCTTATTCTTTATCAAGTTACTCCATATCTTGTAATCACAGGCCTCTTCTCCATCTGTGAGCACAGACCTAGGGGCTGGTGCAGGTAGCCATGCCTCGATGAGGAATGCAGGAGGTGGCGCCTCAATACAGGAAGTGAGTCACTGGGACATCCTTTGAGGTTCTATAGCCCAGCCCCACTTCCTATCAACTATGGAAGCAATGTGACCCCTATATCACACTCCTGCTGCCATGCTGTCCCCTCAAACTGCTCTCCACACAAGTCCTTTCTCCCCTAGATTCCCCTCCTCAGGTATTTGGTCTCAACGATGAGGAAAGTAGATAGCATACGATGTCCTTGCACTTAGCTGAAGAAACAGAGAATGATCTGATTAACTCACTTAATATTCTGACAATAGAAATGCCGAGAAACACTACAGCCAAAGACCCACAGGCTCTGAGCAGTCAGATAAAGGATTTAAACCACCTTACACTCAAGACACTTGGGAACAGTGAGAATGGTAGAATAAAACCCTGAGTTTTGTTGGTTAACAGAAAATCTCAGGGTCTCCAAACCCATTACCAGAAATCGTTTCAATCATATAGATGTAGTGGGCTTCCACTGTATGTAAGGCATTGTCTAATAGGATGGGGTAAACGGACTATAAAATACAACCCCCATCTCTGTGAGCAAGCCTCTGAAGCCATCCGGAGGCAGCAGGGTTGCTGTGGTAGAAATAGCAACACCTCAATGGGTGTTAGAGGCGCAAGTTCTTTCTAGTCCAGGATCGTCAGTGTGAGCGTATACAATCACTTCTGTCTTTCCAGGGCCAAGTTTTCTCATCTGTAAAGCTGGAGTGTATTTATTTATTTATTTTGAGATATAGTGCCATGCATCTGGTTGACCTTAAACTCTCTATAGCAGAGGATGGTCTTAACTTTCTCATTTTCCTGCCTCCAACTCTTATGTTCTGGGGTTGTCAATATGTGACACCATGTCTAATTTACGCACTCTGGGGATGGGACCCAGGGCTTCAACTATGCTCGCCAAAAACTCTACCAATGGGGTTGTAGTGGTGCACGCCTTTAATCCCAGCACTCAGGAGGCAGAGACAGGCGGATCTGTGTTGTTCCAGGCCAACCTGGTCTACAGAACTACCTCTATCAACCAAGCTACATTCCTAGCCCCTGGTATCCACCATAGAAGTTGAGAGGATAAAAATTCAGAATGGATAACATACTGATGGTGCCCCGAAGTTATGGTAGGGTCGTGCTCTTATTAACCCAGTTAATTCTGAAAATACTATGAGTCAAAGTGAATTTCGTATGCTTAGCTCATTGCACATCATAGCTCAGCCACACTGTGTGCACTGCAGAGTGCCCGTCGTGTCTCTTTGATCTCATGGCTAACTGGTGGCCACAGCTAATGGCTACTGCCCAGCACGGCAAGACGGTACCCAACCGCATATTGTCAGCTGAGGGGACAAGGCCAAAATCCAAAACTCAGCTTGTGGCTTCTACCGAATGGGTCACCCCAGCAGCGCTGAGGGAGCTGGGAAATTGTCATAGTGAGAGTGAAAACTGAAACGTGACAGAATGAATGGCGCTTTGTCAACTGTAAAGTGCTGTGTCCGACTTGGAAATCCATTCACTGGCTGGGATGAGGCAGGAACCGAAGAGAGCCACTCTTGTGGGCATTGCCAACTCCACAGAGGTCAACAGGCATCCCGCTTCGCTTTCTGTTGCTGCGGTAAATGCCATGGCCTAAAGCAACTGGGAGAGAAGAAGTTGCAGGTTTCAGTTCCTCACTGAGGCAGTGAGGGGAGGAACTTGAGCAAGGACGATGGAAGGAATCAAGGAGGGAAGCTGCTCACTGGTTTGCTCTCCAGCTCATTTCTCTCTATCATATGTCTCTGATTGTTGTGTATAAGGCCCTGGCCCATCTCCCTGCAAGTGCTGCCAATCAAATGGGTCAGACCCTCCCATATCAATCATCAGTTGAGATGATTCTTCAAAGACATAGGCACGAGTCAATCTGAGGCGATTTGTCCATTGAGAGGTTTCTCCTTTTCAGGTTGCTCTATGCTGCATCCTATTGACATTAAACACTAAATCATTACGTCAAGCCTCCAACTTGTACCTAGCCACACCCAAGCAGGAAAACCAATGACTGTGCCATTTTTAAAATGTCATTGAGACCGTGCTGGTGAGATCACTCAGCCAGTAAAGGCGTGTGCCACCACACCCGATGACCCCAGTTTTATCCATGGATCATATAGCTAAGGAGCGAATTCACTTCCATGTTTTGTCCTCTGACCTCCAATTGCTCATGCTTACACACACACACGCACACACACACACACACACACACACACACACACACACACACACGAATATACACTAAAATGTAACAAAATGTTTTTTTTTAAAGAGTTATCAAGACCATTGCCAATGGGTACATCTACAATATAACTCCTGTGTCAAAGGCTCAGGGATTATTGTGAAAGAGGGGGGAAATTATTGTAGGAGCCAGAGGAACACGGAATTTGCTGTGAGACTATATCTCCTAGGAACGTCAGAAACTACACTCATAAAATCTCACCAACATGGCTGCCTGAACATGACCTGAATGAGGATGATACCAAGAGGCTTTCTAATTGGATGGAGGAGAGATCACAAGGCCTCAATGGTACACAAAGAATTACAGGCAATTAAGGAATGCTGGGAGCTGGAGAAATAGTCTTCCCCAGGGAAGCACACTTCAGTTAGTTATCAACACCAAATGGTCAGCTCTGAAAATATGCTTACAAGTAACACTATATGCTAAGCATATGCTATTTATATATTTACGACTATTTATGTATGCGCATATATGTATGTAACAACAGTTAATGAAAAAAAAAGTCATGAATCTGAAAGAAAACCAGAAGGGATGTATGAGGGCTTGGAGGGAGGAAAGGAAGGAGGATGTGATGCAATTATAATATTATTTCAGAAAAGCAGTAAGTTATCAAGGACGTTGTTTAGTTTGTACTCTTTAAAGTAATGCTGTCGACTTGGTGTGCTCAGTAGATTTCACAAATGAGGGAGTCTAACCTTGTGGGTCAGTGTGGACGCAGGGTCATAAGTATACATGTTCTTTGCTCGCCAGTTGCCTGGAGTACGAGGTTTGGGACCAAACCTAGGTGACTGTGTACACGACAAAGCTTTGGACAGCTATCATGAGGATGCTGGCCTAGGCACTGCTGCTCTTACACGCTCTTGCATGCCTGTGGTGTCCTGAGAGGCAGCTGAGGCTCTGGCAGAGACAGCAATCACAGTGTGCCTCCTGGAGCTTCTAATGATTGGCACCATTTCTGTTCGCAGGCAAATAGGGCTGCCCAAATCCTTCCACTCGGCCCTTCATGTCTCTGGATGTTCTTCAGAGATGGCTGAAGAAACAGGGCCGGGGAGTTTATTCTAACAGCCTTGTTAGCCTTGCAGGGCATTCTTCCTTTACCGCATACATCACTGAAGCAATAGGGTTGATGCCGTCAGTGACAAGGCTGGTGGGTGAGGAGAGAACCAGTGTGGGCCTTAGGCTGTCTAGACTCTGTGCAAATTGAGCCGCTGAGAGTCCTGGGAGGAAAGATGGTAGAGAAAGGACTTATAGGAGAGCCAAGAAGATAAATTACCGCTTACTTGTGTGAAGATTGCATTCCAACATTTCCTTCTCCATTAAATTATAAGGTATTTTAATTTTGCTTCTACTGTCCTATGTTTTCGATTTTCAAAATGGTAAATCAAAACTCTTAGGCTGTGTAGAGGGCTCAGTGGGCATATTGCTAGCTAGACAAGGATGAGGGCTTGAGTTTGCAACCCCAACACCTGCAGGTGCAACAGGGCCTTCCTGTAGGCATTGCTTTGGGGTGGAGACAGGTGGATCCCCGGGGCTTGCTGGTCAACCAGCATCCCTGAAATGGTGAGCGCAGGTTCAGTGAGAGACCTTGTCTCAGAACTAAACAACACAATAAAAAAAGGGTGGAAAGCGACTGAAGAAATGAGGTTGACCTCTGGCCTCCATGTATACAAGACATGGACACAGGCCCTCTCTCTTGTTCTCTCTCTCTCTCCCTCTCTCAACAGCTCATGCAGGTTCCAGAAAGAGGCAGTAGGAGATATAGAAGTCATCATCAAAGCAGGAGGATGTGAAAAATAAAATGTGTCCTTAGCCTGATGGGCTATAAGGAGACCTTGGCCCCCAAGAGACAGGCACAGGTAGATTAAAGGAACCAGCCAGCTCTGCTACCCGGTCAGCTGACTAACCTTATCTCTCCCCCACAGGTTTTGCTGTGACATTATTGGGATTGGGAACACTGTGTGCCGTCTTATTCCCACTGAAGGTAGAGGTGGGAACAATCGGCTGCTAATTTGTGTGCAGGGGGGATGCTCTAGGGCTCCTCAAGGTCTCCGGTTTTGCCTGATAACAGTCCCGAAGTCTGTGCAGTTCCTACCCTCCCTCACTTCCTTGCCAAGCTCAGTCCACTGTGCATCTGTTCATCCAACCATGAGGCAGAGAGCTTTGAGATGGTATTAGAAGGCACTTCAAGGACAGGGCACCGAGAACGGGGGCGTTTGAAAGCCCCCACTCCATCTCACTCAAGTCTTCATCAAAAAAAAGCGTAGGCAATGAACTTAAACGTTAGAAGCCCTGGAGAGGCCAGTTGTTGCCCGTTGTCCTTTGGCATATTCATATCTCAGGTCTCTGCGTGTGCTTGCCTGGCTTCTTGTCCTGGTATTTGGTCATCTCTGTTTGAACTAATACCTGCTAGGTAAGAGTAGGGAATAACTTCTCTCTGCGTCAAAAGTCCTTGAAACGTGGATGCCATCTCTAGACATTTTAGTCCTCAGACGTTCATTTTCCTGGTATGATTTGAGCCTTTAGTTAATAATTCTATATTACACTAGCAATAAATGCTAATATAGCTGATGACCGTCTGGGGCCAGTTAATAAATGAACAAAAACAACGGCAGGGATTGTGGGAGCTGTGAGAATCAGTGGGGAACTTGTTCTAGAAGGAGAACCAAGAAAAGCAGACTGTGCTCTGACATCAGTCCCAGTAAGGTGAGGAGAAAATTTCTGAAGGGATGGGGTCTAAGTCTCCAGGACCCTGGGGTGACCCTCAGGGGTGCTGGTTCTAGACGCTCAGAAAGGAGGTAACTGGAATATGCAAAACGCTCCCCAGGGTAAACCCCCTTCTGATCAAATGTTTTTACAAAGCCGAAGGTAAACAAGAAGCATGGGGTGTCAAACTCAATACTGCGCACAACTACCTTCTCAGAATCAGCATTCCTTCATGTGACAAGAGGGTCATCTGACTTGGGTAGGGCGATCTGCCTCCCACGGTGCCTTGAGGATTCTGAGAGGAAAATGTGCTACACTTGGGTTGTCATCATGAAAAGGCCAGGACTGAGTGTCAAGCAACACAGGGGAAAAATGGTTTAGTGTGTGTGTTGACTTGGCCACCTTAGGTCAGTGGGTCTTCCTACTTTGCAATTGTTTTAAGGATATTAGTCATCCGTGTTGTTACGTGGCTTAGTTTACAACTCTTTGGTGCTCGTGCTCCCCAGGTGCCCATGTAAACCTTGAGCACGGTGCTGAGTGGCAAGCTGGGGAGAAGAAGGAGGCCCAACTATAGTCATCAGAGTAGGTCCCTTCTGCTTCCATTGTTGAGGTGGGGCTGGGGAAGGAGATGGAGGGAGCTGGGCAGGATGCGAAAGTCATCTTGGATTTTAGGAAGAAAAAGAGGGATGAACCACTCTGCTCTCAGGGTCAGGGTATGTTCTCCCTCTCTGTGTGACTGAATTTCCATGTATCTGTCTACTTCTCCATCAGCCAAGACCTGACTAAAGATCCCAAACTGGCACGAAGGCTGTGTTAATTGAGTTGAAAGACTCGTATCATTAGGTGTGTTCAGGTTTTTGAGCTGGGTGGGCCTCAGTTCCTTGTTTGAGTCTGTCCCTGGTAGTGATGCCTATTTGCCAAGCCAAACCCATTCTCCTTTCCAAGCTGACTGCCCTATCAACAGCTGCTTCATCCTCCCATAAGATCATCAACACAGGCTCGAGGCATGAACTCTGACCCCACTGCCATCTCTCTGAGTGAGCCTAAACAAGCTGCCTACCCTTTAGGGCTTCAGTGTTCTCTTCTTCTGAATGGCGGTAATGTGTCTTCTGTAGTCGTGAGACACGCAACTACCAGACAGCCCCACCACAGAATCCTTGGCTAGCTATGTACTCAATGCACTGTAGCTATTACAACTAGACAGTTTTCATAAAAAAAAAAAATAGGTGTTCCTGTCAGTCTGACCGGTGTCTGAGATTCCTCCACAGCTGTACCCGAAGCTTGGGGTACAGTGAGGTCCTGGACCCTCTGGAGTCTACTCTGACCTTGGATATTGATGGCTATTTCTGAAGTAAGGCCTCCCCTCTTCTCCTCACAAGTAGTCAAAGACCAGAGCAGAGTTTTTCTCTTACATACGCCTTTCCAGGAAAGCATGGAAACACTGATAGAGTCCATGTATCTGTCGAAGCAAACTTATGAATGTTAAACAGTGAAAATATGCCCAGAGATGACTTGCACCCTTACCTTGCCCATGCCTGTCCTTGCTCAGCTGTGTCCTGACCCCACTCCAGGCAGATGTGTCAGAAGTTCTGACACACACAGAAATCGATCCTGTTGGAAATCTGGCAACTAGTCCTTCAGTATATCCTGTCCTGGCCCCTTCCTTCTCCTCTCTGCTTCCCGGCCACTGGGAGGTGAACAGCCTCCGCTCCACACTCTTGCCACCATGACATCCCGCCTCACCCCATGCAGCAACAGATCCAGCCTCCCTGGAACTGACACCTCTCCAGTCAGGAGACAACATAAACCTTTCGTTCTTGTAAATCATTTCTCCCAGGTTCTTTCTACTGTGCTGAGAGCTGACTGACGTAGATAGGGAAGGGAGACCAGAGGGTGGACGGCGAGACGCGGTTGCAAACAAAAGTAGGAACAGGAGGCAGTTCTGGCAGAGAGGTGGAACCAAGAGGAGGTTCTTGAAAGAGTGGAGGCGGTAGTCTGGCTTTGGACTGCTGCTGAAGGTCAAAGTTCAACAGGGCAGGGGAAGAGTGCCGCTGTGGGACACTGAGAGGTGATGCGCGAGGGTGCCCTACCTGTGGTTCCTGTCACTCACAGCACGGAAACCTTAGAGGCACAGGTGCAGGGAGGTGGGGAAATGAGACCGTGGAGGCCCTGAGGGATTCTGTATACACTTGCTCTACCCTCCTTCAAGGGAATCAGAATTAAGGTCGTCAACTGAGGACGATGGTGCAGGAGGAAAGTCTAGGAATGTGAGAAGCAATAAGAAAGAGAGTGAAGGAATATTACATTTTACAGTGCACTAGGAAATGCAATGTGCTTGTCCTTAGGTCCACTGAAGTTCGTGGTTATGGATAAAAAGAGAGGCAACCTTCCACGGTGCACTTCTCTCTGGCTCTACTAACCACACGGCCACAAAGGTAAGAGAAGCGTGGAGTGAAATTCAACCAGGACTGGGACTTTGCCAAATGAGTGTGGGCGGGACAAGGGAATGAAGGATGTGTGAAGAAGAAGGGATGAGAAATGGCTGGTATGGGGCTGAAGCTGCGCAAAGGACAAGGTGCAATAGAGAGGTGGAGGGGGCACGGCGGCTGGGCAGGTAGCCAGTCATGAACTGTGCCAGCAACGGTGTTTGGTAAGATAGAGAATGTATCAGGAACCGAGAAAACGGTCACTGTGTGGCAGTCAGTGGCGAGCATCCTGCAGGATCAGATTATGGGCATATTGAGGTGTTGGAGGACAGGCATGGGGCTACAGCCCTGAGACAGGATGGAAAATATTGGAGGACCGGCTAACCAGACACTGAAGACCAGGGAAGTCAAGGCAGCTGGTCACGTTGTATCTGTAGCGAGGAGTGTGCTTACTAGCTCCATTCTCCTTCTTATGTGCTCCAGGACCCAAGTGCAGGGGTGGTACCGTCTTCCTTTAGGGTGGATCTTGCCATCCCATTAATATTTGAAGGCAGTCCATTACAAGCATGCCCACAGTCTACCTTAAACAACCCTCCTGGGTGTGCTGGAGGCTTGCCTTCTGAGGGACTCCAGATTCTGTCAAGTTGACAGTCCGCTATCACTTCCAGCCACTGGAGGTACCAAGGATTTACGGAGTTCCTCCACTTTAGATAGCAAGGCATCTGTTTAGAGTGCCTTATCAGTTTTCTCTGCAGGTATGCATCAAATGCTGCTCTCCTCGGATTGCGCTCTTGTAACACCGAGGAGCCCGTGTTAGCGCAGGAAATGAAGGTGTACACCTTGGATGGGCTTAAGATGCAGCGCACATTTAGAGGGAACACTGCAGGTGCCGGGCTGTACATTAAGTGGGGAGGGGGTCTTAGGGCACAGATGCTGGGTGGTGGGTAAGTGTGACTGAAAAAGCTGAAGGCATTCTTTTATAGCAATCCCTATGTGTCAGGCCTCATGAGACCCAGCATAACCTCCTAAGCCTAACTTGAGTTTGGTGAGGCCCAGTGTAACTTCCTGAGCCTAACATGAGTTTGGAGAGGAGTGACTCAGCACAGCCCGACCTAGGTCCACCTCTGCCCAGCCACAGCTGACGTGGCAGGATATTATTGGTCCTTATTCCTCACTCCAGCTCACCCCATCCCAAGACTTCTGCCCACTACCTCAGCCCTATATAAGTTCCTGCCTGATGCAATGAAGTGAGATCCTGCTTTGACAGACTCCTAGCTCAATATGTGTTTCTCCCTGGTGGCTGGGGTTGAGGTGGGGGGTCTGGGTCTTTGAATACTCACCATCCAGCACAGCCACTGGGAGAGACTGGTGGGGACCAGCTTTGCCTCAACCCTCTCTGCTGGAGAACCCGCACCTATGTGCCGTTCCTCTGTGTTTCCTTGGGCAAACTGAACCCCTCCTGACAGCGACACACCGCAGTCCCTTCTCTTTGTTAGCTGCTTTCCCGACTCAGCCACCAGCTCTTTAAGAATAAGGGTTCTGCAATTAGTCATAGAAACTTCAAAGGCTGGTGCAATGCCCTACCGGAGTCCACAGAGGTCAAGAACACCTATTCTAAAATCTCCAAGCCTATGGCTCTCACCTCCTTCCCTCACATTAGCTTCACGCTTGAACCCATTGCTGCCTTTGCAAATGAGGCGTGGCATTTAGGTGTGGCAACCAATGAGTATAAGTCTTTACAGGTGCAGCGCTCACTCAGTACAGAAAATGCCTGGGCAATTTTAACCACTCATGCATGAAGAAAACAAGACTTCCTGTTTAGACTCTTCCAGGACTGCGTTTCTATACCAGTCAGCCAGTGGAGCAAGGCTTGGGGCAGGGGTGGGGCTTGAAGGAAGCCAACTCTGTTCTCCAGTGATCCCGAGTGAGAATTGATGAGGGAAAGATGCCAATTTTTATTAGTCTTGAGTTCTCTGAATCAAAGGTGTTCACCTCTTGGTCCAGGGAACCCTAGGACTGTGGTAGCATCCTGATCTTAATATTACCGAGGAATAAAACTGCACTGCTGTTCCGGGCTTCTGTGTCAGCCAGGGAAACAGGGATAGACAGAGCAGTGTGAACTGAGCTGAAATATACGTGGTCACATGCAGTCTCTCTCTGCCTCTTGTAAGCACCCAGCCTCCGACTGGTCAGAAGACAGCGTGGACCATTCATTCTGCCTTCTGCCTCTGTGTTTTCTCCCTGAACGGGGAGCTCATGCTCGGAGGCTCTGGGGCTGAGATAATGAGTCTAGACTGCTCATTTGCTGTGCCTGGCAGATGGGAGCACACGCCGTGGGGCAGGCTGGCTTGCTAGAGCTTGGACAGTGCCAGAGAGTCAGATCCTTCCTGTAAGCGCTGCAAGGTTATACAATTAAGGGGAGGGTGGAATGGAAACATCTTATTTCATCCCTCAAGCAACCAAGAAGTACATCTTCCTGTACTTCAGCTTGGGAATTTAGTGGAATTACCCTGAATGTTTCTTACAGTGCTTCTAGAAGTTCCTGAAAGGAATGCACACAGGTGCTTTGGTTCTTTTGGCACCTCTTTAGAGCCTTGAAGACTCAACCAGCAGCAACCAAGTAATCGACTTCTCTGTGTGTGCTTGTGTGTTTGCCTGTGTGTGTGTGTATGCTATGTGTGTGCCTGTGTGTGTGTATGACATGTGTGTACCTGTATGTATGCCATGTGTATGCCTGTGTGTGTGAATATCATGTGTGTGTGTCTGTATATATACGCCATGTGTGTGCCTCTATATACGCCATGTGTGTGCCTGGGTGTGTGTATGCCATGTGTATGCGTGTGTGTGTGTATGTCATGTGTGTGCTTCTCTCTGTGTGTGCGCTAATTGTTTTAACAAAGTCATTAGATTTCAGATCGGGGCTGAAAGTGTTTTCCCTGTATGTTGTCACTTGTTGCTCCCTCCAGCCTCTCCTGTAGCCAAGCATAGATCAGTATTTCACTAAGTAGCTGTCAACAAGGATTGGGGTAACATCTGCCATAGGAGCCCTAGGACCTGGAGGGTTTTTTTCCCTTTGTTTTTGAGACAAGACACTCCCACCTCTAACCACACCTTGTTTACTTGGTGCAGGGAATAGAAGCCAGGGTTTTGTGCCTCCTGAGCAAGCGCTCTAACTGAGCTACATCCTAGCCAGTAGCTATAGATTTTAGCATCAGAACAAGTACCCACATACGGATAACCCAACCCAGCACCTCCCAGTCTCAGCTTTCTACCCCGAGGAAGAAACTGATTTTGGATTTAGGGACTTTACAACCCTATCGACAGGGTGACACTTACTATTCATTCAAGCCTGGTTTAAAATTCAAGAGTTACCTGACTGTGAACCTCAGTTTTATCACTTGTAGAATGGGCTGACAATTGTTTCTGCTTTTCAACGTTGAGGCGTTCTAAGTCACAGTCTTGTTTCGACTTGGATAATGAGTCGTGTTTTCTGTGTGTATGAAACCAAGAAGAGAACACTGGAGTCCCTGGGACTGGAGTTATAGACAGCTGTGAGCAGCTATGGTGGGTTCACGAATTGAGCCTGAGTCCTCTGAAAGAGGCACTGCAGCCAGTGCAGACAGCAGAGCCATCTTTTCAGCCCTTGTTTTAGTTTTTCAAGACAAGGGCTCATGTAGTCCTAGATGATCTTGAATGTCTGATCCTCCTGCCTCTGTGTCCTGAGTGCTGGGGTTTATGTGGTACTGGGGAACAAACACAGGACTTTGTGTATTGTGGGTAAGTATTCTACCAGCTAAGCAGCATCCCGGGACCTGGTCTTAGATCTACTTACTTGTGGCTTAATTGAAAATCACCCACAACCACCATGACAAGGACCTTGGAACTCTGACATTAGCAGTGCTGTTAAGTTCACTAAGGAGCCACCTAGCTTTAAAATTGCCCCCTCCCCCCCAGTTTTACATGGCAGCCCTTCCTTAGGCTCTGTCCACACCAGTCGGAAGCTAATGGTTTTAGTAAGTGGGGGACCCTAGATGCTCCCAGACTCCCTGCAGAGGACACAGTGGCTATCCAGTTTAAAATGGTACTCCAGTTGGGCGGTGGTGGGCACACCTTGAATCCTGGCACGTGGGAGAAAGAGGCAGTAGGCACGCCTTTAATCTCAGCACCCAGAAAACAAGAGGCAGGCAGATCTCTGTGAGTTTGAGGCCAGCCGGGTCTACGGAGTGAGTTTCAGGACAGTCAGGGCTACACAGAGAAACCTTGTCTTAAAAACAACAATAATGACAATACTAATAAAATTAAAAATGAAAATGCTGCTCAAAGGACTGTATGTTCAAGGCTTGTTCCCCAGGGCAGTGCTCTTGGAAAGTGGTGAATTAAGAAGTGGGTCTCTGTGAGAGACAGGCCACTGGAAATGTGCCCTGGAAAGGGGCTGTGGGTCCCTGGTGCTTTGCTCTCTAAATTCTTCACCCCAGCTACTAAGAAAACAGTTTGTCCCGTCATACCTGCTGAGACCTGCTGCCCGGATTCAAACATAAGGACAGAGACGATAGAGTTAAACTTCCCAAGCTGACCTTTTCCCTTTGTAAGCATGTTATCTCAGATAGTTCATTATGGTAACAGGAAGCTGGATGACTGGGCTGCTGGTGGAAGATATACAGGCGATCCTGGAGTCCTGGAGATGCACAGGTGATCCTGGAGCACCTGAAGACATACAGGTGATTCCGGAGCACCTGGAGACGTACAGGTGTTTCCGGAGCACCTTGGTTAGTGCATGTTTTTGTTCTTGCCAACACCTGCAGCGATGATGGCTTTGGCTCCTTGTTTGTAAGTTGAGTTGGAAGAGGGTATTGATCCTCTTTTGATATATTTAACTCCCTATAAAGTTTAGGCTCCATTTTCCTTCCTCAGATAAATGATTTTTAAACTTTTCCCCAGCATAGAATAATTGGTAAAAACTCGCTGTACCTACAAAAACAATAACAACAAGCAAACAACAAACAAACAAAAAGCAGCAAGGGAGCGCATGTCCATTTATTGTCATTTATTGTCTCATTTCCTTCCCCCGTCATGGTTTCTATTGCAATCTTCCTCTCCATGGAAGACCCACATCAAATAGGGCTCCTTCCCGTGGCCATTCCAAAACACTCCTAAGTCTCCTCCTGACCGCAGACTCTGAGCCCTGTAGCTTTATACCTCACAACAACCCTCTCATCCTGCCTGTAGGATGGGCATAACCACCCTTCCTAGGCTGCGGTTCCCAGACAAGCAGGGATGGACTCCTCTTCATTCAACTCATGTGCAGAATTCAGCTCAGCATGCTGCCCGCAGCGAAGGCTGTACCAACATCTGTCGAATTCCAATGGTGTCCCATGACTAACTCCCATCCCCCACCACGGTCGCTGCCCACAGAGACCTTAGACCAGCATCATGGCTCCTGCTTCAGTAATCCCAGCTGGTACCTTCACAGCAGCTCAACCTCCCCCTCCTACTCGTCTCTCTCCTCCTTTTCTGTTGAAGGTTAATTATTTTCATTGACAAAATCTGTCACGATACACTTCATTTGTCTGTTCTTTTCTGTTAACGTTCCGGGCTATTTTAAGAACGTGATAAAAGGTGGCAGCCACTATTTATAAACTAAGACGGAGTCCTGAATTCCCCCGTGGGTCACATGCTCATCCGTCTTCCTTCTGTCTGAAAGCCTGGAGGGTTACATCTCTCCTGGTGTACTCCTTCAGAGAGGATTTTCATGTCATCTTTGCCCAGACTTTCATTTTACATGGGACTCAGATCCCTCTGTTCCTAATCAAAATCAAGAGCGAGGGGGAAACCTTGCTAATAGACGGGAGAGCTTCGTGATTGAAGGGAAAGTGAGCCTTGCCCCTGTGACTTATGTTTGAAATGTGCACTTATAAAAGCCTCAGCATTAAAAAAGTGATGATAATATCTAAATACTTCGATGTCATAGTCATTTGGTGTTGAAAACTAAGGCATGGGTGGGGGAGATTGATCAAGGTATCAGGTGCTTACTGAAGAAGCACAAGGGCCTGAGTTCAAATCCCTGAGCCCATTAAAACTGGGTGCAGTGGCACACACATGGAATTCCAGTGTCCCCATGGTGACAAGGGAAGCAGATAGGAGGACCCCCAGGAGCTTGAGGACCAGTTTTTAGGAGGATAGAGTGGTGAGGAAGAAGAGACCCGGTTTCAAACAAGGTTAAAGGTGAGGACTTACAACTGAGCTTCTCCTCTGACCTGCACAAGCTTACCATGGGCCACGGACATGCCTGTACTCACAAAAACAAATTTAACAAATGTAGTCGGGCCGTGGTGGTGCTTGTCTTTAATCCCAGGACCAGGGAGGCAGAGGCAGGTGGATCTCTGTGAGTTCCGAGGCCAGCCTGGTCTGCAGAGTGAGTGTCAGGACAGGCTCCAAAGCTACACAGAGAAACCCTGTCTCAAAAAAACCAAACCAAACCAAACCAAACCAAACCAAACCAAACAAATGTGTGCATGAGCGCGCGCCGCACACACACACACACACACACACACACACACACACACACACACACCAAGACACTCACAGTTGCAGTCAGTTACTAGAATAATATCGTCGTAGCTTTGGTGTTGAGGAGAGGACTGGCTCTTGGACCTGCTCATATTCACTCAGCAACCACTCTCTTGGTTAGAGAGTACAATGGCATTCAGCCCCAGTACTGCATTCATAGTGTGTTATCACGCTGACACACCAGTTCATTACGTCATCATCCCGGGAGAAACTGAGACTCATTACCTCCGGGCTTCACAGAACTTCCAAACTGTACGCTATACTTTTCATTCCTTCCTCTTCTCCAGCCCCACTCTGCCAGGGCTGTGATTTAAAAGACAATTCTCCATTTTTATGGCATGAGGTTCAAACACAAGAATGAAAGCAGAGAGACCCTAAGATTGAAACACACCTCCAGCCCCCTGTTTTCAATCCATATTTCACCGAAGACACTGCAAAAGCCTTTGTCTCCCTGAACACATGGTGGCCCATACTGCCACCCATGTCCCTGAAGGCTTTTCCTGTCCTGGGCTCCTCACAGCCTCTTGACACACCTGCCGCTTTGTGTCTTAGAGTCACACATTAAAAGGTCTAGAGGAGCAGCCTGGTGAGCCGGGCTCAGTTTGAGCAGGGATCGGGGAGAACGGGGCCCAGGAGATAGATGCTCAGTGAGTGAACAGACAGCTCAACTTGTGAGGTCTAGAAAGATCTGCATCCTAGGAATCGATTCTGTACTACATGTTTACCCAAAGTGATTAACCCACAAATGATACTGTTTTAATGCAAAAACAGATACAAGCTCTCTCCTCCTAAACACTCTTAGGAATATGAGGAAATAGTCAGTTTTCAGCAGTTCCCAAAGGAACTATTTTGCCCAAAGTTCTATCAAAAACCACAGGTTAGGAGCAGAAGGGGAAGTTGGGGCAGGAAGCTAATCTGGCTTTATAGGGCAAAGTCCAAGGTGGTGGAGGCCCTGGTTGGGGTGCACATTACCTTAATATAGTTGTGACAATGAAGTACCACAAACTGGATGACTTAACCATTGGTAACTGATTCCTTTCCAGTTTGGAGGTTGGAAATCAAGGCATCAGCAGGGTGGACTCTTCCGGGCCTCGCTAGGTGGTTGTAGATGGATGTCCACCTCTGTCTTTATGTTGACCCCGTTTGCACTGTTAGAGTAAAGTACTTGAGATCGGGTAGCTTATTAACACTGAGGTTTTATTTCCTCTTGCCTCTGGGTGCTGAGAGACTAAGACAAAGCACCAGCATCTGTTGAGAGTCTTCTTGCTGCAGCTACACTCCGTAGAAGTAGGAAGGGCAAGGCAGCCCCGCCCTGCACAACGCATGCGCTGTCTGTGAGGCAGGAGCCCTCTCAGCCCAAGGAGCTGAGTGGCTCCATCTCTTAACACTACCACACTGGCAACACCTGGCTATTGAAGAGGACACACTAAGGCCCTAGCATCGAGTGGTCCTTTGTGTGTCTGAATCCTAATCTCATAGACGATAGCAATCACCTTGGGATGGGGCTCAGCAGGCAGTATGTTTGCCTCTCATACACAAAGCCAGAGTCTCCGTATACTCGGGTTGGGCTTCAGTGCATCCTAACAGTCTCATTTCAACTGAATTGCCTCTTAAAGAGTCTGTCTCTAAATCCAGCACCATTCTGAGGTGCTGAGATTGGGAAATCAGCAAAGCAACTTTGAGGGGTCACACACTGGCTGGTAATAGAATGGTGACTGAGGCAGCAGTGGGTAGTCACAGGACTTCTAAGGCAAAGGTTCCCCAAGGCCTTGGCTTTGTTTTTTCAACATCGCCTCTGAGGGCAGCATAGTGAATATTTTGGACTGAGGATGGAGTCAGAAGTGTAAACGATCTCATCACATCCTTCTGCATGGAAGCTGAAATAAGCACTGGAAATGAGGACGAGGGATTCAGGTTCCCACTGTGCAATTTTGATGTGGGCTGTTCTTCTGCATGCTGAGAATATGTGCTGCTTTTATTGGTTGATAAATAAACCTAACTTGGCCAATGGTCAGGGAGAAGAGAGCCAGATGGGAAATCCAAACAGATATGGAGAGAAAGAAGAAGTCAGAGAGATGCCATGTAGCCACTGAAGGAGTAACATGCCAGAATATCACTGGTAAGCCACGGCGGTGGGGTGATACACAGATTATTAGAAATGTGTTAATTTATTTGCGAGAGCTAGTCAGTAATATGCCTAAGTCATTGACCAAACAATTATAATTAATATTAAGCCTCTGAGTGTTTATTCAGGAACTGGCAGGAAGGAGACAAACCTCCATTTAGACAGTTTTCTGGTGAGTTGGCAATAGCAATGCTTTTGGATATGGCTGTTTGAAATAATTTTAGATTCACTTAACTGTGGGCAGGAGAGACCACCCAGTGATTAAGAGTGACTGCTACCCTTCTGGAAGACTCAAGTGTGGTCCCCAGCTACAGCTGCCTGCCCCCTCCAGGGAATGTGAACCTGTATTATGATCTCTGTAGGTACCTCCACAAATGCACACACACACACACACACACACGCACACACACACATACACACACATATTTTTAAAGTCACTCAACCATTCAGGGTCCCTTCTTTACAGATACTTTGTCACCAAGCATGGTCATGACATTTTTGTTCTTCTAGTTATTACTAATGTTTTTCCTAAGATGAATCAGGTGACTCTTAAAATATGGAAACAGCTGAGGATATAGCTCAGTTGCTAATATGTTTGTCATGCAAGCCTGACGACCTGAGTTCAATCTCCAGAATCCACGGAAATGTGGTGGCTTACACTGGTGACCCTTGCACTGGGGAGACAGAGACAGGTAGCTCTCTGGACTCACTGACCAGCCAGGTGCCTACACTAATTGGGGAGGGCCAGGTCAATGAGGAATTCTACCTCAAAACATATGTGGAAAAATGGCATGTGAGATTGTCTTCTAATTTCTACATGCACACATATGCATATGTACCCCCCCCCTGCACACATGCACACATATGCATTTAGGTAGACACCACACAAAACCACTCTTTCTGCAGCACTGTTCTTACCCATCTCCCCCCTTACCTTGTGTATTTAGGAGAAGTTGATCTGCTGGCTTCACTTGCTCTCAACAAAACAAAACAAAACAACAAAACCATACTGGTGCATAGAACTGCTATTATCTGTAATATCTCCAAAGCATGTTTAAAAGGAACTTTTCTAGAACGTTGACATTAGCCCTTGCTCATGGCCTGCAGCAATCTGTGGGCACAGGATCACTTCACTTCCTTGCACTAGACAACCTGAGCTCATGGGAGAGAAAGCTGTGTTGTGTGCATCTGTCTGCATTGGTGGGAGTCATAAGAGGGTGTAATGTGGGGAGCTGTTCTAGGACCATTCTAGGGTTTGCAGTGATGGAACAGTGCAAGGAAAAGCTCTTGGCAGATGGCTATGGTCTCAGCTCACCATCTGCCGTCCCTTGGTATTATACTACATAGTTATGTCTTCCCATATTTGCAGATAGTCATTAAGAAGGTAAGCACTATGAGGTAAGGACAATGGCTTGCTTATCTGAAACTCAGTAGTAAATATTCAGAGCAATGCCTGATGCTAATCAGAGGGAGACAAGATAGATTATAGGGACACAGGACATAGAGCATGAAGAAGGAAGGTCTGGCTTGTCTGTCCCACTGACAGTCAAAAGACTTCAGACACCAATGATGAAGCCCAGATTCTCTACAGAGACAATATACGTTTCCCAAACACCATCTTGTCAAGGACAGTGAGTGCTCTTGCTTCCTTAAGTCCAACAGGATGTCTGACCTTGAGTTTCTAGCGCCCCATTTGCTGTCCTAAACTAAGCCCCTCCCACAATTCTACTTAACTTTGTTTACTGAAGGAAATCCTCCAAGTTTTAGCATAGCTGGAAGTTACAGTCTCTGAGAGCAACGTTAAAAGGGGGAGGGGTGCTTAGCAACCCTTTGTGCTGTGACTGGAGAGTCCCCGAACTCTTGTACGTGCCTACTGTAAAGAAACCCTACTGTGGTTTTTCCTGGTGAAACCCACCGCCACATTGGGCATGTCTCCTTCTTTCTCTGAGCACTCTTTTACTAACTCTCGCCTTTGGGTCTGTGTAATAATGCCTTCTAATAAAGTCTTCACCTCTGCTTCATCCTGAGATTCTTTTCTGTGATGAAGCCACAGAGACCAATTTTGCCTGAATGGAAGTCCCCAATGAAAAGAGGGACTTCTCAAGGTGCAGCCTCTGTCCCTATCACTGGGGACAGGTTGTCTGAGGCTAAAGTGCTACTGTGTCAGAAGGTAATTCCCATGAATGTTCTGTCACACCTCTAGGAATGGAGACAGTTTGTAGAGACAATGAAGGGCTATGGCAGGCCTTGCCCTTCCCCCATTCCCTCTGCCTTGCTAAACCATAGATCATATTCCTAAAGCTAGCCACTAAGGTCTATTTTCTCATTTGGCCACTTCCTCCTCCTGAGACTGACTACCAAGGTCCAGCTATCAAAGTATTGAAGTCCAGCAATCAAAAGTGCCCTTTAGGGTCACTAATTAATACGTCCAATCAAAAGAGCCAACTCATCCTAACATGGAGGTTCCGCTTTTCCCTTTATAAACTGGCATTTGCCTATGGATCACACCTGTCTCCTCTCTATCCAGGGGCAGTCCTTTGTCCCTCTGGGCAAATATTCCCCCCCCCCCCCGCCCCTGTTTCCTTCCCCTTTTCTTTCACCTTTTACCTCCTGTCTTTGTCTCTTATTCCCTGCCTGCCCATTGTCCCTTTGGAGCAAAGAAATCTCTTTGTGTTGAGACTTGGGTGTCTTCCGCAGACACAGGTTGGTTGGTTCTTTTAGATAGAAAGGCAATTTTTTTTTTGTTTGTTTGGTTTGGTTTGGTTTTTTGAGACAGGATTTCTCAGTAGCTATGGAGCCAGTCCTGCAACTCACTCTGTAAACCAGGCTGGCCTTGAACTCATGGAGATCTGACTGCCTCTGCCTCCTGAGTACTGGGATTAAAGCTGTAAGATGTGAGTGGTTTTGAGGCACAGGAAATACTGTATGGAGACAAAATATGCTAAAACGCCCTATTGAACCTAAGGACCTCAGTCTAGACAGCAAGAAGATTTTCAGAGAAGTAGCTAGTTTGCTCTTTGTTGGCTTGCTATTTTAACATTGTCTTTGAGCAGATGCTGCCTTTGTTTTGGGAGTAATACTGAATAAATCACCTTTTATCTGAAAGCATAAACTGCTGAATTATAGACACACCCAAGAACCCCTCTTCCTTTGTTAGCAAATTCTTTCAAAGTTGCCCTCAGAGAAGTGATTTTTTATGAGAAGTGACTTTGGCAAAACCTTCAAGGTCACTGGGGATTCCTCAAAACCTGCAGCGTAAACAATCACAGGGAAAGACCCCTCCTTGAGCACCTCTGTCAGAAAAGGAAGCCACAAGGCAGGATGGATTCTGCACCTTTGGGAGCCCATGAATTGACTTTCAGTGGCATTAAGTCAGGAAGAGTCCCACAGCAAGGTCGTGGCTCAGGTTCCATCAAATAGCTGTCCTTTCTCATGAACAGTACAGGAAGCACAGTTGCTCAGGGCAAATTGTTTTATTAAAATTCTTTCTTTCTTTTGTTCTTTTCTATAGATGAGTTTCGGTGACAATAGACTGCAGCGGTGTGTCTCTTTAGGACATCCATTGTATAATGATACTAACAGAGCATCAGTGAGTGCTGCATCCAGTTAATTTCCCACTATTGTCTCTAAGCATGCCTTTATCGTTTATACAGAGATGACCTCCACCCCCTCCTTCTCCCCGCTTCTTTCCTCATCTTTTTCTTTTCCTTCCTCCCTCCCCCTGTCTTTCTCCTTCCCTTCTTTTTCCTTTTTCCTTTCTTCTTTTTTCTTTTATTTTTGGTAAATTGTGAAATATTTTTTAAAAGGCAGAAGCAAATGCAAATCTCAGATATTTCATGCCTTTCTCAGTCATCTGGGGATACAAAGGGTTCCTTTGTATTTTTTATTAATACAGAAATTACAGAGAATAAAAACAGGTCTACCTTTTTGATTTTACCCCAGCTCCCGTGATCTTATTCCTTAGCCATTACTTGTGGAAGAAGAAACACCCAGACCATCATAGACGTTCGTGCAGAGGAATGCATGGCCAGGTTTTCTGACTCCATAGTCCTCTTTGTCACTCAGACCTGCATTTTCAGCTCTGCCTTCATACAACCAACTGGTACCCAGCACCTTCTGTTACCCGAGCAATCTTTCTACCACGCCAGTCTCATCACAACTTCTGCTTCATGTTCCTATTAAAATCCTAGTCCTAGGCTTTCTCCAACATCTCTGGTACCCTAGGGGTCAGTCAATATGATCTTGTGGGTCTGGGTACAGCACATAAATTACCCATAACCGAGGTGATGTCCCTGTCCTGTTAGTTAGGGTTTCTATTGCTGTGATGAGAAGCCATGACCACAGCCAGTCTTATAAAGGAAAAACATTTAACTTCGGCGGCCTACAGTTCAGAGATTTAGTCCATTATCATCATGGTAGGGCAATGGTGGTGTGGAGGCAGACATGGTGCTGCATCTAAGAGGCGTACATCTTGATAGGCAGGCAACGAGAAGTGATCAAAATGCTGGGTGTGGTTTGAACATATATGAGACCTCAAAGTCTGTCTCCACGGTGTCACGCCTCCTCTAACAAGGCCATACCGATCCCAGCAGGGCCACAATTCCTGGCAGTGTCACTGCCTTTGGGGGCCATTTTCTTTCAAACCACCATAGCCCATCATGGGATTCCAGTGTAAAAGCACTGTGGACCCTAAAAAAAAAAAAAAAAACCAGACAAGTGCCAGACATTCAAAGTAGGGGGCCTTACTTTAAAACCCTACCAATTGCTGCTCCCCTTCATATGGTGGCCAGGACCATCTCTATCCTTTCTACATCCATAACACCTCGCTGCGTTCCATAATCTAATAGTTTTCTTGCTTCTAATGACTCAGCTCTGATACATATTTTGCACCAACTGAATTACCTTAAAATATTCTTTTGTGCCATGCAAAGAAAACCTGCCTAAGTTTCAGATGCAGGAGGGAGAGCCCCATATGCACAGGATTCTCATTCACTGGAGAGTTGTGTATTGACATTACAATGTTACACAGAGTGAGGCAACACTGCCATGTTTTAATGCATTAATGTCACTTTCAGTATTAGCTCCGCCCCTAGAGAGATTTATGTAAAGTTCAATCTTTCTCATATTAAGAAGTGAAAATGAATCTCCTGCCATTAATCTGTGTTTTCTTAAGTCTAGCATACATTTCCTGGGATTTTCTGTGGTAAAGAAATTGTCTGGACACGCAATTCTGAATTTTGTGCTGTTTCAGATAGCAGTTATTTAAGAGTTAAAACTGCAATGTAAATAGAATTGTGTGTATGTGTGTGTGTGTGTGTGTGTGTGTGTGTGTGTGTGTGTACTTTTGGTGGCGAATACTGTGTGCTGGTTATAATCCTGGGTGTTAAAGTCACAATTCTTAGGTTTCAACTCGGAACATGTATTTGCATTCTGAATAAGACAGTTCAATACAGTAACTTTCAAGGAACCTTGCCTCTTAGATACATATTCTTGCTGAGGTCTTGCCATGTTGATGTCAGATCTGAGACCCATGTAGACACAATGGGAGGCTTGACAGGCACTTCTTCATTAAGGGTTGTCTTTTGTGATGCTCCCTAGAACCACTGCGTCATCTCATCAAGTGAAGAACTAATTTTTTTCAAGTAGAGATACCATGGGAAGAGGGACCCAGTCCTCTCAGATGCAAAGCTACATGAAGCATAGATGAACCAATCTAGTGGAACCCAGCTTAAATTGTTGACCAAAAGAGTTTGGAACAGAATTTTAAGCAATTATGTTTCTGGGTGATTTTGTACTCAATAATAGCTTACTGGTATACCAGATGGCTGGTTACTTAACTTAGATTTGTTTTATTGTATCCAAGTGGGGCTAGGAGTACTAGAGAGTGAAAAGGTTGAAGGGAGTATGTAAGGGGAAGTTGGATAACAAAACTCGGAGCAAATATACTTTACTATTCTATTGCACAATGGCACAGTTAGAGCTCACAACAACCTACTAAATATTTTAAACTCTAGAAGCGCTCAAAGGCTGTTTCACAAAGAAACAGGGAGATGGATGCGACACCCTGATTTGATTGGCATTCTCTATGCCCATGTGGTGTTGTGTCACAACGTATCTCATGAATATGCACAATTATTTCAAGTTAATCAGAACCATAAAATAATTGGGGCTAATTTTAGGAATTTAGAGTTGTGAAGATCAAATGGAATAAAACATTTAGAAACACTCAAATGAATAAATAAATAATCAGCAAACATTAAATAGTATGATTATATTTTATACAGAAATTACTATGTTATACTGCCTAAAAGGCCATTCAGTTTTCAGTGGCATAAAACAATATTTTCATATTTTAGTTGAGTTATTGTTTTAGGGCATTTTGAACCTATGTCTATGATCTCATACTAAGCACATGCTCCATTAATAACCTGTATGTCAAGCCATTTACATGCTTCTTATTTGATACACTTTCTTTTTTCTTTTCTTTCTTTCTTTCTTTCTTTCTTTCTTTCTTTCTTTCTTTCTTTCTTTTTTTTTGGTTTTTCAAGACAAGGTTTCTCTGTAGCTTTGGAGTCTGTCCTGCACCTAGCTCTTGTAGACCAGGCTGATCTCGAACTCATGGAGATCCACCTGCCTCTGCCTCCCAAGTGCTGGGATTAAAGGCGTGTGCCACCACTGCCCCGTGATACTTACACTTTCCATGAGGGATATTATTACCTATGCTTGTGAAATAGTAGAAATTAAAAGCTATGCTTCACAAACAAATGTTTTCTTACTATTGTTGTTGTGGTGGTTGTTTTGTGTGTGTGTGTGTGGTGTGCACATGCTGTATGGGTGGATGCATGTGGAGGTCAGAAGACAGCTTTGTGGAATTCATTCTTTTTTCCACTTGATGCTGATTTGGGGGATTGAACTCAGATTACCAAGGTATGCGTGACAGGTGCTTTACTTGCTGAACCATTTCACTGGCTCCAGAAACAAGCATTTTCTAAGCTTGAATTCTTAGTACTATAGAACAAGCTCTGGATGTAGTTTTTAAGTATAGTTTAAGTTTAAGTGGGAATGGAGGTAGGGAGATAAGGTAAAGTAGGGTTAAAGGTGGGTTAAATAAAGCTAAGGATACTTGAAGAAGTCCTAAAGAAACACACTAGTTTAGTTTGCAAGCTAATTAAAAATATACACAAAGAGGAGCTGGAACAAAAGTACCTTGCATGGATGAACCATGATGCTCAGGGAGAGATGAGCTATCAAACGAAAATCTCACTGCCCAGTATGGGATATGACTGGGAGGATTTTTGGTTTTGGTTTTGTCAACATGACACAAGCTAGAGTTTTCTGGAAAGAGGAACCCTAATTTAGAAAATCCCTCCATCAGATTGTCTATAGGCAAATAGATAGGGCATTTTCTTGATTATTGTTGGAGGGGGCAGCCCATTGTGAGTGTTGCCATCCCTGGGCAGGTGGTCCTGGGTTGTATAGGAAAACAGACTAATCAAGCCATGGGAGCAAGCCAATACACACTATTACTCCATGTCTTCTTCAGTTTCTGCCTCCACTTCCCTTAGAGATGGAGGGTGGCCTGAGAGTTGTAAGATGAAATAAACACTTTCAGCTGCAAGTTGCTTTGGGTCGTGGTGTTTTACCAGAGCAATAGAAAAGCAATTAGATGGGAGAGCTCCCTGTGGGTTATTAGTCAAGAAGATCCTAGAGGGAGCAAAGGAACACAGGCCTTCGTCATTGCTCTTGGTTGCCCATACAACTAGATAGTAAAACCCCATGGCTGTAGATACTATGCATTCTGAATGCAGGGCAGAGAGAAATCAACCTGGACTTGGCAGTAGCTTCTCAGTCCCTGCTAAGTAGCTTCCACAGTACCAGAAAGTTCTGTGTAGGCTGCTTGGAGAGAAAAGATTCATATGCCCTAAACCACACTAAACACTACATGCTACAATTCCTACCTTCTGACAAGATGTGCTCACTGGATCAGTGGTAGTGTTGATGGTTATAGAGGCAACCAACAACTTTCTATTGGCTCAGATGTCTGTCCTACAAGAGGGATTTCACATCAGATACTGTAAACCTGGTCAGCAGCTCATGACTGGAGGTACCATAGGCTCTAGGGCAGTAGCTACTCTTTGCTATGTTGAATAGTCATCCTGTCAACCTACCTACAAAATATTTACCTATTTACCCATAGACTTGTGCTTCTCTCGACTTGTGTTAAAAAAGTTTCTTTTCATGGTGGGTTTTAGTTAATATAGAGACTCATAACTGAACAAAGTGGCAAGTTTGAACAACTTCAAGTGTTCATCTGTGGAGGAATCACCTATATTAAGCTCTCCCATGCAGGCTCATGGGACATTTGAGTGGGTGATGTGGGATTCCCCTCTTTATACGGTAAATATCTTTAATTACCATTGGTTAATAAAGAAGCTTCTTTGGCCTAGGACAGGTCAGAATATAGCCAGGCTGGAAGATATATATATATATATATATATATATATATATATATATATATATATATATATATATATATAGAGAGAGAGAGAGAGAGAGAGAGAGAGAGTAGGCAGAGTCAAGGAGATGCTGGGTAACTATCAAAGGAGACAGATGCCAGAACCATATCCATAGGCCACAGCCTCAAGGTAATGCATTAATTAATAGAAATAGGTTAAGCTGTAAAAGTTAGTTAATAAGAAGCCTAAGGTAATAGGCCAAGCAGTGTTGTAATTAATACAGTTCTGTGTGATTATTTGGGTCCTGGTGGCTGGGAACAAATAAGCAGTCTCCATTTACAAAATGGCCCCATTGTCTGGGGCATGGAGCTACATAATACCTAAAAAAAAGCTTAAGAAAAAGAGATGACTTCTAGACCCACAAAATGGGAGCCAAATGCAGTTTCTTGGTAGCCGCATTTTTTTTAGATAGGCTCTGTTTGCTGGTGGTGAGCAGAGGCATGGCTCCTTGAAGAGAAGGCTTCCTGACCCAGCATTAGCAGCAAAAACTACATGGCTTCTTTAAGGGATGACTTCATGGTTCATGATGGCAGCATGAATGGCTCTGACTCTTTTGGGAGGTCCTGCACTTAAATGGGGTTTGTGAGTAGCTTAATGATGACATAGACCCAATGTGTCCCTGGGACTGGGGTGGTGAGAACGGCTTACAGAAGAGGTGGACATGCCTCTGCTATGTTGAACTGGGCAGAGCAAATAAGCAGGGCCACAAAGTTGGTCTTAGCCATGCCTGCTTAGCATTTAAAAGGAAAAGAAAAGGTACTCCTGGCCAGAAAATGATTACAGATACACAATAAAGACAGATTTAGATAAAAAACAAACCCCTAAATGGATCAGTTTTTTTTTAAATATACATAGGCTTAGGAGAGAGAGGAAAAAGAGTATAGACAGTTATAAAAATAAGTAAATAGTTTCAAAAAATAAAACAAAGTCTTTGAAGAGACATTAAAAGTAACAGATGAAGCTGAGCAGTGGTGGCACACACCTTTAATCCCAGTACTTGGGAGGCAAACACAGATGGATCTCTGTGAGTTTGAGGCCAGTCTGGGCTACAAGAGATAGTTCCAGGATAGACTCCAAAACTATAGAGAAACTCTGTCTTGAAAAAGCAAAAAAAGTAACAAATGACATAAATTAAGGGAATAAAAATAATTAATATTAAAAACAATAGAGAAATAAGACAGATAAAGGTGAAAAATACACATTGTCTGGTTTATGTGGATTATTGTGTTTTTTTGAATTTCTTGACTGCAGAGAGACAATTGATTCAGGAGGCTGCTAAGCTAAACCAACATACACATTTTAAATGTATCTTGACTTCAAAATTTGAGTTTAAGAATATGTTACTTTGAAAAAGAGGTTCTGCTTAGAAAATGGGAACCTGTGCATGTGGTTTGATGGAACAAGACACCCCCCCCACACACACACACGAAAAGTCTCTGTGGATGCTAAAAATGTTTCTTCCAACAAACAGCTGGAAGCAGTTTGAAGAAAACTGTGCCCAAATTCGCAAAATGCTTATTTATAAATGTTTGTTTTCATTTAAAGGGGTATGATGTAGAAATGAATGCTTTACATTGGTATGGATTTTGGTTTATTGATACAAATTTAATATAAATTTTGTTTTATATATATGCTCTTGTTTAAGGTATTATAGGACTCATAAAATATACCATATAATTCAAATAAAAAATTAATAGATAGTCATTTATAATAGTGCAACTTGTAGTCCTGTTAGGTTTTCTGGATATGTAGAGATATATTTCAGTCAGATAGCTAATCTTCAGTACTTCAAAGACATATAGAATATGGCATTTAAAACATTTTAAGAACTAAGACTTTTTTCAACAGTGAGACGTGTCTGCTCCTGGCAGCACCAATTACTTCAAAAGGATGATGGACATCAAAGAGGCTCATTATGGATTTTGTTAGCCATTTGGGCAAGAAACTGCTCTTGCCTGGACTTCTTGATGGTATACTGTATGAACTGGACATGCAGGACCCACAGAAAAATGACTGCTGAATTTGCTAGAAGAAGGTGAGACTGTCTGATGGAGGAGGGTCATTTGTTTATCTGTTGCTTTCAATGGTTAATTAATAAAGAAACTGCTTGGCCTTTGATAGGACAGAAAATTAGGTAGGCAGAGTAAACAGAACAGAATGCTGGGAGAAAGAAGGCAGTGAAGCAGAAGCTACAGCTCTCCTTGCCAAGATGGACACAGGTTAGGATCTTTCCTGGTAAGCCACACTCGTGGTGCTACACAGATTATTAAATATGGGTTAAAGCAAGATGTGAGAATTAGCCAATCAGAGGTTAGAACTAATGGGCCAGGCAGTGATTAAAAGAATACAGTTTCCGTATAATTATTTTGGGGCATAAGCTAGCCAGGTGGCTGGGAGCTGGGCAGAACGCAGCCTGTTCCTATTTCTAGGATCCTGCTCTTCAAGCAAGGTGATTGGCTGGGTTTCCCCTACAACTGTCTTTCAGGGTTTCTGCTCCATCAAAGTAACTTCCAGACATTCTGCAGGACATAGAAGAAAGTGATTGACAAGCTGTCAATAGAGTCAAAACAGTCCTTCAAATCTCTTGCTTCATGGAAAAGTCTGACAGATACAGTGGGCCTGTAGGCTGAAGATGGATGCCCCAATGTTTCAGAAGAACTTTGGGTGACTGTTCAGACAACAAGATGTCTCTGTCATTTCTAGAACTTTCTAAGTGGCTTACAATGCACTTCATGTTTACTTAGGTAATATTATATCCATTTGGGGTCTTTGCTGGAGTTGAAGACAGATTTATAGTTTTACTTAGTTATGATAAAAGGTAAATTAGATATGAAGCTTTAGACTCACAAAAATACTGTAACTGTAATTCTTGTTTGATACCTGTTTTGTTATATGTAATTTTACTATGTTAAAGTTAAGACCTTCCTTTTTATTTAGACAGAAGAGGGGAAATAATGAGGGATTTCCCTCCATATACTGTAATATGTTTTATTACTATTGATTAATAAAGAAGTCGCTTTGGCCTACGGCTGGGAAGAATATAACCAGGCTGAAAGAGGTATCTATAGAGAGAAGAGGCAGAGTCAAAGAGACACCATGTAGCTGCCTAAGGAGACAGATGCCAGAACCTTATCAGTTGGTCAGAACCTTGTGGTAATACATTGATTAACAGAGATGGGTTAATAGAAGATGTAAGAGTTAGTTAATAAAAAAGAAGCCTGAGATAATAGGCTAAACAGTGTTACAATTAATGTAGTGTCCATGAGATTATTCGGGTCTGGGTGGCAGGGAATGAACGAGCATTCTCTGTTTACAGGTGAGTAGAAAAATAGAAGAGAGATGTCAAGTGCTGACTCCTGAACATGACATGGCTATTGAACACACCAGTTCACAGCAGCTGTGGTTACCTGCACAATATCAAGTCAGTCAACATTCCAAAATGAATGAGGGAGGGACCTCCCCTCACACTTCACACCTGGCAGGGGAGCATCGGCAGTGAATAGCTACTAAAGGAGAGAGAGCATTCCTTTCTTATGGGGATGTGGCTGCTGGTAGATTGTTTATGCCCCAGTGGATGACCTCCAAACCCATCCACATATATTTAGTACTAATTGGACTCAGGGAGTTATTTGCAACAACAAAAATGGGAATATGGAGCTGGGTGGGAGATGGGTAGGAGTATTAAGGGTATTTTAGGGGAGATAGTATTGGATAGACATGACAAAAATACATAACATAAATGCACCAAATTTTCCAAAATAAATAAAAATTAATACAGAAATGAGATCCTACAGAGAAAGCTCATGGCATGTATTTTGTATGGGATTATAATTCGTGGCCACATTCATAACTCAATTTCCTACATCGTTCTCTCATTTTGTCTTGTATTTCATATGAGTCTTTTAAGTTACCTCAAATATTTAAAATTATTTCGCATAATTACTAGAAAGCAGTATAAAATATACTTCAGTATAAAATAAAAAACATGATGTAGGTTTTAAAGAGTTTCTGATGTCAGATAAAATTTAACCAACAGTGGTGAGGAGAACTCAGTCCAGCAATGGGCATTCCTTTTCGAGTGTTACCTGGGAGAGTAAAAGTATGTTTCTGTGACCATATGATGATTTAATTAGCATTGGAACACCTGTATTCATAACTAGGTCAGCAACAAGTTTTCATCCCCAGAGTGAGTGCCTCTGATGTACCCAATGTGGCCTTTGCACAGGTCATTTTCCTGGTTCAGCAGCAATGTTGTCTGCTACCTTACTATTTGTTTTTAAGATATAGAGGGTTTTTTTTTGTATCACTGTGTACAAAATGGGGAAGTAAGGGTCATCTTGCTCTGTAGTGACAGCTATAGCCTTGTTGCCTGTATTGCACTTGGTCTGGCATGTGGATTGTAAGAGGCATTCTGCAAGGTGAGGACACACAGAGCAGAGTCATGAAGGTCAATTTGATGGCTTTGGGGAGGGGTCCAGAGTACTGTGTTTTCCACAGTACTGTGTTGTCACCGCTGCTGGTGCGTGGACTACATTCCCAGCTGGAGCACAGCATGGGTGGGCAAGCCATGCCCATGGGCCAAATCCAGCCACAAACTTGATTTTATTTTATTTTTTAAATAATACTAGCGTTACAAGAAGACAAGCATGCTCTCTTGTTTATGAGTTGTCTGTCTCCTTGTACATTATCGGTGTGAAGTGATGGAGATGCCACTGCCCCCGGGGTATAAGATGTTAAGAGCCTGGTTCTGGACAAAAATAAAAATCAATACATCCAGAGCACGGCAGGCTCATAACGTAGGCAGCATCAGGCTGCTAACTGGATATGACAGGACCTATTGGAAGAATCAAATGGCTTCCCTCGATCCCACATGGACTATTAAACAGGATAAAGAAGACACTGGCATGGTGAGAACCATGGTGATTTGAGACCCTGCATGTGAAGTGGCAGTACCTTGACAAGTGAGCAGATGCCCTTCCAGCTCTGCATCCTTTTCGCATCTCTGACCGCAGTGAACTCATCTGCACGGTGTGATTCACCAAGCCAGTGTTTGCATTCCCTTGGAGAACTGATGATTAGATCTATAGGATATTTGACTCATAACCCACTATACCAAGTTAATAGAATAACTGTTGCCACTACCCAGAGAAGAGGGTCTTGTATTCTGAGTGACATGGCCCCTAGAGTTTATGTCACTGTGGATGCTCAAAGTCACGTACCTCTACTCAGAGTCAAGGTTCTATATGGACTCCTGGCAAAGGGCCATAATGAGCCAATTAGATTTGATTTGATCACAAATCTCCAGTATGGACCATAACAAACTTTATCACACAGAGAATATTCACAATGACAAACTTTTGGCTCACTGTTGACTGTCATCACATGCTATACTAGGCACTTTTTTGGTTCATTATCTTATGAAGCTTTTCTACAAACTCTGTGATGTGTTTGCTATCACTCATGTGACTTTTGAGGTGACAAAAGAGATGTTCAGGAAAAGTAAGTAAGTAAAGCCTAGGAGGATGGCTCAGTGGGTAAGAATGCCGTCTTTGAAAGCCTGAAGGCTTGAATGTGGATCCCTAGGACCCACATAAAATATCAAGCATAGTGGTTTGTGTCTACACAGGCAGGTCTTGAAAGTTCATTGGCCTTAGCCTGGCCCAAAGTACAAACTTCTGGCTCAGTGGCAGTCCCTATCTCAAGACAATACGGCAGGAGAATAATAGAGGAAGACACCAGTATCCTTCTCTGGTTTCCCATGCATTTGTACTCACATGCATGCAACACACATACACACAGAGAGATGAGACAGATAGACACAGTAACTCAGTTAAGTAACTCAAGTTCAACCAGGTAATATCTGGCAGTCCCAGTGGGAAGGCCGGCACTTGCGAGAATTTCAGCCTTCTTTCCTCTGCTGGATAGCTTTATGTCAACTTGACACAAGTTAAAGTCATCTGGGAGAACCTCAATGAAGAAAAATGCCTCCATGATATCTGGATGGGGACAAGCCTTAGGGTATTTTCTTAATTAGTGACTAATGAGGAGGGCCCAGCCTATTGCAAGTGGTGCCATCCCTGGACTGGTGGTCCTGGGTTCCATAAGAAAGCAGGCTGAGCAAGTCATAAGAAGCAGCCAGTAAGCAGTACCCCTCCATGGCCTTTGCATCAGCTCCTGCTTCCAAGTTCCTGCATGGCTTTTGAATTCCTGTCCTGGCAGTAAGGAAGTGAGGAGAGTGTACAGTGAAGGTATGAGGAGAGTCTTCTAGTCAGCTGTGGTTATGAGTTTTCCAGAGCATTTAAAAAAAGGAATTTAATTAGGAAAGGAAGCTTTAGAGTTGAGTGGAAGCTTGCCATTGTCTCTGCCATTTATTGGCTCTGTCACCTTGGACCAGCTGCTTCCAAACCATGTGCTTTATTTTCTTCTTCTTACAGAGATCAGGCAACAGTCAAGGTTCTGAGAGACAGGCGAGCAGCAGAGACAGCCCAGCACCCACTCAGGCGAAGAGCAAGGCCCTGAAAGGTAAACCCGGATTGTCCTTTTCACCTACAGCCTCTTTCTCAAACTTAGGCTTTGCACACTTTTCCTTCAGGCCAAGAGGAGGCTCATTTTAATCACAGTGATGTATGGTATTTGGTATTTGAACTTCGCACTTGAGCCTTGGGCTGAAATGAGGGCAGCATTCCAGCTGCTGGTTGGGAGAACACCGGCCCTTCCTCTATTAGAGCAATTACCAATTCCTGACACTTGCCTTTGTGCCATTACTCAAGCGGAAGTCTCAGGTGATAATTCCCACTTTGTCGGGATGTCATTTTAATTCAGAATTCATTAACATTAATGCTCGTTAATCTGTGAAGGAAAGAGCTCGCTTGTTTGCACAGAATCATTCTTGGAGGTTTCTGGTCTCATCCTCCCGAGTAACAGACTTAGGGTTACATTCAGGAGACCAGGAAGACATCTTAATGGAAATTAAGCAGGACGTACATATGCTAAAGCAGTGGAATTGGAACTGGGTTCAGCATTTTCTAGATCCTTTTCCATGTGAGACATTTTTTAACATGCCTTTGCCATGTTTGCTCATCTGAGCAAGTGAATCTTGTCACTTTCAAAATGGAGAAATTCATATTTTCATGGCATCTTTCATGGAGAAGATGCCCAAATCCATCAGTCTACAAATACTGTTCCAGCACCTGGTGGAACGGCAGCTTTTGCTTTCCTGTAGGGGGTCCCTCTTGCTTACCTCTAAGGGGGAAACTCTTGTTCTCTCTCTTACTTTCCTGTAAGGTGGTACTTCTTGATTTACTGTAAGGGGTGCCTCTTGTTTTCCTGTAAGAGAGTTATCTCTTGTTTGCTTGGTAGGACAGCCAGCCCTGTTGCAACCTGTGAAATCCAGGAAGTCTAAGAAGCCCCCAGCTTCTCTTTCTAGTGAGGACTTCTCAGATAACTTAGATGTCTGCTTAGAAGTGGGATTTGGTGTTGGAAGGTGAGGCTGGACATTTAGCTGGTGCCATCTGGTGCTACCTAGCTACCTACTATCTCTGGAAACCCCACTCTTCAGACCAGCACATGGTTCCTTCACCGCCTCAGCAGGCCACCTCTCTGTCCACACTCATTTTATTGTTAGTTTGGAAACAAGCGCCCACTCTGCAGCCCAGGCTGGTCCTGCCTCAGCCTCCTGAGTGATGGCATTACGGTGTGTATCATCTTGCCCAAATTCCTCATTTTGTACATGTTTTGTTTAGTTTTCTGAAATGTCCCCTCAAAAATATTGGGCAAGCTCACAAGGGAGCAACCATTAGGGTCTGTACTTCCCTGCAGTGTTCAGTTCCTTAAAGGTACTCAAAAGGCATTCCCGTTCAGTTTCTCCATGCTCCATCTGGGCCACAGCTGCGATGCTTTGCTTCCAATTCCTCTTTCCATATCACATGGATGGAATCCAGGCATCCTTCTGCATCAGCTATTTCCCATTGATTTTTCTTGCCCACAGTTTGAAACAGCCTGCTAGGACTTTAAGTCTGAACCTGAGCCCATTCTCGCTCATGCAGGTGCTACCTCATTCAAGGGAGTGAAATGTGTACTCGAGCATGTTTTATTGGATTGCCTGAGATTTGCTTCAAAGGAAGGAAGTCCTCTTGAATACAATGTACTCTTCTAAGGCCTCAACAGAAGATGGTTGATATTGCAAACATAGCTCTAAACACGTTGCATATTTTCTTTCTTTTCATTTTCGTGATTGTTTGAGAGATCTGAGAAGACACACCGCGAAAGTGGGGTGGCCCCAAGTGGCATCCATTCAGGCTGTCCAGGGTGCAAACACCATAGGGCATCTCGCCAAAAGTGCAGCAAGGAAGGTCTGCCACACTTTCTGCATGTTGACATGGGAACTCCCTTCGTATGATTTTCCCAACCAAAATCTCCAACATTAAAAAGAAAAAAGCAGATATTCTAGTTCTTTCCTTTTTTTCTACCAGTGTTAGAATATAGTATAAAGTCAAACACTGGGAAACCCGCACATACTCGTGCTTTGAGAAGACCGAGCTTGGTCTTGGCTATGTTCTGTGCTTCTCCACCTCAGTGATCTTTGTTGTTAATTTCTTTGCTTTGCTGCTTTGTTTCTTTGGGATTCACTATTGCTCTTTCGAGTTGAATTCCTCCATTCAAATTTTTGGATCTTCTTGTTGTGTGTTGAATGTATTCCAAATTACGAATTTTCCCTAAATACCATTTTAGCTGTGTCCCTCTTTCCTTGATATGAGATGCTATTATTACTCCTCAAAATAAAATATTTCACCACTTTTATTAAGTAAAATAAAAATCTTCTTTGAGCTGGGTATGATGGTACACATCTTTAATCCTTGCACTAGGGAGGCAAAGGCAGGCAGGTCTTTGTGAATCCAAGTCTAATCTGGTCTACAGAGTTAACTTTGGGCCACACAGAGCTATAAGTTAGACCCTAGTTTAAAAAAAGACAACACCCCAAAAGACCCACCACATAACAACAAAAATAACTAAAAATAAAATAAAACAAGCAATACTCCCAAATCCCCAAAAGCAAGTAAGCAAAAATCTTTGAAAACATAAACTAGAGATACCAACTCATAGTGAGAGTAGATTTTTAAAGATCCAAAAATATACAATATAGAACGGAAGGGGGAAGTGTCTGGGATCTGAAAAGTACATACAGTGTGTGTGTGTGGGGGGGGGGGGAGGAATTGCTGTGAGCTTACAGAATGAATGAAATGGGGGCCACAGAATAAATTACTGGGAGCTTACAGAATGAGCTAAATGAAGAGGCTTCTTAGAAGTGTGTGAATTACTATCATCCATCCAAAAAAAAAAAGGAACATTCTGGAAGAAACTAAGACTGTGACATCCAACCCAGCTCACAGAGGAACTCAGCTAAACTGACACACACAAAACAAACCAAAACCAAAAACTGATGATTTTCCTGGTATAAAGAAGGTCTCAAAAAAATGGTGAGATTGCCTAATTTTATGAGGATAGCACAATTCTGTGGCCCTCCGTGAAAAAGCACAGTACATACATGCAAATGCACACCCATCTACACGTGCACACATACATGCTTTGCTAAAAGCCAATTTCATTGATGGCTGTTGAATACAAGCAGCATGAAAGTTAGCCAAATCCAGTTTAGCAAGCTGACTGGGACTGAATAAGACTAGTTGTTTTTAATATTATCAAAAATCTAATAGAAAATATATAATCAAAACTGTGAATGTAAAACAACGGATACAGTTCATAGCTCCTGTGCACAGAATGTCCAATCCTACTAATGAATATGAGAAGCCTCTGGGGATGAACCTTCCTGCTGTGCTTGCACATACATAGGGCACTGTTTTAGAGGTGCTAATGCTTCCTAACATGTAAATTAACCTATTGCTATAAACACAATTAAAATACAAGACACATTTGGAAGGGAAACTTGCAAAGAGGGTATATTTCTTAGCTGGTATGTTATTAAATTAACTAAATTTAGTGCATATTAACAGGAAACAGTTCTATGTTAAAGGCAGCAACAAATACAAACCACCATATTTTATCAATTAGAGAAAAGGCTCTCAGTGTGGAGCCACATGGAGCCTGCCTCGATACATGGAAAACATCTCTAATTGAAATAAATTCTAAAGCCAGACATGCCAGCCAGTGCTGCCTGTAATTGAAGCTACTCAGCAAGCTGAAACAGGAGGAACCTGTGAGCCCAGTAGTTCAAGACCAGTCTAGGCAATAGAACAGAACTCTGCCTAAGATGGGTGTGTGGTAGGGAGAGATAGACAGATGGAGAAGTTTTTGTTGCTGTTGCTTTGTTTTGTTTTTGAGACAGGGTTTCAGCGTGCACAGGCTGACCTTGGACTTGCTTTATACCAGAGGTTGACCTTGAATTTTGGGTCCTCTTTCCTCTACCTATCTAGTGCTCGGAATGAAGGCCTTTGCTACCATATCTGGCTTCAGAAAAGGTTAAATGTAGTGACATTTCAATTGTATTTTAATAAATAAAGATTGCCTGAAGATCAGAGAGTAAAACAACCCCACTGGTTAGCCTTACAGACCAGACAGTGGCAACACACACATCTTTAATCCCAGCAGCCACACTAGTTGTCATAGAAACTGGGCTATACATACTTTTAATCCCAGTGGTGCATGCCTTTAATCCCAGCCCTAGAGAGGATTATAAAACTGGAGGAGACAGCTCACAGACACAGTCTCATTCTGAGATTCCTGGAGGCAGGATCACCATTTCGGACTGAGGTCCAGGTAAGAGCCAGTGTCTGATTGCTTTGCTTTTTGGATCTTTAGGTTGAACTCCAATTTCTCTCCCTGAGTTTTTTATTAACTGTGCTTCAGTTAAGGTCTAAAAACAGACTAGCAGAAATATAAATATCATAGAAGGTGATGTCTGCTGAAAAGATCTCTAATTTCTCAGTAGTGGAGGAAACTACATAAACGAGACTGAAAAAAGTTTTAAGGGTCAAAGTGATTGGCTGACATGAAACCATAATCAAATAGGAAGCTTATCAGAAGATGACAACTCAGAGATTGCTTTCCTTCAGCAGAGTGTCAAATAACACCAACATGTAGACTCCCTGTGGGCAATTAGAATCAGTGAGAAATGGCAGGAGACCCAGGGAAAGTGGACAAATGCAATGGTGCCACAGCAGTGTGTGTGTGTGTGTGTGTGTGTGTGTGTGTGTGAGAGAGAGAGAGAGAGAGAGAGACAGAGACAGAGACAGAGACAAAGACAGAGAAAGACAGAGAGAGAGACAGAGACAGACAGAGACACAGAAAGACAGAGAGAGACACAGAGAGAGACACAGAGAGAAAGACAGAGAGACAGAGAGAGAGACAGAGAGAGACAGAGACACAGAGAGAGAGACAGAAAGACAGAGAGAGACAGAGACAGAGAGAGACAGAGACACAGAGAGAGAGACAGAGAGACAGAGAGAGAGACAGAGAGAGAGAGTAATTAGAGTAATCTGAAGACAGGAGAGGTCACAAGTGTTTAGAGATATGCAAACTTCAAAGACAATGAAATGCCACGAACTTCCACCAAGTGACAAGTATTCGTGCATCAAATAATACTGAGCCTTGGCAAGGACAGGGGGACCAGAAAGCTAGACAGTGACCTACCACAGACATCCTACCTACAAGTTCTGATACCCGGATATGAAAACAAACCAAACACCCCCAAGGGATGCATGAGGACAGGTGTGTAAAGGCGTTTGTGTGGCAGCATAAAAGGAAGATTGCTAGAAGGACGGAGAAGCAAAGTGCCTCCTATGCATACCGCAGCATAGCAATGGGACTTCCATTGAAGCCTCTAAGAAAGCAAAACACTTCACTAAGAGCGGTACTAATTAACAAAGAGAGATAGCTTGTTTATAACATGGTGCTTCATACAAGTGACATGGTACATTGTTCAGCTTTTCTGTAACTGTAACAGACTACCTAAGATAATCACTGTAAAAAGAGAATGACCTTTTCTGGCTAAGGGTGTTGGAGATTTTTGCCCACGTTTTTGCCTCATTGCTTTTCACTTTTGGTGAAGCCGTAGACTGGGATAGGTAGCGCTTGGTAGAAAAAGTCCATTCGTATCACACAAGAAACCAAAATAAGACAAAACAACAACAAAAAAGACTAGAGTTCCACAATACTGTGAGCATCATGTATCACGGCCAGACCCCGTGTCTTACATTGCCCCCAGTCATATCGTGGCTTGCGGATGAAGCCTGGAACTCTCGGGTCTTTGATGGGTACTCTAGACCAAGCCGACACACATGTGCATCCAGTAAACAACTATGTCAAAAGCATGAGAGGCCCTGAAAAACGCATGAGAGAGGAGTGAGTGGACATAGCGGGACTCTAGAAGAGGGCCTGTAGAGAGATCGGCATCAGAACCGATAAGGGGCGAAGGTTACACTGGAAACTGTATGGACTTTGGATGAGGTGTGTGATGAACTGAACATAATATGAGCATGCATAAGTGAAAGTAATTATTTCACCTATAGTTATATTAGAATACTGCTTATCCTCTTAGGATTGATTTCGTCATTGTTAAAACTGTATGTTTTAAAGTAAAATCCTTATTAATTATGAATTCATTATAGAAAATCTTTGTTCAGTGATTATTTTCCATATCATGTATTTTTGTTGTTTTGTGTATATTTGTATACATGTTCACATGTGTAATTATGTGTGAACACTTGAGGCTGATATCAGGTGTTTTCTTCAATCCTCTCAACTTTTGTTTTGAGGCAGGGTCTCTCACAGAGCCTGAACTTTGTAGATTCAACTAGGCAGGCTAGGCAGCAAGGCCTCCGGATCCTCCTGTCTCTGTCTTCTCAGTGTTGGGGTTAGAGTCTTGTGCAACAACTCATAGTTGCTGGGGACTGAACTCAAATCCATGGGCTGGTGTGGCAAGCCCTTTTTATGGCTGAGCCATCATCCCAGCTCCCTACTGTATTTTAATGGAGTCTGGACAATATCCACCATATTTATTTTTATATCCCCAGCACTTAGAACATTATTACCCGCCCATGATAGATGTTCAATAAATGTTTATTGAATGAATACATACAATGAACACCACCATCCAGAGGAAGACAAAATGAAGACTACGTAACTGTTAACTACTCAGAAGACTGTAGGTGAATGAAGCAAGAGCTCATCAAACACTATGATGTTTTCTCATTCACCTCCTCGGTGAAGCCTGAGCTCAGATTCTAGGTTTCTAGGTGGTGGGAACCAGAGAAGGCTTATAGTTATAAGGCGTTCCTAGATCATGATGGGCAACAACCATAGTCTGGATGGGAGGTGGCCCAGTGGGTGAAGTCTTCCTGTGCAAGCCTGAGGACTGGAGCTCAATCCCTAAGACTCCCATAAAAGGAAGATGTGGTGGCACCTCACCGGCATGTCACCCTGGTCTAATGTCACCTCAGGCCAGGGACAGACCATGTCTCAACAAAACAAAATAACAAAGGTGGATGGTACCCGAGGATGTCTTCTAGCTTCCACATGCTCTGGCATACCTGTAGACTTGCATTCATACACATACAACATATAACAGCGCCAACACGCATTCCACACACACATCACAGGCACCACGTACACACACACACACACACACAGACATCACACCCATGTAAACCATATTCATATACTATTCCCTCTACCCCACAACACAAGAGTCATATTCATTTTTAAATTTTTCATATGCAGTCTTACTATGTATCCTCCTACGTCTGAGTGTATTTCCTTTCATTTTGGTCTCTAACTTTTGCGGCAAATATATTTCTAGACTCTGAGAAGGGGGAGGGGCAAAATGGAAAAGCACACAGGCTAAGAGCTTTCTACCCAAAGTGGACCTCTTCTCTCTATCTTAGCCCAACATCTGGCACCAGTGTGTACACAAGCCAGTGTCAGGCTGGGTTTCTTCAGCTTCGAGCAGGCTGGATTATAAACGGTGGCAGCAAAGTCAGAATACAAACATGCTTTCACATAGAGTTTCAATTACACTTCAGATCCTACTTGTTTCTCGTAACACTTTTTAGCATCTATCTGATATATAGAAGGTATATTCATTTGGGATATTTGGGATAATATATAAGGTATATTCATTATGTGATTGTGTAACAAGAAGACCGCTGGAAAGTGCCATTTTAATATAGATAATTTATCTGTGAACCCAATGTCGTTTTTATTGAAGTCATTTTTCTCCTTATTGGGTTGAGGATGAATGTTCATTACCGAGTTCTGTCATCATGGCCAGACCAAGTTCATTAACAGTGCAACACGCCATTACCTTACCACCCAGAGTTGTGGGAGATTGATGTCATAGCCCTTCGACCACCTGCTTCTCTGCCACCCTAAGGGACGAGTTCTCAGAGCTGCCATCCCGGAGCAGTGACTTTGGCAGGGACTATGAGACCTGGGCTTTAGGAACCAACACCATTGCCCCGTGACGGATTTCTCGTTATGCTACTTTAGTTCAGAGAAACAGATATCTTTCAACCCTTGAGAGTCAGCCTAAGCTTTCTTGGCCAGAGTAGCTGGCCATTGTGAGTTCAGGCTAAGATGAATGTGCGAGTTCGTTTTAGCAAGCAAGCTGTACTAGGTGGAGGAAGCAGATTAACATGCCTGATTATTCATTACAGCCCACGTCTCGGATGTGGGGCCCCTGCCAGACACTCACTGTTTCCAGAGCCTTAATGGAGCCGGCTGCCTGGCACAGGTGGTACTGTGCCTCCGGCTCTGCCCTACAGCTGTTTGATTTCCCTGTGATTCTGAAACTGTCTCCCTGGAACTATCAGTTAGGCAGGGACGTGGATGCCCCGAGGAAATCAGTGTTCCAGGCTCGCTTCTCTGTACTCTGTCGCCTCTGCGGCCTGAATTCGATTGACTTGTGTTTAGATCATGTGTTTCTTTGGAAAGTGAGAGCTTTGGTACACAGGTGGTTGCCAGAGAGAAATGAGTACTTGTTTTATTCCTAGGTAGGAAAAAAAATATGTATTCATAATATGCACCCAAGAAGATCCTGTAAAACACACACACCACAAAACAAAGAACATATTCTCCATCCCCTTTAACAGGTGCCAGAATTCTAGTAGTTAACAGTAACTGCCCACAGATTTTTTTTTCTTAAGTTAAAATTTAAATATGCACATGAAAATGTTGAATTCTTTTTATTTGAGACAGGATTTCACTATGTAGGCCTGGTGGGTCTGTGACTTGCTAGATAGACCGCAACAGCTTTGAACTCATAGATATCTGTTTTCCTTTGCCTCTTGAGTGCTGGGAATAAGAGTATGAGCTATGATGTGTGGTGGATGTTGATAGTTTGATACAGACGTGCTTGCTTTACTGATTCTGTCATGCAGTCTTTGGCCCATATTTCTCTCCCACCACATCGCTCAGAGTGTGCCTTCTACAACGCATAACCTGCTTGCGTGTGTCCTTGCTTGGGTCCCTCATGTCTATTTTGCTACCTGCACAGCTGGAAGGTACCATTCATGCCTCATCAGGAGCACACCTACCCAGTAGTTTGATAAAGATCTCCATTTTCCCGTGTCCTTATACAATGCCCCCATAGCCCCCAGGCTGGGTTCACTGGCTCACAGAAGCAGCCGGTCCATATTGACCCTTTCTGGTGGCCCTTCCGTCTGCCTCTCAATCTGCCTCTTTCTCCCTGCTGTTTCCTATAAAAGGAAGTTCTATGCTCCTCATTATACACAGCCCTGAATTAATCCCGGGACGTAGGTAGACAGGATCTGCGGTGGTGGTGATGGGTCATTGCACTTGAGAATGAGACCACAGAGGGAGGAAGTACCATTCACTTTGTTCAAGACTGTACAACTGTGAGTGAGCCTGACCATGGCTCCAGTCTTCATTCTGCCTTCAACCTAGCAGACTACTGTCTTTGACATGCAAGGAAGCTCACAGCTGTGGTTACCTGAACAGCTTCACCCTTCGACATGATGAGAAAGACCCACGAGGCTTCACCCCTCCTGAGAAACTACTGGCAATGTGTCGTTGTTGGAGTGTGGGGTGGGTGTCATTTTCATCAGTGATGTAGTCACAGAATCGCTCTTGCTCCAGTCAATAACTGTCAACTTATCCTTGGGCAAGAAATTTTGAGTCAATTCCTTGGGTCAAACCCAATCACACCCAAAAAAGAAAGCATGGGATTTTAGCACCTGCTCAGGGAGGATGGAAACCATGGTTTTTCTTTTGTGTGTGTGTGTGTGTTTGTTTCATTGTGTTTGTTTTACAGGATCTTCTTGGATGTATATTATGAATGTATATTCTTTCCAGCCAGCAGTAAGAAAAGTTCCCATCCACCTCTAGCAACTGTGTGTGTAAACGAGCCTGCATCTGAAGTTCTTACTTTCCAAAGAGACACGTGATCTGAGCATAAAGCAATACAGTTGAGATCACAAAGAGTGACTGTGCAGAGTAGGGGGCCTGGAACACCGAGCTCCTCAGGGCATCCATGTCCCTGCCTAGCTGACAGTCCTAGCAGGAGGGGGATATGTTGGAAAGAAGACTTCCAGAGGGAAATAGAGGGAGATGAGAGACACGAATGAGGTTTGTATGTGCCCATGTGTGCCCGTGTGTGTGTCCGTGTGTGTGTGTGTGTGTGTGTGTGTAAGATGACTGAAACTTATTATGTAACTGAATTAAACTATCAAACAATAAACAATTAGAAAGAAATCTTTGCTTTTTCTCTTGCAGACTATTTCATCAGTTGACTTTTACAAACTAAATGTCAACATGTCTCTATATGGATCTCCAAGGCTTTCACAGGCTGACTCTGGTATTTGTAAACAGACTGTCTTCCTTGGTTGTTTCCCCCACAAAATTTCCGACGATACGTAGAACAAACCACTGTTCCTGCTTACCTAGGACTGCTGTAATCTATTTTACCTGGGGGCAACATTTTAGCTATTTAAGAAATCTTATAAAAAATTTACAGATGGCTTACTTATACCATTTTAGGAAACAAGGACATAAAACTAATATGGATAGAAAAGCACAACTTGGAACCGTATAAAATAAAAAGCAAAAGTTAAAAGAACAATCTGAGTCTTCAAAGATGAAGTCTTCCCACTCAGGTGGAAAATCTCAGGCAAGAGGAAGAACATGACAGTCTTCCACCTGATAAAGAACTTGCACCACCTCACATTTAACACCAGAGCACAGGAAGAGATAGAACATTTTGCTCCTCAGATGGGCAGTAAGTTGAGAACTTCCTTCCTCCCCACTTCCACTCAACACGTTACCCAAAGTCCTACTTACTGCAGTAAAAACATGAATGAGAAGGACTCTAGAGATGGCTCTGTGGTTAATAGTCCCTGCAGAGGACCATGGTTCAGTTCCCAGGACCCACACTGAGTGGTTCATAATCAGCAGCTCTAAGAGGTCTGATGTCTTCTTCTGGTCTCCACAGGCACCCACATCCATATGTACATGTTAACATTAAGACACATGTACATGCATGTAAGTAAAAATAAGGAAGAGAAAACAAATGCCTGTAGCTTGCTAAATAAGAAATAAAATTACCTTTACTTATGGATGTTAAGGTTATTAATGTAGAAAACCCAAAGGAATCGATGACACATTTCTCTGTAACAATAAGTGATGATGATGGTGATGATGATGATGATGATGGATGATATGAGACTGGTGGACAAAAGTCAAATGTTTCCCATGCACCGACAATAAAACAAGTGAAACTCGGAATAAAAACTTTAGGTTGGTGAGAGGGCTCCGTGGGTAAATGTAGCCTGGCAAGCTGAATTCAATACCAAGAACCCATGTAAAGGTGGGAGGAGAGAACTGACCACACAATTTTGTTGTCTGACTTCCATATATAGGCTATGGCATACATACCTTTTCAATATCATGCATAGATACTCTCATATTTCCATTAAAATGTCTTCCTACCATATGTCTATGTAAGTTGCTAATCCCAGGCCTCACATCCCCCCAACCAGTCTGTAGTTCCCCACACCTACTGTTAACACACACACACACACACACAGAAATAATAAACAAGATTAAATATACAGTAATTTTTAGATTTTTCACTATTGTAACCAACACTGGAGAAAAACAGCAGAGGGAATGTTGGTGTTGGTTCACAGTTTCAGAGGTATCAGTCTGTGGTTGCCTGGGTCTATTGATTTGAACCTGAAATAAAGACTATCATGTCAGTGGGAACCCATGTTAGCATAAAGCTTCACCGGTGGTGGTGGTGCATGACTTTAATCCCAGCACTTGGGAGGCAGAGGCAGGTGGATCTCTGTGACTTTAGGCCAGCCTGGTCTACAGAGCGAGTGCCAGCAAAGTCTCCAAAGACATGCAGAAAAACCTTGTCTCAAAAAAACCAGAAAGAAAGAAAGGAAAAAAAGAAAGAAAGGAAAAAAAGAAAGAAAGAAGTTCTTTAGGTCAGGGTGGTCAGGAAGTAGACAGAGAAAGAGAGGAAGAGGCCAGGAGCAAATCAGGTTCCCAGTGAGCTTGCTCCTCCAAGTAGTCCCCAGCTTCCACAGGTCTCCCACCACCCAATATCTAGTCAAACTAGAACTTCATCTAAAGGCTAATACATCAGTTGGATCAGAGTCTGCAAGCCCTATCTTGAAGCCCATCTAGCTGCATCCAAAGTCTCCTACACAACTAATAGCAAGTATCAGAAGAAGGACTGAACCTGTGTCTAAACCCAAAGCCAATTGTCCTGTTACCCTTGTAGAATAATGAGAGAGCAGGCAGAACTGGATGCCAAGCTGTTTGGGACTCTCCTTCTGGGGTCTCCAGCTGTTTTCTATATGATCACATATAAATATTTAATGTAGATATGTCTAAGAGTCACATAGAAAGATCAGATGGCCTCTTATAGTAACATGAACATTAATGGAACAATAAATGCCAGACTTTTGCTGTGTCATGTGGCATAAGTACAGGATAAACACAGGTCAGGTAAAATTACTTTAATATGGCTTTCTTTCTTCATAAAGACCAAACAATATTTGAAAATATTTCTTGGATTCTCAAAATACCACAAAGCATCTCAGCAGAACTTGAATGTTTTAAAGACACAGAAAGAAGTACCTAATCAATGTTGCTTTAAAAGGCTTGGATAAAAACAATATGGAGCAGCCCTCCTGTCCCACTTATTTCTGTGTTCTTCCCACCACTAGAGGAAAGAACTTCTGGCTGAACTGAAATGTAGTGTTCTTAACTCTATCTTCTGATTCAAGGACTTCAGATGTGAATTTCACCGGAATATCCCTAGAGTTTTTTCCTAAGGAGAGACAGAAAGGAGGTGGATCTGGATGGGTGGGGAGATGGGAGAAACTGGGAGGAGTAGGAGGAGGGGAACTATAGTCAGAATATATTGTATGAAGAAGAATCTATTTTAACTTAACAGAGAAGGGGAGGGTAATGGAACAAAAAAGGTTAATGGAGGTGAGAAGACAGGGCATAAGGGGGAGAAAACGCTATGAAGAATAACTAACCCTGTGTACCTTTTGGAAAAGTAATTAAGGAAATTTGTTACTGTAGCCATTTACCAAAATATATACATACAGATATCTAAAGAGAGTTTAAACAGAGTAACCCTATAATGGGGTGATAATGCCCTATTAGACACTTCAGGCTAACAGATAAAAAGTTCAGGATCATAGGTTGTTTTTCAATGGACTTCTACTTTTGGAGTTATTGGCCAGTGAGGTCCCATAGACCCACAAACACTACAGTCTTCTTGCCAGTGCTCTGGTTATCCTCCAGAACTTGATGATAAGACTTTCTTGATGAACATACCACATACCTGAGAGAAAGAACGTGGAGAAGTCAAGGTGGTGCTGACCTGGAAGCTTCATCCTTACCGGCTAGCTTCCCCAGTGTGCCAAGGTGCTATGCATGCTAACACGGGAGGAAAGTCGTCATCGATGCTATTCAGCTGTGAAGCTTGTGGGCTACAGCATGGCCAGCCTTGTAAGACGTGACCATTGGTGTGTTGGTCATGTGACTGTGACAAGAGTAAGCAGTCACTTTCTGATTGAATTTAAGTCCCACTCCACAAGATAAAACTGATACCTGGCTTTATTATCTAGGTCAAGAACCTGATCATGGAGATAACCTATTACCATTACGGACATAGCAACTTTTGTGGAGTATTAATTTAAGATGTGTTGCATTCGTTTGTGCTGTGGAATATTTGTTTAATGATGCAAAGATGTGCTGCATTCTTATATGCTGCATTTGTTTAACCCTTTGAAGCTGTGCTACTTTGCCTGCTTGATTGTGTTAATCAAGAGCTGATCAGCTAGGCAGGAGAGAGAAGTAGGTGGGGCTGGTGGGCAGAGAGAATAAACAGAGAGAGGAGAGGAAAGAGTGAGAAAAGGAGAAGGAGAAAGGACACCAGGGGTCAACCACCCAGTTACACGGCAAGCCATGGAGTAGGAAATAAAGAAAGGTATATAGAATAGAGAAAGATAAAATCGCAGAGGCAAAAGAGAGGCAGGATAATTTAAGAAACGCTGGCTAGAAACAAGCCAAACTAAGGCTGCGCATTCAAAGTAAGAGAAAGTTTCCATGTATGTATTTGGGAGCTGGATGACAGGCCCCCAGAGAGCAAAGAGTATAAAGGGTTAACAAAACAACTACAATAACTAACTCCTAATGACTTACCATTCCACCTGTGAACTAGTACACCTCTCAAACCTCAACCGAGACTGTTTTTGCAGTAGATAGCAATTAACACAGAAACCCACTGGGCAAGGTGCAGAGAATGGGAGACTCTGATAGGCTCGTCTATAAAAGGGACATCATGCTATACCCCCTCTTTCCAAAAGTGCAGAGACCATGGTTGAGGAAGAGGCAGAAAAGCTGTAAGAGCCAGAGGTGGTGGATTACTGTTAGGAAACAGTGTCCTCCAGACAACAGGGAAGTTGTACACATGAGCTCACAGCAGTTTTGACAGCATGCCCAAGTTCTCCCTAAGCCAGACAAAAATCTCAGCATGGGGCTGAAAGTTGATCACCAAACCCTACCCCTAGCTGAGATCAGCTGGTAGCTCCTGGGGAAGTCGGTTCTCCTTGAGGGTGTCTCTCCTGATAGGCTGACAGGTTCCAGTGAGGGTCACACACCCAGGACTGAATGGGCAGCACAAATTGGATTTGACGGGTTAAAAACAAACAAACAAACAAACAAAAAGTTGAGTTGGCAGAGGGGGAATATGGCCAAAATACATTGTATGATATTGTCAAAGAACTAATAAAAAAGGAAAGAATAAAACATATATAAGTTGGGCCCTAACTTAGTTACTCAAAGGCCTCTCATTTCATATCCGGGGGGGTGGGGCTTTTGCTTCTGACATGGTCTTGTTACATTGCTTTGGCTTGTCTGAAACTCTCTGTGTAGTCCAGGGCTGCCTCAGATGTGGGGCAGTTCTCCTGTTTCTGCTCTGGGGTAATGGGAAAGTGTCACTGAAGAGTGGTTTGCAGTAAATACTTTACCATACTAAGTGAGAAGTGCCACAGCGAGGTGTAGATTACACACCGTGGGTGTTTGGAGGCCGTGAAGATTGTTTTCAGTAGAAAGACCTGGACATATTCAGAGAAGACTTAGCTTTTGATTGGTGCCTTGGCACAAGAACAGATTTAGACACGTGGAGATAACGAGAGAAGCAAGGTAAGAGGGAGCAAAAATGGGAGAAACATAAAAGAAATTCAATGATGTTCAGTAAGCTAGAAGGATATCTGCAAAACATTCAACTGAATACAAAGATAGAAGTTGGCTGGAATCCGGGCCCAGGAATCTCACAAAGCTGTCTTGAATAGTGTGGGTGGGTTTTAGACCCAGGTTAAGGGTAGCAATTGAATGTTCTTGAGAATAATGGTCTCTGCCATGTCCTTTGGAAGATGACTCAGGCTGGGCGGCAAAGATGGCATGAGGTGCTGGTTTGGGCACTGTGGAGTCCACAATGAGGTCTGGACTAAGGTGCTGACGGTGAAGAGGACATGAATCAGCAGCCTTTCTGCCCCCATTCAGATGCGTTTCCAGAAACAGGGAGGAGTCCAGTAAACTTCAAGGGTGCATGGCTAGGAGGAAGCTGGGACCTTCAACAGAAACAGTAGAAGATGTGGGGCTGATAGATATCTGAAATCATGAACTCTCTTTTATAGAGCCCCAGGCAGGCGCATCCAGCTATAGGGTAGAGAGAAGGAATGGGCTATCAAAATAGGAAAAGAACCACCATGCACAGTATTTGATGGAAGCCATGACTGTTCTCTATCATCGCCATGATTGCTTAGTGGGTCCCAGCTTTGCCTTGTGAGTTTATTGGTAGTTTCTTCATTTACCAATCTCTTGGTCTGTGGACACTATTTCACTTACACTGGGTCATTTACATCCAGTGACATATCTTTGAAGGACGGTGTGGGGAGTCAGAGGTTTGTGTCTCTCTGCAAGATCATCTGTGGGTGGGAAACCGGAAATGCTGTCCTTCAAGGCGCGCTTGAAGGGTATTGGATACCAATGATGAATCCATTCATCATGCTGCCACCATTATCCGTGTTCTACCGTGGGACAAGTTAGCTCTCCTCAAAGATCCTGCCATAAGATACTTAAACCAGCCCATTCTACAAGACTCCTCCGACCCCGGCAAATGAAGCAGCAATGCTCAGAAGAGTCGCCATCCAGAGAGAGAGAGTTCCTAGGAAGGGGCTGCAAGGACTCGTGTAGGCTGCTGCTAGTATTTTATATTTGCTCCACACAGATGAGGGGAAAGCTGGAATTGTCAAGGTATCAAGAAGCTGAGGGAATGCATTTTTCTTTCTGAGTATGTAGTAGTTATTTTAGTACATGTGTATGTATGTATGTATGTATGTATATGCATATGTGTTCATGGATGTGCATGGCATACTTGTGTTTGAGTGTGTGTATGTGTGAAAGCCAGAAGTCAGCCTTGGGAGTTGTTCTTCTGGGGCCATCCACCTTGTTTACCGCAACAGGGTCTTTCTCTGGGATCTGGGCACACCAATTAATCTAAGCTGACTGGCCAGCAAGCCAGCTCCCCAGCACTGGGATTATAAACACATGCAGCAGACCAGGCTGGCAAGATGAGTGCTGGGGATTGAAGTGAGGCCCTCATACTTAGCTGTCTCTCCAGCTCCTTGATTACACAGCTTTTAAGTTCCCAATACACAGTGGCATTACAAAGCAGTAATGGAGGGAGGACATGCTCCCTCCATTTGGATTCTGAAAGACATAATTCACCAAAATGAAAGGGGTGTCTACATGGGAAGTAGTCTACATGACAGCTCCCTTGGTTAGAGAACTTGAAGGAAATTTGGTGCTGATGGATCTCCCTTTCTAAGGCTCCATATAGATTTCCACTTTATCAAGTCCTCAAACAATTGACTTTATTTATTGTATCTAATTTAAAGTACTAACTGAGTCATATAAAAGTGAACAAACCACATGTAGTGTGAGCCGGGGAGGTGGAATACCCTTTCTTTTCCTTTCCAGAAACTGTGATGTCTACACAATCGTGAAACCTTAGTTTTTCATTACCGAGTTGTGCTATCACACAGTGGATACACTAATCTCTATCAATTAGTAGGTAATGAGCAGCAATCGAAGCACTGGAAACTTGTAATTAGAGTCATTTGTCTTTGGTGAGATCAGTGATATTTATGATAGTAATAAGCTAAAAGATCGTTTTATACTCAAAGACACAGAGACTCAGATATGACTGGTGTGTGTAGGAGGCACAGAATGAATATTCGATTACAGGATTTTATGGTTCTCTAACTTGACCGTGAACCCTGGAGAGAGACTGACCAGGACAAGGGAAACAGCAGGAATGCGCCCCGTGCGATGGGATGCTGGTGTGGAGAGTTTCAAACATGGAGTGTGTCTGACGAGTTGTAGAAGCTCGCGATGTGCAGCTTCTCGGAGCAGCTGCCTGTGAATCTGTCTCTTGTGTTCCCTCTGCCCTAGGTGGGGTCAACTTTTCCAATGAGAACCATGCCTCTCTGTGTGCATGCGCATCCACGCGTATGTGGGACATGCGCGGTTGTCGCAGGCCAGAATCCTGAATTGCTGGCATCTTGTCTGAGTCGCTTCACCAGTCGGGTAAGGCAGAGAACAAACGAGCATGTGCATTAGAATTGTGCTGGGGTTTCGCTCTCACAGATAAATGGACTGGAGACGTTTCCTCCCCAGGCAGGGGAGCTGGCTCATCTCAGACTGTTGAGCTTTGCTCAATCATTCTCTCCCACCCCCACTCTGCGGACTTTCCTCCGGTCACCCCCACTCCCCGCAGTAGAGGTGTACGGTAGTAGTAGACGTTGTACAGGACATTATATCCTGCCGTGTCCCAAGCTGACAAACCATATACCAAAGAGAGATTAATTCTTAGTAACCCCAATCCATGCGCTTCAGTAGACTTCAGATGGGGCAGGGAAAGAAGCATCCATATTTCTATTGTATAATGACTCCTGCTACACTCTCCATGGTCAGTCTCCATCTTCCTGCTCAGCCAGGCAGAAGAGAGCAAGGTTTTCCCCTTTGAAGACCTAACCTTCAAATAGAGGCCTTAGAGTTTCAGGGACACACAAGCTGCTTCATGACTGCTCTTCTGCCTTAAGCACTACCTTCTGAGATTTCACATCAAAAACGTGGCAGGGGTCTACCCGGTGTTTTCGAGGGAGGCTGGAGTTGGGATTTACACTGCTGGGGAAACGTCTCGGGCTCATCTGGATGTTTTATGTGTGTGCTGTCTATTCATCCTAGCTATACACTCCTTGTGACTATGCCATTGCTTGCTATGGAATCAAAAGCAGAAAAACACATCCACAGTCAGGCAGAGTCCTGTGTTCTGAGCCTCTGGGTGGAGATGCACACTTTTCCTGAAGCAACGTGCTCTCCCTGCTTCCAAAGAGTCAAAACCACCACGGCCAGGCCTCACCTCCTAGAGAGCAGAATAATTTTTGGTCTCAGACTATTTCCACACCTGTTGCAGTGTTGATCTGCAACCGTGAATACTAATTAAACAGTCCACATTTTCATTTTAGCTGAACACAGCTTCCACGAAAGCTGGGAGCTATGTGTGCAATGAAGCTGGGCTAGAATTGCTATTTTTTTTCCATATACACAGTTTCATTATGTTGGGCACACTTGGGTGACTTTAGTATTTTATCAGAACAGTTGACTCTTAGTAAAATCCAAATTAGTCCAAGGGAGTGGATTTCATTTTGGTGGCTTTGTCTTAATTTTCTGTACTGATTCGTTTAACTAGAATTGCAACCACCGGGTTTTCTTTGAGTTTCTCTTTCATATTCTGTCTTCACTGGTTCCAGTCAAGCCTATCTACACATTATCATCTTCCATCCATTTATCATCAACCATCCACCCATCGTCCATCATCTGTTCATCTATCCAGCATGCAAACATGTATCTGTTCATCTAGCCGGCCAACATCTGTGCATCCAAGTATCAATCATCTGTTATCCATCCACCATCCATCCATCCATCCACCCATCTGGCATGTCCATCCATCTAGGCAACATCCATCAATCATCTATTATCCATCTACCATCATCTGCCCAACCAACCGTCCATCCATCCATCCATCCATCCATCCATCCATCCATCCATCCATCCATTATCCTCCATGTTTAAACATGAACAGCGAGAGAATATCAAACAATCCCAGCTGTGCTGGCAGGAAGCTATAGAGCAGTGGTTCTCAACCTTCTTAATGCTACAAGCCTTTAGCACAGTTCCTCATGTTGTGGTGAGCCCCAAAGATAAAATTATTTTCATTGCTGTGTCTTGACTTTACTTTTGCTACTGTGATGAATCATAAGGCAAAGATCTGTGTTTTCTGATGGTCTTAGGTGACCCTTGTGAAAGTGTCATTTGACCTCAAAAGGGTCGTGACCCAGATTGAGAACCACGGATGTAGAACTTTCTCTGTTCATGGACTATAATGTTAAACAATATCCATGTTCTTTTAGCTATGAAACTAGGCTTCTAGCCCTTGCTCTCAGTCTATCTGTGACTGACAACACTAATGATTCGGCATTCCCCTTTTGGCTTATGTCAGGCAGGAAACATCACTCTGAGTGACACCTTTCCAGAAACTCCTGCAGGTACCGAGAGGCCTATCAGCCACAGAGAGGACAGACTGACAGAGGAAGACAGCCCATAAGGCTGGGCGATGAGTGAGAGGTAATTTTCACCTTCAAGGATTGTGTTTGGAAGAATGAAAAGAGTCTTTACCTTTCCTTAATTCACTCGCTAACGTTCTTTTCAAAGTGAAGCTTAAGCAGCTGATAGTGCAAACACCTTCACTGTGTGAGGCTTGCTGCTTTGCTGAGTTTTATTATTTATACTACGAGTGTGGGTTTGTTTGTTTGCTTGCTTGTAAATAATATCCCACATGCTGAGCATTATGAAAAAGAAGGTATTCTACAGATATCGTTTTCCACATAATTTAATTTGCTTCTTAGAACACAAAAGCTATTTGACTTTGTTGGCGTTCTTCTAAAATGATTTCAGCCTTTCTGATCTTAGAAAGTCGACTACTACTGTAAAGGGACGTGTTGCTTAGAAGATTCAAGACTCATAGCTTCATCATCCGCCCGAGCACACAATGGCCATTGGAAGATATAAAAGAGAAGGACAGGACAAGGATGGAGGGAATGGCCTGTGTGTCTTTTCACATTCGTGGACTTACAAAACATTCTTCCACCAGAACAAGGGCAAGCCACCAGCTCTTCCAGGTCCAACCCAACCTCAGTAGCGATGACAATGTAGAGGAAAGAGTTTGGAAGAGATCATTTCCTCAATGATTAGCATCCACAAATGACAAGGGTCTATGAGTGTAGAATTCTTTCACAAGAGGGCTCAGGGTGGGAATCTTGTTAGGTAAGGATGCTGATTTTATGTTCCAACATGAATTTTAACTTAGGTTATATGCCTATTTGGTGGTGGCTTCTGGGTGAGTATTGATGAGAATTGTGGGGACCATTGGTAACTAAAGTCCATTCTAGGCATCAGCTGGCACTGCCATTCTTGTCATGGGTTTAGTAAGAGCAGAAATGCAAAGCCTCCTAGAAGGAACTTTGAACAAGTAGACTTGGTCTTCTACACACGGAAGTGAGGCAAGAGAAAGAGCAAGATAAGTGGGAGAGCTCCCATGGCACAAAAGGCATAGGCTGACACTAGATGGAGTCTAAATGTGAGTCTGTTGGTTGCATAGAATGAGATGGTGTTGGTCACCAACTTGGCAGGGTCAGGAATTCACCTTAGAGGTCAAACCTTTGGCCATGCCTAGGTAGGATGACCTAGGGCGGGTACTAACCACACCCGTGAGGAGGTTATCTTGGTTAGGTTAACTGGGGTAGGAGGACCTAAAAGTGAGTAGCATCATTCCATGCTTGTACTACGGACTGCATGGAAGTGAGTGTGCTAGCTGAGCATCTACACTTGTCCTTCTCTGCTTCCTGATTGCAGATGCAGTGGACCAGATGTCTCAAGATCTTGCCTCCAGGACATCTCCCACCATGAGGGTCGGGACCCTTCAATTATGCACCCAAAGAAGCCCCTTTATCCTCAAGTTGCCCCTTTTAAGGTCTTTTATTACAGTATCAGGACAAGCAGTTGAGTCACTGGGCCATACTGGCGTTGCTTTAAACATTATGTGTCTTTCTAGGTCAGAACAATGATCACGCGTATCCACTAGCTACTATGAACACTTGGTCATACAGAACTGAGGGTGGAAGTATGAAATACTTTTTAACCACTGAGGGTGGGGGTAAAGGTGGTTTAACCTTACTCTGTCTTGACCTGAGTGTCTTTCAATTTGAAAATTCCAGATTGGCTGTTTTCATGAGCCCAAACTCACTCTTCCACCTTGGCCTTCCATTCCTGTGTCGGCTTACAAGTGTTCACTATGCGATTCCTCAAGATCAAGGGGTTGTCTTATGGCTCATTGGATACATGCCAGTGTTTAACATAGAAGATGCTTACAAAGTGCATCACAACAAAGCGCAAAGATGCCTGGGATCTAGAGTTCTGGCAGCCTCATCCCATAGAACAGGACCACTTATGTGTGGTTTTGGATGTCTCTGAATCAAGGTAAACTCAATGTGACCTCAGTATCCACTATTCTTCCCAACCCAGCCGCCCTCACCATCAACTCCTGGGCTTTGGATAGATTTTGGCAATTTCACTGTTATTCAGCGTTACCCATTTCCTTAGAATATTATTTGTTTGCGTGGTGTTGTGTTGTGTTGTGTTGTGTGTGTGTGTATGTGTGTGTGGTGTGTGTAGGTTGTATGTATGTGTAATGTATGTGTGTGTAGTGTGCGGGTTGTGTGTTGATGGAATTTAAATATATAGAAAAGAGTCAAAACAAAACAAAACAAAAAAGAATAGGGCTTTGGAAAGCTATTTTTGGCCTGAAGCAAGTTTGGGGTTATTGCATTGATAATTATGTCATTTAAATTATTAGAGAATAGGAGCGCATTAAGTGAAGACACTAATTACATTAAATCCAATGAATTAAAGTTGTTTCAATGCAACAGGTACATATTGTGCTTTAGTAACATCAGGAGAAAGTATCTAAGGAGGCAGAGCTTACAGTGATGTGAGGCGCACTCCCAGGCCTTGAAGAATTTAAACTAGGCATGTATTTTTCCTGGATACAAATACAGTGGTTGTAACTTACATATGGTTGGAAGCTCTTTCTACACAGCCATCCAACTACGATTCTTTAAAGAATTATGACACAGACCCACCCCTTTGCTCTGAAATGATTTTCCCTTCTCTACATCTGAGTGAAAGCCACAGATTTTGTTAATAAGCCAGAAAATATTCTCTGAAGGGGGAGACTGCTGTTTATGGTGTGAGTCTTTGACAGTTGCATCTCCAACCCATTTCAATTAAATCCTGAACTGGACATGGAAAACTTCATATTTCCCCCATTATTTTTAGACTGTAATGCCTTGGGAATATGGCCCGATCACAATCATTGAACCTCACTCTGCCCTCTACAGCGTTTACGCCATGTTTATTTTCTGGTTTATGTTCTGAACTATAGGAAGTAAAATGTCAAGGTAGATGTACTTTAATTGGCAGAAACCAGGTTGGTCATTTTTTTCCCCACTGGATTCTTTTTCAAAGAACACTAACTTTCAAATCTCAGGGAAAACTAAGTCTGGTGTTTGGAGAAGAAGGCAGGTGCTCCTGGCCGTCTATATTGGATCCTCTTCTCAGCATTAAATGGCATAGCGGCATGCAAGAGAAGATTTGGGGGAAGAGAGAGGAGGGAGAAGTTCTGGGGCAGAGCCAAGGGAAAGGCGGTGCCCGATAGAGTCAACACTCTGCTCTAAAGTCCCTCACCATACAGGGCAAGTTCCTAGAACAAGAGATAATTCCGGGGAAGTCTGTGCTCATCAGCATTCTCCAGAAGGTCCTGTGAGTCTCTTCCACGGGCTGTCACAGCTGGTGACTCTTCCCCATTTTTCAGGATGTTCATGCTTCACTTTCCCCTCTTCAGCTATATTTGTGTTCTTAGTTCTCTGGAAATCCAGTGGCTACGACGCCAGGACAGAATGGCTGGCTGCCCCGTGGCTAGAGCTCCATAGAGTTTTGCGAGTCCGAGAAACAAGTATAGTATTAGCAGATCAGCATCTTCAAGGTCGACATGGTTCAGGCAGTACAACACGACAGTGCACAGCTAGAGGCTGTAGGTCTGTCGGTCCTGCCTGTGACTGTGAATGATGAAAGCCTTCTCAGGGACAAGGGGCTGAGCGCTGGGGGTGGGGCGGGCAGTTTGCGTCATGTAGCGTGCTACTGTAAAAGGGAACAAAGTCAAACGAGACACTTTAAGAGAATAAGTGTAGAAGCTCCCTGTTAAGGAAGGACAAAGGGGCGCTGGGGAAGACGGCTCCATAGAGGCACCACCACGAGAGCCAGACAACAAACTAGAGTTCTGTCCCTGAGACCCACGGAAGAAGTGGGAAGTGATTCCATACATCTGAATTACCAGTACTCCTCCAAAGAAGATGGCAAATGGAGACAGGAGAATCTACCTGCTCCACAGAGCAGCTATCTTGGGATATAACTGCGGCAGAGACCATGAGAGAAACCCTGCCTCAAAAGGCAGAAGGTGAGAGCATCTCTTAGCGGTTGTCCTCTGATCTGCACCAGCCCGCTGCATTGCCTGTCGCTCCTCTCTATCCTTCTCCCCTCTCAAATAGACACAAAAGAAGATAAGAACTATCCCAAATGAATAATGAGAATTTCAACCTTTTTTTCTTTTGGTCAACTCAGAAACGTTGACTTTTAACTGAGAGAAAATGAATTACATTTCAATATGTAAACACGCATAAACCAAAGCCATACATAAACGCCAAGGTAGCTGTCAAGTAGGCAAGACTTACTTTCTAAAATGCCAGTGTTAATCTTAAATATTGCCTTTGCCAGGGTAAGGGTTAAAGGCTACATACAGCAAGCTACCACTTGCTGAATACACCCACGTGTCCAGGTACCGTACGGGCATTGGCTCATGCTATTTTTTATGTCTTCTCACTATACCTCTTGGGAGACTTCATTATAGCTTTCACTCTACAGATGAGGGACCAGTGCTCAGACAAACTAACGATTTGCTCAAGGTTGCCAGTAAATACACAGCAGAACTCTTGTTGGATGTCTCTGCCTCCTTCCCCCACCCCAACATGGCCTTGGCTTTGCTACGAAGATCAGAGAGCACACCAACATCCATGAGACGTAACGAAGCACTGGGGGCTGCTTTTCAATTTCCTCATCTGTGTTTCCGGGATGGGTTCAAGCACCGGAAGCGTTCTGAAATGGTGCTTCAGCTGGGAACCTCTTGTCGGTTTCTTTCTGAAGTGCCGTCCATTTTCCGTAGACTGTTTCACGGGCCAGTGGATAAGAGGGAGGGATGTTGAAGCAGCCTAATGTCTGTGGCCAAGTCAAGTCTTACTGGGTGCCCAGTGTCTTAGTTTTGCCCTTAGCTCGATTTATGCAGAAGGACATAGACAAATGACCCCTGGTTCATGAGGGAAAGGGTGGAAAAATGAACAGCTACATTGTCAGCATGTTCTCGGGGCCACCTGTACCTCCCACTGAGAAAGACAGTTTGCCTTCTTACCAGGTTTTAAACAGGAGCTAAACTCAAAACAGGTTTCAATGCAACTTTTTTTTATTATTCCTTTAGATTTTAGTGGCTTAATAGAACAACACTGATTAATGTTAAAACTCTTAACTTCTAAAGTCTTAATATAACAATAACAGCGCAGGAAAGAAATCGGAACTATTTCCCTAAAGAGTTCAGGAATAGTTAAAGGCATTTCCTTTGTAATGATTGCTCTCAATAACCCACCACCTGTGTCTCAGGGTACATGATTAGACAGAAAAAAAAAGTTTAAAGTTTATTCAAGTTATAAAGGTCTAGAAAGGCGTTTTAAGGTATGTAAACACAGACGGTAAAGGTCTAAGGATGTAAAAGCTTAAGTAAGTTGTAGGGTGTGAGAAAGTCCTTTGAGGTCCATAAGTACAGGCTATGAAGGTCTGAGGGTGGGAAAACAAAAGCTGTGAGGGTCTAAGGAGGTGTTTTAAGGAGGGTAAATACAGTTTGTGAAGGTATAAGAAAGTGATTTAAGGCATATATAAAAATATTTCAGATTTCTTTTTTGCGCTAAGCTATTGCTATATTAAGACTTCAGAAGTTCAGGGTTTTAACATTAATCAATGGAGTTCTGTTAAGCTATTAATCGAACTCTGATAAGCACTGGCTACTGTTATCATAATCACAAGCTCACGATGTTAAATTTCCTTTGGTTGTCCTCTAAGAATAGACTTAAAAGTGCTTCTCATTGTGCTAATCACACCCGTTCCATCTGTATACACCCGGTCTCTGGATAAACGAAAGTGCGTCCGTGCTTTTAGACCAAAATCATTTTTTGGGTCCCCAAGCTTTTCCTATGACTCAAAGGCATGAGTCTGCTGCTCTTTCTACAATGTGGATTTCAGTACAGATTGCAGACAAGGCTAACATATCTAAAACTTTTGTCTCTTTTTATAAACTTAAAAAATTCTCATAAACTTCAGGGAATCAACTTGGATCCACTTTTCACAGGTCAAACGGACTAAGTTTTCCTGACTACTGCCTCTTCCTAAAGGGGGGATCTCTCCCTCTTTTCCTGCTCTTGGGACTCCCCTCCCCAAATTCAAAAACCATGAGAATGGAAGTTTTAAATATACACCCAAGATGAAAGTTTTTTCCTAAACTCCTTAGCTTTACTTTCTGTCTCTTGTCTATCTGTCCCAACAAATTTCAAATCAGTTGCAGACTGCTTCCCCACCAGCTCCTGGTGTCCCCTCATAATACGCATCCCAGACAGCTCCAAAGTGACTAGCGCAGGTGGTCCAGCCTCACCAACTGCTGGAACTGCCTCCTGCCCTTTCCTGGTCCTCCAGATGGACAGCGAGTGAAAACAGCTTGCTCTCCCTGGATTTGACCAGCATTCCAGCTTCCTTGGGACCCCAACCACAATGCCCCAATGTCAGCAGGAAGTAGTCATGGAGAATATTTCTTCACCCTGTTGTGGGATATTTGTACACTGTGTGGAAATGTGTTGCTGTGACCGATGTAATAAAAAGCTGAACGGCCAGTAGCCAGTCAGGAGGTATAGGCGGGACTTCTGGGCAGAGAGAGAACTCTGGGAAGAAGAAAGGCAGTCTTCAGTCAGACTTGGAGGAAGCAGGATGAGGTAACGACATGTGGCAGAATGTAGATTAATATAATATAAATGGGTTCATTCAAGTTATAAGAGTGAGCGGGACAAGCCTAAGCTAATGGCCAAGCTTTCATAATTAATAATAAGTTTCCATTTGTGAGCTGACAGCTCACAGAAAAGTCTGACTACATTGTCCCTTATTATTTATTTATTATCAACAAAGGCTGGGATGTTAGTTCTCAAGCCTGGGACAAAGGGCTGAGGTGCCTATTTGACAATCAAAGCAGACCTGGTTGCTGGGTTCTCCCAGCATCCTCTGTCTCTGCCTGTTACAGGGTATAATTGGCATACTCTTCCTCTACCCCAAACTTCTCCAGCTCAGGGCTGGGCTGCCCTTCCCCCAGGTGTCCTTCCCTATATAATCCAGCCATTTTGGTTACGTTGCTCTCTTTTGGGCTTCCTGTTTGCTACACCTGGTTCTCCTTTTCTCCCTCCCTCCCTTCTTTTTTCTCCTCACCCCTTTCCTCATATGGCTCTGGGCCATATCCACTCTGGACTTTCCCATATCCCTGCCTCTGGCTGTGCCCTCCTACATATCTATAATAAACTTTCTCCTCCACCACACCTAGGACCAGTTGTGTCCTTTTTCTTTTCTTTTCTTTTCTTTTCTTTTCTTTTCTTTTCTTTTCTTTTTTTTCACTCATCTGATGCTAAAACCCAGGATTAGTCATGTGCCTCTCCTTTCATATATATATATTTTTCATTCATGGTTGAAATGCAGAGAGTTCAATGTCAGCATCTTGAGGCACTAGAGTTCCATCATTTTTTTTAAAAAAAGTTCTGACTTTCTACTGAAAGGGGAAATTGTATAAATATCAAAACGATAATGGAAAAAGTTTCCCTTTTCTCTTTCGAGTGCATGTTTGTATGTGAGTGTGAATGCACGTGTGATGTAAGCACAGGCGTGTGAAAAGTGCCCTGCTTCTGTCCTTCTCTACACTATTCAATTCAACAGGGTTTCTTGCTAAACTTGGCTCTGGGCTGGCCGTCAGCAAGGCCCAGCTTTCTTCCTGTCTACTCCTGTCCACCCCCACACTGGGGTAACAGGCATGACCATCCAGGCCTGCTTTTAATTGGGTCCTGAGGACCCGGACCCTGGTGCTTGGGCTCGCTCACCGAGTGCTCTCATCTGTGAAGCCATCCCCTAATCCCAAGAAACACCATTATAAGAAGTTGACTTGTTCCTGGGCCAGCTGTCAACCAGGCAGTACACAAAAGCAGACAGGCCAGACAGGTCTGACTGCTTCTCTCTTTTCAGACTCTTGGAGGCTGGGTTACTGAACAGCTGGGTCCTGCCTGAAAGGTCAGCTTCATGTTCATGGCTCAAGTCTCCTACAGACCAGGGGCCTCCGTTATCTGCTGATAGCTCTGGGGACTGGGAAGAAACAAGGGGGTGCTGAGCCCCCCTCCCCCAGAACTCCAGGTACTGGAGAGCAGTCTAGTCTGAGGTAGTTTCTCACCTCTGTGGTGCCCTGTGTTTTGATGGCATCTGGTTACTTGGGAGCTCTTGAAGACACCATAGGGCAGGGATCCTCCAGGCAAGGCCATGCCTGTACTTTGTGAGAAAAAGGCAAGCTTGGCTGGATTTCACATTTGACATCTTGGGTGGCTTCTGCTTGTCATTTTAAATTGAGGCCTTGATATAACCCACTGAATCAATGTATAGATTTCTTTAGCAAATTTGCCTCAAACAGGATTTACCAAACTTTAAATGAAAGTCAAACGTTATTATTTTCATTTTCTACTGAAATGGGAAATGAAACAAAAATTCTTTCTTTTCTCTCTTCTCCTGCCCTTCCCTTCTCTTCCCCCATTTCTTACTCTTCCCCTTTCCTTTACGCACATATACCCAAACAGATGCACTCGTAGAACCATTTTTTTAAAAATCTCTTTTAAAAGAAGAGTTCCCGCTGTAAAATAGGGAGTAATACCAGTTCCTACTTCATGGGAAACTTTGAGGGATAAGATGGAATCTGCTTGTAAAAGACTGTGAAGGAACTGATATGAAAATGCGCTGCAAGCCAGCTGTTAGTTATCGGTCATGGGAAATGGAGTGAAGGGAAAATGTAGGGTCACATGGGGGAGCAGAACATGAAGGTCTGGTCTGAACTGACTCGGAAAGGCAGGAAGAACTCCTGGAAGATATTTAAAGTGAGACACACAAGATAAAATATCAAGTAAGGGTGCCAAGTGCAAAACAATGTCCAGAGCAGAGTGTGTAAGGACGCCAGCAATTTCTTAGCTTCCAGGAGGAGAAAAAGGCCAGTGATGGTGAAATGGATGAAGTGTGCGAAGCAGGCACAGGGGTGGGTCGGAGGAGAGAAGGGAACTCTCCATCTTCCATCCCTGTTGATAATATGCTAATTCAGGTTCTGGTCTCTTGGGCCTAAACCGTGCTAATGACTTATGCATCCCACTTGCCTCTCTTGCCTCTTCCATCTTTTATAGATAGTCCCAGAAGGTTAGGTCCCATGTCATCCCTTTGATCATGACAACGTCCTACCAGGAAGTTGACTACTGTACATCAAACAGAATCTATAGTCCTTCCTCTGGCATGCAGTAATATTTCCAACATGGCTTCAATCTACTTAGGCTTATTTTTCTCAAGTCTGTCCCCAAATTTGTGTTACGACCTTCTCTGTCTGTGGTGAACCCTTCATGCTCCTTGTCACCTAACTTTTGCCTGTACAAGTCCAGTCTATCTCTCAAGGTTGGTATCAAATATCATTTGCTCATTAGAAGTTATTATCTTATTGTGAATTCTATATATTGGTTATTGTTGCTCAGGCTAGAGTACTGTGTCTTTTTAAAAGTCATGTATTGAGATTTAAACTTCCAAAGTCACGATGAACCTTGGGTGGGCTTAGTTCACGAGGATATAAGCTTTATAATTGGAATCACTGCTCCTATCAGAGAGGCTCTAGCGAAAGTAGTTGAGCCCCTTATTCTGGGGCAACAGAGAGAAGCCCCATTCATTGAGGTAAATGGCTTCCCCTGGACCTCCCATTGAATCTGCTGCCTTAATCACAGGCCTCCTAGACTCCGTGTCTGTGAGATCAAAGTTTCTGTGGCTTTATAACACCATTTAGTTCCTGCTGTTTCGTTAGAGCAGCCTACATAGACAAAAACACCATCATGACTATAGCATGTCCTCTAAAAAATAAAATTGATTTTCTTAAATTAAAAAATTATTTGCATAAAACACTCATTAGTCATCATTTACAGTTGGAAATTAATTCTTATATGCTTTTCATTATTATGTTATATCCACAAAAAGTCATTGAAAATATTTTAAGGGCTGTATAATATTCAAGTCTAGGGACATCATAAAACTAATTCTCTATGGGACCTTGTTTCTCTACCCATAAAAGGAGCCAGTGCGAGCATTGTGAAGATTAATGAGGTGTGTATTAAAGTGTTTTGCATCAATAATGAGGATGTTAGATGTGTAATGGATGATGGTCATAATCCCTTCTCTTGTCCCAGAAAATTCTCTCCTGGCTAAGCTGCCGTCAGCTGAGGATGGCAGTGTGTGATGGGGAGGGTGGAAGACTGGTCCCTAAGGGGTTCCCTAGCTCCTAAAAGCATTCCTAGTTCTGCTTGCAAGAGGCAGTCTTTCTGTTCCTCACATGACACAGACTTAGTAAAAATAAATATCTAAGAAATACAAATTTGTACTTTCAGCAACTCGTTGGGTCAAAGAAGAGACTGAACGCTTATTAAACTGTGGTTTGGAGTTGATGGAGAATTTAAATTCATTTATGATTTTCTGACCCATCATTCTACATGTAATTATGGCTTTAGACTTTTCTGGTTTCATCGATGCAGCTTGAAGAACCCTTGACTTAATTTTTTCACACTGTAGTAAACCTTCACGTTATATGACTTAGAGCTTGTCTTATTTCATTCCACTCCCCACAAGCCCAGAAGTGTATTTGTCCACTCTGTTTAAGGCCTATAACTCTCTAATAATAAGAGTGATCCTCTTCTCTACTAAGCACGCGTACTTCACAGCTGGACTGGTTCTTCAGTTCCTTTCTCCCGATCACAATGGGCAGCCTACTTGATAATCCCTGTAATCTCTGTATTTTAATATCCATGTGGTTCTCTTGGTCTTCTATTCTTCAAGAAGAGCAGTTCCCCATGTGAAACAGATTTGCAGCCCCTGCCCATGTAGGAGGACTGGCTCTGAGGCCTTCAGTCTCTTTCCCCCAGCAAGTTCCCAAAGCCAGGGGCTGTGGTTGTCCTTCCGTGTGTCCCCACACTAAACTGTGCCTGACACAGGGCAGCTGACCTGTCCAGAGGCTGACCATTTTTCCATCATGGTGACAAAACACCTGCCTATAGACAACGTGAAGGAGGGGAGACTTATTTGGTCACATGGTTTCAGTCCCTAGTTCTTGGGTCTGTGGACTCTGGGGCCAGGGTGAAGAATACCAGGATGGCAGGACCATGTTGGGCATGAAACTCTTCATTTCATGAAGGACAGGAAGCAGAAAGAAAGAAAGAAAGAAAGAGAGAGAGAGAGAGAGAGAGAGAGAGAGAGAGAGAGAGAGAGAGAAAGAAAGAAGGGAAGCTGGGGACCAGATACAACCTTCAAGGATCCACATGCCTCAATGCCCTTTTCCCTCTAGCTTTATGTTCTTTCTCTCTCTCTCAAAACAACAACCTACAAAAATACAACAAAAAAGCAAATGAAAATTAAAACAAACAAACAACAAAAAAGAAAGTAAAGAAAGCCAATAAAGCCAAACAAAACAAAATAGCAAAGCTGAACAAAAAGTAAACACAGAAAGACATGGAGCTGGTTTTGTATTTGTCAACTACTCTTGGGCATGGGGTCTGCCCTGGAGGGTAGCTCATACATCCAGTGATAACCCAGTGAAGAAAATGGGTTTTCCTTTTCCCAGAAGGTGTCAACTGTAAGCAGTTCTTTGGTTAGACGTATGACTTTGTGTCTGCTTCCCTTTCTCAGGCCTAGCATTATGTCCAGTTTGAACCTGTAGGTCTTGTGTATGCTGCCACTCTTTCTGTGAGTTCGTATGTGTATCAGAGGAAAAATGAATCAACAGAACCACCCAGCTACAAATCCTGTGACCTACAATGGAGGCCTGCTTGGGAGATACACGGGTGCGGTGGTGGCACCAATGTTATTGGTATAACCAACCAATTTTTGATTGGATTTAAGATCCTTTCCATGAGATAGAACCTGGATACAACATTGCTAAAGTGGAAAAGGACCTGCGACTAGACAGATTATGAACCTAGGAAGAAAATTACTACTATTATGCTATACCCATAGACCGGAGCATGGCTCAATCCTTTTGAGAGAAGCTTCTTGAGGGAGACGGTAATTAACACAGACATAGCTGGACAATGTGCAGAGAATGAGAGACTTTGGAGTATTCAGCCATAAATGGATGTATTTATCACCTCCCCCCATCAAGGCTCAGGGATGTCTGTGAAGAGAAGGTGGAATGATTGTAAGAACCAAAGGTGGTGGCTGACTCCAAGGAAGCAGTGTCTTCCAGATACACAGGCATGGTCCTGCTGTGTTTTATAAACCAGGTTTGATTGCTCTTCCAGCTTGCTGTCTGGATTGCATGGTACTCAGTTAACCTGTTTGGGTAGGGTATTTTAGAGTTACTTTTATAACGACCTTGTCCATTTACCCTCTGACCCCAACAGTGATTACAGTTGCCAAGGATTGGCATTCCTCTTCACTCAGTCCCTGAGGACAGGGGGACAGTGAGATGAGAGACAGTACCCACAAACAAAGAACAGGAGTGGGACATAGCTTCCGTTGTCACTACTGCCCTCATCTGGTCTGTGGTTCCCCCATGTGAGGACTCCTGGCTCAGATCTTTGGATGGGCTGCCAGCCCCTTTCCCTTTAGACCAATACAAGTTCAATGTCTGTCCCTCTACCTTCCCATAGAAATGACATTTTAAAATGTGCCCCCTGGACATAAAATTAAGGCACTTGAGCCAGAGAGTGGAATTTCCAATCCTGATAGAGTTTCCTCGGAATAAAATGTGCTGTGGCTGCATGGGTGCTGTCTCTGCCATCTCTCCTAGCGTTCTCCCACAATGTTCTGCTCACCCAGAGATCCCTCATCTCTACAAATCCTCTCTAGTCAGTCTTCTCAGTGGTCTGGAGGCTTGGGGGCCTCTCTCTCTCTCTTGGACACTTTTGGTGATGTCTATGAACTTTGGGTTTTCTTTTTCTGCTTTCTCGTTACCCATTTCTCCACTTAACGCTTCCACCCCAAGAAATAGTGCCATAGTGGATTGATGGCCACCTTCTCGCAGTTCATTCCCACGTCTTTAGCTTCTGCCTCTGTGATCTCAATGCACTTCACCAGTTCTTAACTGTATCTCTGTCCTTTATCTGCTTTCAGGGGCGGTTGATAGACACAGGTGAAGTCACACGCCATTGCTTATTCCTTTGTACTCAGGAAGTTTAGAAGCAGCGCCCTCAGACCCAGTGACATTTCTGGCCCGAAGATGGCACCTCTTTCTACCTTCCTTTACTGAATGAACCCTTCTGCCTTCACATTCCAAACAACTCATAGTTCTCCTAAATCAGTCATTGGGAATGGTCAGAAATGCAGCCTTCATCCCGCCATTCTCTACCGTCTTTCTCAACTCCACTGCCTACTGGATTTGCTGTTCTATGTTCAGTCTCAGAATGGCTGCGTCAGCCTCATATAGGAACTTATGAAATGTGTATTTTCCAGCTGCCTACACTCTTTCGCTCTGCAGCTGGCTTTGGTGCCCACTCAAGTGTGAGACCCTCGCCACCCTTAGAGACTCATTTCATGTTTCTCCTCATCAACTATGGTCCCCTTCTCAGCACACTTTTCCTTTCCCAACACATGGCTTCCCTGTGTACTGCCATTGTGCTGTTCCTCTTCATTTGCGACCCTAACCTTAGCTCTTGCTCCACAAGCTATGCTTGGATGTCACCTCCCTTGGAGAGCCTCTGCCAGAACTGTGACATCTGTTTTGTCAACCCTCTTTGTCGGGATCCTAATCCCCTGGCTGCCGTAATCATTGGGAATTCTCAGTGTTAAGTAGATAGAAACTAGCAGCTTGTAGGTCGTTGAGGACAAGCTACTTGCAAAATCAGGAATGGAAATTTTGGGGCTCCCAATTACTGGTCAAAAGAACAGGATCTGAGTCTATCTCTAGCACTGACATTCTGAACTAACAGAAACCATGATGTTTCTACCTGATAAGTTTTTCTGGTAAAAAAAACAAATGCCATTGTTTCCTAATTTCAAAGTTAATCCAAGTGGATCTGCCAATCACTGGGTTCTCCAGAAGAAGCTTCTAGAGACTGTGGAAATAGTATACAACTTGCCTAAATATAAAGATTGGCAGGGTGGTCCCTTTGGCTGCTGTACACACTCACCTTTGACAGCACTCCACTTCATTCTGTCATAAGCTTTGCCCATCTTCCATGTTACATGCTAAACTCTGCCTATCTTCCATGCTACATACTAAACTCTGCCTATCTTACATGCTACATGCTAAGCTCTGCCTATCTTACATGCTACATGCTAAGCTTTACCCATCTTCCACGATTCATGCTGTTCTTATTCACTGAGCCCTGGGACTCAGGGGAGTCCAGAGTAGGATTCCAGGTACATGGGTATTTATTCAGGCCACCTTCCTGTATTCACTAATAATTTCTTTGACTAAAACTGATCATTGTATCAGGATTGTCCCAGGCACACGATAGGTCTCCCCAGCCCAGATGTTTTGAGTAAATGATTGAACTTCTGCTTGTGCATGTGTGCACCCTACTCCCCATCCACAGGCTGTACCTGTCCTAGGTGGGCAAGCTCTTCCATGTCTCCTAAGCCCATACTTTGCCCTTACCCATTTCTCTGCCATATTGCTAAATCGATGGCTATTTAAATTGGTGACCAGGAAATCGGGTGATGAGGGAATGAACCTCAGTCTCCCTTTCTTACACCTCCCTCCTTTCCCACAGTGAAATAGTCAGTAAGCCCGAGGAAAAGTCATACCAAGAAGCTTTATTAACACCGGTGGGTATAATTCAGTCTGACCTAAACCCTTGCAGCCAGCAACTTCCTCTATTCTATGCTGAGGCTCTTCCACGAGGGCAGGCAATTATTGCCTGGATATTTGCATAATGGCTTTCCTATTGTTTCCTTTGTTCTTTTGTGACTTTTACTAATTGCTTGTGAGCCGAGTTTATTGGTGCTGCTGTGACTTTGGCTTTTGAAGGAGATGAGGGCCTTCCCTACACCTTCTCACTTCCTGACTCCAAAGGAGAGCTCTTTCCTAGAAGAGGCTGCGAAAATAGATGCAACTTTTAATATTTTTCTATAATACTCAAAGATTCAGCTGCTGTCTTAGGGTTTCTATTACTGTGAAGAGACACCGTGACCAGGGCAACTCTTGTAAAGGAAAACATTTAATTGGGGCTGGCTCATAGTTCAGAGGTTTAGTCCATTATCATCATGGTGATAACTATGACATCGTGCAGGCAGATGCAGTGCTGGAGAAGTAGCTGAGAATTCTGAATCTGAATCAGCAGGCAGCAGGAAGAGAGCATGATACTGGGCCTGGCTTGAACTTCTGAAGCCTCAAAGCCTGCCACCAGTGACACACTTCCTCCAACAAGGTCATTCGTCCTAGTAATGCTACTCTTTATGAGTCTATGGGGGGGCATTTTTATTCAAACAACCCCAGTTGCAGACAAGAACAGTCAATGATTCAAAGATTATGCTATCCAGTGGTCTGTGTTGTTTTCATATAATCCAAAATCTATAAGTACCAAAACCATGGTGGTAGCAGCAAGGCACAGATATCCAAGACTCTGCTCACCCATTCAATTTCTCTGGTCTATTTTGTCCTGCTCCCTCTGTCCCAGAGTCCCCATAGCATCCCATTCTTGCCAAGGAAGTAGATTCTATCCCTTCATCCAGGAAGAAAATTCTTTATAGAACTTTGTTTTTTAGAATAGACAAAGCTGTTTTTCATGAGGATATATTTTTCAAAGGGCAACTTGTACTTCTTATCAAGTTAGTGAATTCCCAAATAAAAGTAAGAACAAAATGACCACATTATCCAACAATTCTACTTCTCATTTCATCGTGTATCCAGAAGAATTTGAGGCAGGTTTTGAAGACTTGTACAATCATCTACATCCCTAGTCACATTATTCACAATACCAAGGAGAAGAAGTAATCTGAACTTGTATCCTGGGAGAGACGTAACAAAGACACTAAGAAAAAGAATGTTCTTGAAAACACAAGTTTTATAACTCTGGCAAAAAACCTCCAAAGAATCCTAGAGGTGGCGAATCAATTTGAAAATTACATCCCCTCTCAACGGGTCAACCTACCAGGTTCCTTCTTCCACCAGCTCTCACATCTGTGGACCAGTCTATTGGAAGACACAACTGACATTGGACATTCCCCCAGGCAAACATCCAAAGCATAACCACCTCTTCGAAGTGTGGACTTATCCCTATAGGTCCCGAACAACATTGAAAATGCCAACCTCGGGCCCCTCTACCCAAACAGATCATTTTCTATGGGATGGGCTCTGAGGACTTTACTAAAGTTCACCTGCCCCCAAGTGTAACATGTAGCCGGACCTGGGAACAACCAATCAGCTTCGAGGAGGGTGTACAGTCTGCTAGCCTGACGCAAGGAATTGAATCTCCCCCAGGTTATGCCTAGCTTCAACATAGCTCCACATTCCAGAACACAACACTTTCCTGCTTCTCAGGCTATGGCCACTAGCTCTGACATCTTCTGGCCTAACCCTGACAGACTGATCGCGCAGCACCTGACTCCACAGCTCAGACATGGCTGTTTCATGGTAGTCCCTTCTCCCTCCCTCTGTCCTGATTAATTAATCATTACAATCACAAGTTTCTCTTTTGTCTCCCTCACTGGTGTCTGTTTCATCATTGATATGTATCCTTGAGGTAAATTTCCTCCTAATGCATGAATAAAAGCAAATGGACAAAGGACTAGTCAGAATACTTACAGTAGTTCTAAGAAAACTGGGCATCCTACATCCACAGTAAATGAGGCTACAAACTTTCCTTCCTTCCTTCCTTCCTTCCTTCCTTCCTTCCTTCCTTCCTTCCTTCCTTTCTTCCTTCCTTTTTTCCTTCCTTCCTTCCTTCCTTCCTTCCTTCCTTCCTTCCTTCCTTCCTTCCTCTCTCTCTTCCTTTCCTCCTTCCCTCTTTCCTTCCCCTTTCCTTTCTTTCCCCTCCCTTCCTTCCTCCCTCCTTTACTTCCCTTCTTTCCTTCTTTCCTTTCTCCCTCCCTCCCTCCCTCCCTCCCTCCCTCCCTCCCTCCCTCCTTTTCTTCCTCCCTTTGAGACAGTCTCACGTAGCCAGACTTGTTGTTGAACTCAGCAAGTAGCTGAGGATGACCTTGAACTTCTGACCCTCCCACCTCTACCTCCCAAGTCTAGGATCACAGGTGTGCACCGTCTTGCCTGGCTTCCAGGTTGCTGGGAGTGGAAGCCAGGGCCTTTTGCATGTTGTGCAGGCACTGCACTTAACTGAGCCACATCTCCAGCCGCCATGGTTTGTTTTCCTTGTTCTTCCTTTTCCTCTAACGTCTTCAAGCAAACGGAGCCACAGGGATTACAAACAGACCCCGTGTTTACTAGTGCAGGTCTGTCAGAAAGGGAAAGATGAAAGCGAGCTTCTAATAACCTTGCCTGCAACCATGTCAGTCACAGAGCATGGCGGGAAAAGGAGTTCTGAGCATCCCATTTAAAGGCGTTTATGAGAAATTAGTGACGCAGCATACTCCAGCACCTCCAGTGTTTCTGAATGCAGCACACGGCTAGGGCCTGTTGTATTAGAGTCAGTGAGCAGAGACAGCAATGTGACTTTGTCCCCCACTCTCCTGCTCTGCATGCCAATCCTATTCGGATGGAAAGTTCCCTTCAGGTGACTCAGTAGAGTGACTCTATTGCCCAGATGATGTGGGAGGGACGTTAGGAAGGGATCCGACACCTAGAAGCAAGCTTCACTTGCCTAGTAGCTGTGGCTTGTGGGTCTTTTTCTCCTAAACTGAACACGCTGGTAATGGTATAGTTACTGAGCTGTCTGAGAGTACCTTTTTCCTATTAACACAACAGTCAACACAACATTCAGTGACGGTCCACAGCACAACTGACTGGGCAAAGCAATGGTTTCCTCGTGACTGAGAAGCACCTTAAGAATGACAGAGGCCCTCTGCGGGCATGAAAAGTGTCAGCTCACACACTAAAGTGCTCCTAGGAGACCTGTTGAGGACAAGCATCTCAAGACTGAGACTAGAGACTTTCTTCTGTGAGTCTCTGATGTATGGTGTCTCCTGGAGAGTAGCCGGCGACACCATCTGCAGCAGCGGGGTCTCAAACTGGAGCCCACCCTTCACTCCTTCTCTCTGTCCATATGGCACTCATGTGATATCATGGCTTGAGACAAGGGAGGGTGTGTTAACTAGACAAAGCTCTCTATTAAGTCCTATCTTTTGGCTTGAGCACAAATTTGTGGGATCTACTTGCATCAGACTTAGCGTCTGAAACAAAATCACAAGTTCTGTCTGCTGAGTATGCAGAGGCTCTTTGGTCTCTAGTCTCAAATATTTCTGGTAAACCATGCTCTTCGCTGACTGTATAAAGGGTTTGACAGTTTCCATGGTGGCCACGGTAGGACTGTGGGACAGAGGTCGGCGAAGACAATGGAAACTTAGAATCCTTTAAGGCAGGTTAAAGTCCTCTGGGAGAGGAATGGTGAACAGACCATCCTTGGGCTCCTCTTTGCTATGGTATTATGCTGATGGGGCGGGGCTAAGGTGAGGTAGCAGTAGGGGGCGGGGCTAAGGTGAGAGAGCAGTAGGGGGTGGGGCTGAGGTGATGAAGCAGTAGGGGTGGGGCTCAGGTGAGGGAGCTGTAGGGGAGGGGCTAAGGTGAGGGAGCAGAAGGGGTGGAGCTCAGGTGAGGGAGCAGAAGGGGGCAGGGCTAAGGTGAGGTGAGCAGTAATATAGTTAGGGAAGAACACCATCTTGGAATGAAAGAGACTAGAATTCACTCTTCAGCCCCTACAGGTTTTTTACATGAAGCATTGTTTTAGGGCTGGAGATGTGCCTCCATTGGTGGAATACTTGCACAAAGCCCTTGGTTTCACTTCAAGTTCCGCATAAACCAGGCTGGGTGGTGTAGGTGGTGTATGGCTAAAATCAGCATTCAGGAGGTGGAAATAGGAAAGCTTGAGGTTCAGATTCGTTTCTCAGCTACATAGTGAATCTGAGACCAGCCTGGATATGAGACTCCGTTCTCTCTCTGTCTGTCTCCCTCTCTGTCTGTATATGCATAGATAATTTTTGTAGGATTATAAATTGAGTTACCAGTGGTTCTCAACCTTTCTAATGCTTTGACCCTTTAATATAGTTCCTCATGTCGTAGTGATTCCAACCATAAAATAATTTTTGTTGTTATTTCATAACTGCAATTTTGCTACTGTTATGAGTCATAATGTAGGTAACTGTGTTTTCTAATGGTCTTAGGCGACCCCTGTGAAAAGGTCTTTTGACCCCAAAGAAGTTGCAACCCACACGTTGCGAACCTCTGAGTTGTACAATGGAGGTAAAGGGTGAGGACAAGTGAATACAAAATCAGCAAGATTTGTTCTTCTGATGCTGCATCCTACCCCAAAAAACTATGTGAATTTGGATACATGGGCTCTCTGAACAGATTCACCAACTTACATCACAAAGTAAAATATCAAAGGAATAAAGATTTGAGGTAAAGATGACCTGTCAGCGCCCCCACATCTACATGGGCAAATGGAGGCTCAATGCTATCAGGGGTTGATGAGGGGCCAAGCTGGCTGAGTGGGAGGCAAATCCAGACACATTCACAGGGTCGGGCATCCTCTTCCGCGGTGTGTCTTTCACTTCTCGGATGCACTGATCATGCTTTATTCAGGAGCACACACAGCCTGGATGACTTTGTGTGTTATATTCTATAAATGGTGTTTATTTTCTGGGTCTTCATTTGGAAATTGAACAAAGACCCATGGGTCTTATCATGTGAAAGTTTACTGCTATAGAAGCTTGAGAAGGACCTTGAGCTCGTCATGGAGGTGACAAACAGAGCTGGAAGAAACAGACTACCAGGGTTCAAGCCACACTGACCCATTTACCTCTTTAAACAAAGCTCCTCAAAACTTAGATCAGGCACATGAAGGATGGACGGCATAGCCTGTGGATAGATGAGGTGAGGCACCAAGTCAAGGAGACATAGTGGCCAATCGAGCACATTAGAAACTGGAAGCCATTGTATGATGATGGACCTAAGCCCTTGTTAGCTGTGATAGCCATCTTAAACTAGGTGACTCCATCAGACTGGAATATTGAGTTTCCTTCTGTTGTCTGCAAATACGTGACTACACAGACACAGACTAGGAGGACGCAAGTGATTGAATATCAGAAGAGACAATTGTATTTGCTGTTCTACATTAACCTAATAAATAACTCCATTAGCAGCGTGTCCTTGGAAATGAGAGCTGCCAACACGTTTCCATGAGAGAAGGCAGTGAAGAGTAAAATCCCTGGAATGATACAGAGATCAGAGCTGGGTGTTACTTAC